>NC_056749.1:441273555-441399214 GCF_019279795.1 Protopterus annectens | reverse complement strand
TACAGTAGTTGTCGGCACCCTCCTCCGCAACTCCGTCTGTCTCTAACACATACCGATGCATCGCCACGCAGCACCCAACATATACATTTTAAAAGTTCCCCGTGTTTACACCCTGAAGTGCGCGTTTGGGAATACGCTGTGTGTTGTGTGCATTCACACTTTATAGTGTTGTGCTCTATACCCGGTGTTGTCATTGCTTATGTCTGTGCTGCCGTATCTGTGTGTTATCTTCCGTGTTTTACGTTGGCACTGCAACGCTGTTGCCTTTGGTGTTACATTACACTTGCCTGCATTGGTTTAGCTTTACACCTTAATTTACTGTTTGTGCAGGTTGCACCTACTATTTCCTGGAGTGCATCCTGCAGGCACATGGCATCTCATGCATTTTGTCTGCCGCTGTTATGCTACCTCTCTACTTGGCTGTGCTATATCGGTTCTTCGCTCTTTGCAATTCTGCTACATCCCTACTTTCTTTGCATTCATATGCCTCCCCTTTCCTGTTTTGCGGGATTCTGCATGCAGAGTTGTCAGCTGCCGCCGATTGCCCTTCGTGGGTTGATTGGTGTTGATTACTCATTACGACTCCAATTACACTGCTTCCGCATTTCCTCATATTCTCCGCATCACCTTCCTGTATCCGTGGTTGTTGACGGGCCGGCCGTCACATGACTGGGTTGGGGAATGTAGTCATCCTCATACACATGCATCAGTGCGCGCGTTCTGTACTCTCAGCGCATCTATTTCCTCACACGCCGGTGCTGATGCTGTGATGTGCATTGTACAGCCCCTGTTTGCTGGGCTCCAATGTGCTTCCTCCTACAGTGGCACACCCCTCTGCGATTGACATGTATTCCCTCTAGGCCACTCCTCGGTGTATTACCGCTGCGCCGTTTGATGCAGCCTTACGCCAGCGGGGGTTTTGCGATTCAGTATTATCTGCCTCATTTGCATGGCATTGACTACTAATACATGGTTACGGCGCCGGACACCGCCGCCACTCCTTGGCAACCCTTGCGCTGTGGTTGTGCCTTTCCATGCATACTATGGTGTATTGTGGCTGTGATGCTGATGTGTCTTATACTGTTTTTTTATGACATTGTCATATTAATTCATTGTTCCGCACCTTCCGCGGACATGTCCTGGGGTTCTGCTCTGGTTTTTGCGTACATACCATTTATGTCGTTATTTACGTTTTCTGCATGTTTTCCTTTGACATTCTCAGTGTCTTTCCCCATTGGCATGTTGCACCAGTATGACACCTGACGTTGGCAGCCTTCCGTTACTCCTATGTCATGTTTGGATGACTGTAAACCATTTTCTTTGGTTTACATTGCCGTGCCGTTATGCTACGCCTGCGCCACTTAGTGGATCACTATTTGCCTTCATTTGCATGGTGCAACACCGCACATGGGGTGTTTAACATACCTACACCGGAGGCGGCGCAACTCAGGCGTACGCCGGTGGTGCACGTGGGATTGGATCGTACCTGAATCGGCGGCCATGTCTGGCATTGTGGCGCCTACGCCATGCGTGCGCCTGGCGCAAGGTTCATGAATCCCGGGGAGGGTCTTTATTTCTAACCAGATGGTAACAGATTTAATTAATTCCAAAATCATTTCATGTCCTATATCTGATCATAATTCAATTGTTTTTGAATTCATGATAAAAAATACTCATAATGTTCAGATCAAAAGGATACCAGCATACTTAACTCAACTAAAAGACTATAAAGAATATATACTTTCAGAAGTAAAACATTTTTTAGACATAAATAATACTCCTGAAGTCTCCATTGTTTATGTTTGGGATGCCTTAAAATCATATCTATATGGACAAAGTATCAGATGGTATAATAATAAAAGGAAATCTTGGGATAAGGAATTGTTAGATATTCAAAGTAAATTAGACTCTTATAGACATAATAATAAAGAAAATATTACGGACAAGAAAGTTATTGAAGAAATAAACAAACTAAATGAGAAATACAAAGAAATTTTAACTCATAAAGTTAAAATAACTTTAGAGAAATACAAGTTTTTGTCTTATTCAATAAGCCCCAAATACTTACATAGACTTAAAAATAAAACAAAAAGATTGAATAAACAAACAGTCACAAACCCCAGAGTAAGCAGGTTCCAATCCTTAGATGAAACTCCAAAAAGTGAACGCCAAACAGTTAGGTAGGATGTACCAATAAACTGTTTATTAGGATAAAAGATGAGCGCTTTCGCTTCACAGCTTCTTCAGATCTATAATGACATCTCTCACAAATCATAGATATATATATCTTCTGTGTCAAATTAATCATTGTCAATTGTCAAGCTTCAAAGTTATTTAAAGAGGTATCTACCATATAATTACTGAAGAAATAGCTATAAAATATATAAATAGATAGAATATATGTAAACATTCAATAATATAAATATATCTATATAAGTGTCTATATAAGTCTTAACATAAAACATCAGATTATTACATTAAATGGCATAATAAAAACAAATAAAACAACCTGTGCATTGGTCATTGAGACCTCCATCAGTCAAAATGATCCATATACTTCACTATGCTAAACATTAAAAATATATATATATATAACTCAGTACATGAGAACCAGCAACAACATATATAATTCAGTTAGGGAAGTCACCCTACACTGTAACATTAATTCTTTCTGCATAACTGTTATTGATAAAATAAAAATATATATATACATTGTTCTAGCTATCAGAATTCATATCTATACTAAAAATCTATAGAAGCATAAAACACAGTTATATTGCTTATATGCATGTTTCTATACTTTATGATGCAAAATCTATTATTAACCATATCTTACTTGATAAACATAATAAACATATATAAAACTTATGTTTCATCTTATGTTCCTTCTCTGTCTTAATTTCGATTTCAAAGAGACCCTCTCATTAAGTCCTAACCCTTTATCGGCTTTCAGCAGCAATATCCACTTATTCTCCCTACCTTTGCATGTATTAACATCACCTCCTCTTGGATTCGGAGTCAATACTTCTAAGACTTTGAACTTAAAAAAGTGTGAGGTATCTGTCATCATCACATGCTTTGCCAATGCATTATGTATTGAGCCTTTCCTGATGTGATATATGTGTTCTCTCATTCGATCCCTGAAAGGGCGGTTGGTTTTCCCTACATAGAATGAGGAACACATCTGACATATAGCTATATATACTATGTGTGGCGTCATACAATCTGCTTCAGCAGAAATTGAAAATTCTTCCCTAAACCGGTGATAGAAATGGGGTGTGCTGTCTATAAAGTTGCAAAAATTGCAGTGTCCGCATGGCTTAGTGTGGTTGTTGTTCTTCACTAATTGAGTAGTAGTGGTAGTATAACATAACTTCCTCTTCAGATTCTGTTTATTTCTATACATAAATCTGGGATAGTTCCCTACTAAGGCCTTCAAATCATTATCCACTAGCAAGATGTCCCAATGTTTATGTACTATTTGCCTCAGTTCTAAGTGGTCTGATGTGAACTGTGTATTAAACTTCATGAGTTTAGATATTCCTGTATTCGATACCTGCTCTATCATTGTATCTTGTGGTCCAAAATAAGGTAAACCTCGAGTGGATCTCAGATCTAGTGCATCATTAAGATGTTTGCTGATCTCATTTCTACGATAGCCTCGTTCCATAAGTCTATCATTCAAGCTGGTTAATTCAGTTTCAAAGCAATTGTCCATTGGGTTCAGCCTAGATGCCCTGATGGCTTGCCCTCGCATGATATTTTTAAAAACATGGGAGGGATGCATGCTAGACCTATGTAGGAGGTTATTACTATAACAGCTTTTATGAAAGACACCTGTATTAATGATGTTATCATCGAGTCTTTCAATATACATGTCAAGGAACTCTATTCTATGTTGTGAACAATTTTTCAGAATTTAAGGCAGGTGGTGAGATTATTCAGAGTAATAAAAATAACTCTAACTGCTCACGTGTGCCTTTCCATAAAATAAACAAATCATCGACAAACCGTCGATAGAAGATGACATGTTGTATAAAAGTTCCTCTTTAAATAAAATTTGCTCCTCCCAATGGGCTAAAACATGTTGGCGTAGCTGTTGGCACATGGTGTGCCCATCGCTACGCCATCTTTCTGCCTATATATAGATCCATTAAACATGAACAAATTGTTCTCCAATATCAGCTCAAGAAAGCAGGTAATTAAATCTATCTTAACCGCTGAATAGTCACTATGGCCCTGCATATATTCAGTGACATACCTGACACCCAGATCATTGGGTATCATTGTAAACAGAGATTGAATATCCAATGTTACGAAAATATAATCCATATTGATCGTTATACCCTTAATACAAGTGTATAAATCAAGTAGAAATTGTTTGCTATCTTTTAAGACAATATTGTTGTTACACAGGACATGTCTCAAGTGCTTTTCTACATAAGCAGACAGATGTTCAGTGACCCAACCACGTCCTGAGACTATCGGTCTCAAGGGAGGGTCAACTGCATCCTTATGTATTTTGGGGAGACCATTAATAACTGGTATGAGTGGATGGGTTACTACAAGATATTCATAAGTATCTTTGTCTATCAATGACCCCCTGTATATATCAGTAATAGTATTATGTACATATTCAATGGTATTGTCGATATCCTGTCTGCTACTCTCAACATAAAACTCATCACGTAGCATGGTAGCCATACGCTCATTATAATCTATCGTATCCATGACTACTATTTTCCCTCCCTTGTCAGCTGGTCTAAGGGATATATTAGCATCATTCTGCAATTTCTTTAAGCTAAGTCGTTCACCATACGTAAGATTATCATTCTTAAAGAATTGTTTGTTGGATACCTTATTCTCGTAATAATCATAGAGCTCATCCTCTGTGAGCTTCATGTAAGCTTCTACAAGTGGGTGATTGGTTGGTGTAAATTCACTTAATTTCTTGAATCTAAAATTAGACTCAGAATTCATCTGATTACTGTCCTTATACATGTACTTTAACATGACATTTCTACAAAATAGTTTAACATCCATAATCATTTCTGTCATACTACTCTTACTTCTGGGTATAAAGCTCAACCCTCTGTTCAATAATCTTAAATCATCTTGAGTTAAAGCAGTGTGCGATAGATTATGCACTAGTGTTTGTCCACCCACATTTTTCTCAGTGTTTTCTGTGGGGTGTATTCTTCTGTGAGCTTTCTCTTCTGCCTCCCTCTGCTCACCGAGCGAGAGCGGAATTTGTTGTTCTCCGCTCTCACAGGTAATGGAAAAACCAGTTGATGAGACATATTGGAATTTAAAGCTGTTTGCTTAGGTCTGACTGCAGGTCCATCAGTACATATCTCATTAGGCCCATTCTTTAATTGTTCAACAGACCCATTAGCTATTCTCACTTCTGGGTAAAGGTTGGTATTGTTATCCACAGTGGAATGTATCAAGTGTATTACATCTGTGGAATCATTACAATGGTCATTAGCCAGATCGTTCTTATTACCCACATTAATATAAGTAACATTAACATTCGAAATCTGAGGTATAACGGATCGGTCAACCCCTTCATGTTCATTGCGTAAGACTGAGGGGTCAGTCTGCATTCTGCAACCATCAGTGTTAACATTATCTCTCAAGTTTCTAATCATCGATCTATCTTGCACAGTTTGTTTTGTAACAGTGCCCATATTTGCATTCACTACCCCTATGTTAGATTTTAAATCAGTCCTAGGCCACATGAAGACATGGCCGTTTCTTTTAAGACAATATTGTCTTAAAAGATAGCAAACAATTTCTACTTGATTTATACACTTGTATTAAGGGTATAACGATCAATATGGATTATATTTTCGTAACATTGGATATTCAATCTCTGTTTACAATGATACCCAATGATCTGGGTGTCAGGTATGTCACTGAATATATGCAGGGCCATAGTGACTATTCAGCGGTTAAGATAGATTTAATTACCTGCTTTCTTGAGCTGATATTGGAGAACAATTTGTTCATGTTTAATGGATCTATATATAGGCAGAAAGATGGCGTAGCGATGGGCACACCATGTGCCAACAGCTACGCCAACATGTTTTTAGCCCATTGGGAGGAGCAAATTTTATTTAAAGAGGAACTTTTTATACAACATGTCATCTTCTATCGACGGTTTGTCGATGATTTGTTTATTTTATGGAAAGGCACACGTGAGCAGTTAGAGTTATTTTTTATTACTCTGAATAATCTCACCACCTGCCTTAAATTTACGAAAAATTGTTCACAACATAGAATAGAGTTCCTTGACATGTATATTGAAAGACTCGATGATAACATCATTAATACAGGTGTCTTTCGTAAAAGCTGTTATAGTAATAACCTCCTACATAGGTCTAGCATGCATCCCTCCCATGTTTTTAAAAATATCATGCGAGGGCAAGCCATCAGGGCATCTAGGCTGAACCCAATGGACAATTGCTTTGAAACTGAATTAACCAGCTTGAATGATAGACTTATGGAACGAGGCTATCGTAGAAATGAGATCAGCAAACATCTTAATGATGCACTAGATCTGAGATCCACTCGAGGTTTACCTTATTTTGGACCACAAGATACAATGATAGAGCAGGTATCGAATACAGGAATATCTAAACTCATGAAGTTTAATACACAGTTCACATCAGACCACTTAGAACTGAGGCAAATAGTACATAAACATTGGGACATCTTGCTAGTGGATAATGATTTGAAGGCCTTAGTAGGGAACTATCCCAGATTTATGTATAGAAATAAACAGAATCTGAAGAGGAAGTTATGTTATACTACCACTACTACTCAATTAGTGAAGAACAACAACCACACTAAGCCATGCGGACACTGCAATTTTTGCAACTTTATAGACAGCACACCCCATTTCTATCACCCGGATTTAGGGAAGAATTTTTCAATTTCTGCTGAAGCAGATTGTATGACGCCACACATAGTATATATAGCTATATGTCAGATGTGTTCCTCATTCTATGTAGGGAAAACCAACCGCCCTTTCAGGGATCGAATGAGAGAACACATATATCACATCAGGAAAGGCTCAATACATAATGCATTGGCAAAGCATGTGATGATGACAGATACCTCACACTTTTTTAAGTTCAAAGTCTTAGAAGTATTGACTCCGAATCCAAGAGGAGGTGATGTTAATACATGCACCGAAGGTAGGGAGAATAAGTGGATATTGCTGCTGAAAGCCGATAAAGGGTTAGGACTTAATGAGAGGGTCTCTTTGAAATCGAAATTAAGACAGAGAAGGAACATAAGATGAAACATAAGTTTTATATATGTTTATTATGTTTATCAAGTAAGATATGGTTAATAATAGATTTTGCATCATAAAGTATAGAAACATGCATATAAGCAATATAACTGTGTTTTATGCTTCTATAGATTTTTAGTATAGATATGAATTCTGATAGCTAGAACAATGTATATATATATTTTTGTTTTATCAATAACAGTTATGCAGAAAGAATTAATGTTACAGTGTAGGGTGACTTCCTAACTGAATTATATATGTTGTTGCTGGTTCTCATGTACTGAGTTATATATATATATATTTTTAATGTTTAGCATAGTGAAGTATATGGATCATTTTGACTGATGGAGGTCTCAATGACCAATGCACAGGTTGTTTTATTTGTTTTTATTATGCCATTTAATGTAATAATCTGATGTTTTATGTTAAGACTTATATAGACACTTATATAGATATATTTATATTATTGAATGTTTACATATATTCTATCTATTTATATATTTTATAGCTATTTCTTCAGTAATTATATGGTAGATACCTCTTTAAATAACTTTGAAGCTTGACAATTGACAATGATTAATTTGACACAGAAGATATATATATCTATGATTTGTGAGAGATGTCATTATAGATCTGAAGAAGCTGTGAAGCGAAAGCGCTTATCTTTTATCCTAATAAACAGTTTATTGGTACATCCTACCTAACTGTTTGGCGTTCACTTTTTGGAGTTTCATCTAAGGATTGGAACCTGCTTACTCTGGGGTTTGTGACTGTTTGTTTAAGCATCTTTTACCCCTTTTTGCTTACCCCAGCGTTTTGCCTACAGCGAGACTTGAGACTCTTTATAAAAAGATTGAATAAACAAAACCATATCAAAGAAATCTTTTCTTTAAGGAAAAAGAAGAATGTTTCTAGTATACCAGAAATACTAGATGAATTTAGAAATCACTTTCACAAAATTAACCATAATAACATTAACATGGAACCTAAAGATAAAATAAAGGAGTTTATAACCACAAACATGAATAAAAAGCTTAATAAACAACAGATTAAACTATTGGACAAGAGTATTTCATATACAGAGGTTATTACACAAATAAATAAGCTTAAATCAAACAAAGCACCGGGTAATGATGGTATTATACCAGAGATATATAAAATCCTTTCTAAAAGTACATATTCATTAATACATAAGGTTTTTATTTTGGCCCAAACTGAGTTAATAACCCCCCATCTTGGCAATATACATTTATTTCACCAATTTTAAAACCTAATAAAGATCCAACTAGATGTACTTCATATCGGCCCATCTCATTACTTAATGTTGATTATAAAATGTTTATGAGTATTTTTGCTGATAGATTGAAGACAATCATCCCGGCATTATAGATATAGATCAGACAGGCTTCATTGTAAATAGAAATACTTTTGATAATATAAGAAGAACTTTAACATTAATTGATTTTGCAAATAGGAAAAAGAAAGATTTAACACTTATTAGTCTTGATATAAGTTCAGCATTTGATTCAGTAAGTTGGGACTATCTGTTTACCTTACTGAAGTGCACAAACTTCTCAGATGCATTTGTAAATCTAATTGAGCATTTATACAAAGGAACTTTGGCTTATATTAAGGTAGGAACATATGTTTCACAAAAAATACCCATTTTCAAAGGTACAAAACAAGGATGTCCACTTTCTCCACTATTATTCACTTTAGTAATGGAGCCTTGGGCTAATTTGATCAGAAACAGTACTGACATAGAGGGTTTTGAAATAGATGAAAATATAACATCCAAAATTCAACTTTTTGCAGATGATGTTCTAATTACATCAGCAGGATTTAATTCTTCTATGCAGTCTCTATTTGGTAAAATGATGAATTTTAAAAGTATTTCTGGTTTAATATTCAATGAAGAAAAAACTAAAATACTACCTATATATACACAAAAAATATTCTCATTAGTGATTTTACTAAATATGTACCCAATTCAGGTCAGATAACTTATTTAGGTATAATACTATCTAAAGATATTAAATCTATTATATATAATAATTATAATACCTGTTTTCTTAATATACAAAACCTTTTAATACCTGGAATAATATGTTTTTACTATGGAGGAGAGACTTACAATTATTAAAATGATAATATTCCCCAAGATTTTATACTTAATACAATCAATAATACTTCCACCTACAAAAATAATTATCAAGAAACTGAATACACTAATGTTAAATTTCCTATGGGCACCTAATAGACCTAGGATTGCATTAAAGAAACATACTAATAGCTGGTCTCAAGGGGGTATTTCTTTTCCAGACTTTAATTTATATACTATCTCTTCTATTGTAAAAGTTATTACTTTATTAATAGATCAGTCATATGTTGCAAAATGGAAAGATTATTGGGAGCTAATTAGTATGCACTTCATGAAAATCTCCTTAACACATAAAAATATGATTGTAAATAACTCCATGTTATGGTTACTAAAGGAATTTTGTACTTCACGTATTACACCTAAACATATTGTTTGTTACCCATTAAACATTATTATTAGCTATCGTAACTTTATATTCATGCACCCTAAGTATAGGGAATGGAATTTTATTATATTCCCTATAATGTATACTCAGGGTATGCTTTTGTCATCTACTTCTGAAGGAACTCATTTAGCTATAGATAATGATCTAAAGTACTGGTATCAGTTGATATCTGATAATAAAGTTAAAAATCTAGATTTCTTAAAACAAGAATTTGATCTAAGAGAAACTTGCTGGTTAGAGGTTCAGACCTTTAGACAACATCTCATTAATAAAATAGATCTAATGTCTATAACAGTTAAAGAATCTATTCCAACACTGATTGATTACTTGATATTAAATTTACAACATAAAGTTTCTGATAAAGGTAAACTTTCATACATACATAAAATTATCAGACAAGAAACTTTTTACAGTGTAGATTCATAATGGAATTATTTCACTTCTATTAATGGGGACCCACCAAATCAACAAGATAAACAATATATATTGGAATCTGCTTATAGAACTACGTCTTCCATTGTCTGGAGACTTTATACATGGAAATTTTACATAGATCTTTTATACACCTTTGATGATGAATAAAATAAATAATAAAGATAATTTATGTAAGAGATGTAATGTAGAAATGAATGCTGACTGGGCTCATATGTTTTATGACTGTATAAAATTGAAAGAATACTGGAAGTCAATTAATGAATTTTTGCAGGCTCTTTTTACAGATAATTTCATTATTTCTAAATCTCTTATATTATTCAACACACCTGTACCCCAAAGTGTTAAAAAGGTTAAGCTTCCCTTGTTATGGTCTATTCTAGCAGTGGCTAGGAAAATTATAACCAGAAATTGGATTTCAGATACACCTCCTTCGTTCAATGAATTTAAAAATGTTATGAATATAGTGTGCCATATGGAAATAAACACAATTAGGACAAGAACAACTAGAAAAACATCTTATTATATTGTATGGGATAATTTACAAAATTTGTTAAAAAAATTCTAATTTCAATAGCATGGTATTTTAGTTTAATTAATTGATCTGATTGTAGTGGATGTCTTTGTAAATACTTTAGTTACTTGTATAAATTTGTTATGATATTTCTCTTATATGTTAAAACAATAAACCTGTTTTGAAAAAAAAAGAAACTGTCAGATGATACCAAAGCAGGAATTAAAATGCAGTGCATACAAAACAAGTTTTTATTTATTTCTTTATTTTTTTTTCACTTATTAAATATAGGTCTCCTGATATAACTAATGTAAACAAAATGCATATCTTAGAATTAGTATAATTTTAGCAAAAAGAGGTAAACAGTTTGCACATGATATTTAACACAACTATTATTTTTTGTAATCACCTTCTGTGGTTGCAGGTCCTGTAAATCATATACAACCCCTCTAGAAATAATAAACTGAAATTTCCAATTACTGGATTTTTTAAAGCATTAAAATACTGTTTCACATTGCAGCCAAGTATGCAACTGTTATCATTTCCTAGTTTAAAGGAGCACTATTTATTTTACAGAAACTGCTATGAGCTGGGTGACTCACAGGCTGTTCTGAACAAATGAGTTAGTTTGTCAAACACTAAAAACACTTTCATTCAAATAGTAATTTTAATTTCATGCACAAGGCACAGAAAAGGGATCCAAATCAGTAAATAGCTTGGTGCATACAAAATAATCTTATTCTAATTTGTGGGGATTCCCAGAAGGATGCTGCTTCCTGAAGCTAGCTGGACTTGTCAACTTTACCTTAACATGCAACTGATCATTGGGAAGACTGCAGCTTGATCCATTGAGGAAGACTGGCCTTCCAAGGGCAATGCCAAGTAGCCCTTTAAGCAACAACTGCATTTGTGTTGTTGGCCGTGAAGAGGAGGCAGAAAAGCAGTAGCAGCACTAACACACTGCCTTTTTCCAAAATCTGTCTCCCAGGCAGGGTAATTAAGGTCGTTAATACATCTTTTAGTTTTAGCTAAGGGCTTGTCAGCTTTTACATAATGTCCCATTCAATATTCTTTCTGGCACTCAGTGCTGAAACCACTAGCTATGCCTCATTTTGGCAATGAAACTGCTCTTGATGTCTCATTTGAAAGGGTAGGCACAATAAACAGAACTGTTAAATTTTACTGCTAAAAATATAAATTCTACTTGCCTGGAATGAGTTTGAGGTTCAGAAGATTTTTGTATGAATAAAAACTGACATGGTGTCTGAAGGTAAGGTTAAAAAAGAATGACAGCAATATTGCAGTGAATTATAAGACATTAAAAAAGACTTTGCATCGAGTTGGTATTTAGAAAAGATGGTGGGAATGCATATTGCAAGTGAATGTACAAACTTAACAAGTTCATCATGTCTCACATTTTGTTTAAGGGAAGATACAAATATATAAGTCATTGTTTTGGTCAACCAAAAAGATATTACTATTGCAACTAATTCAGACATTTAATTGAAGAGTGACCAAAGAAGATATGAAATGTGTGAGGAATGTGGGCACTCTAGAGACATCTGTATTAAATCACATTCTAAAAGTAATATATTTAAGTATATGATACATTTCTAGATAGAATTTGACTATATCAGACTCGGGAAGAAACAGATAAAGATGAAAGTGCCACAACTTCTAATGATAAGTTAAAAGTTTGGTGGTGCTTGTGACACACAGAAAACTGATAGTAGACATAAAGTAGTAACACTATTTAGCAGTTCTTTTCCAGTGCTGTCCAGGAAGAATAGGACAAATGGAACTAATTCAGAGAAACTAGTTTGCCTAAGGAAAGACTGATTAAAACAAAAAGAAGTCTGGGAATAGAAAGCAGAAAGATAAATGAGATCATAAAAGTAGCAAGTTGGGTACCACAAGGATACATGCTCGGCAGGAGCAGCCTTAGGTCAACTGCTGTCCTAGGCAAAAGGGCTCCATGGTGCCACCCACCACACCACCCGGTGCCTCCATCCTGGTCTACCTACACCAAATAAATACTGAAAAACTGCCTCTGCAACAGTGGGGCCCTAGGCAGCCACCTAGTTAGCCTTTGCCTAAGGCCGGCTATGATGCTGGGACCCCTGCTATTCAGAATATACATCTCTGATCTCCAAATCAAAAATGATGTACTCTGGTTAACCAGGTCTGCAGATGATTGCAAACTGGTTGTTATACCTAAAGCCCCTTCTGATATGCAGAAGTTGCAAAGTGAACTTACACATTTAAATAGCTGGTTCTCTGAAAATGAGCTAAAGCAAAATGATAAAAAATGCAATATTGTTCCATTTGTCAAACAAGCCACCACCCAGTTTATAGTATACACAACACACCCCTCCAAAATGAAGATGTTGTGAGAAAACTTGGAATATGAGTAGGTGACTCCTTCTCCTTTGATCATCATATTGCAGCAGTGATCAAAAAAATCCTGTTTGATGCAGCTGATTGCAAAGGGTATTTCCCCTAGATCCAAAGAAGTCTCTACCCCTGTGTACTCTGCATTGATCATGTCTGTCATTGAATACAATGCCCTCTGATGTCAGATTTGAACAAAAGTGAAATAAACATATGGAGCATACTTGCTGTCAGACATATATAAACAGAATACTTCTCTACCTTTCCCCAAAAGATAGCTCCTTATATATGCATCTCTTGCTTGATTGTCAGGAAAATGAAAAAAAAAATAGAAATTTCCAGTTACTGCATTTTTTAAAGCATTAAAATACTGTTTCACATTGCAGCCAAGTATGCAACTGTTATCATTTCCTAGTTTAAAGGAGCATTATTTATTTTACAGAAGCTGCTATGGAGCTGGGTGACTCACAGGCTGTTCTGAACAAATTAGTTAGTTTGTCAGACACTAAAAACACTTTCATTCAAATAGTAATTTTAATTTCATGCACAAGGCACAGAAAAGGGATCCAAATCAGTAAATAGCTTGGTACATACAAAATAATCTTATTCTAATTTGTGGGGATTCCCAGAAGGATGCTGCTTCCTGAAGCTAGCTGGACTAGTCAACTTTACATTCCCATGCAACTGATCATTGGGAAGACTGCAGCTTGATCCATTGAGGAAGACTGGCCTTCCAAGGGCAATGCCAAGTAGCCCTTTAAGCAACAACTGCATTTGTGTTGTTGGCCGTGAAGAGGAGGCAGAAAAGCAGTAGCAGCACTAACACACTGCCTTTTTCCAAAATCTGTCTCCCAGGCAGGGTAATTAAGGTTGTTAATACATCTTTTAGTTTTAGCTAAGGGCTTGTCAGCTTTTACATAACGTCCCATTCAATATTCTTTCTGGCACTCAGTGCTGAAACCACTAGCTATGACTCATTTTGGCAATGAAACTGCTCTTGATGTCTCATTTGAAAGGGTAGGCACAATAAACAGAACTGTTAAATTTTACTGCTAAAAATATAAATTCTGCTTGCCTGGAATGAGTTTGGGGTTCAGAAGATTTTTGTATGAATAAAAACTGACATGGTGTCTGAAGGTAAGGTTAAAAAAGAATGAAAGCAATATTGCAGTGAATTATATGACATTAAAAAAGACATTGGATCGAGTTGGTATTTGGAAAAGACAGTGGGTAGCGTTGTCGCCTCACAGTAAGACGCTGTCCGGTTCGATTCTCAGCTAGACCGTCTTCTGCGTGGAGACATGCGTGAATGGGTGTACCTTCGTTGAAGGTTGTGCATCAGGGCTGGTAACTCGGCACGTAAAAATCAACTACCAATCATTAGCAGACCGGAGTTCCACTGTGGCGACCCCTAACCGGGAAAAGCTGAAAGACACAACAAGTGGGAATGCATATTGCAAATGAATGTACAAACTTAACAAGTTCATCATGTCCCATGTTTTGTTTATGGGAAGATACAAATATATGTCATTATTTTGGTCAATCAAAAATATATTACTATTGCAACTTATTCAGACATTTAATTGAAGAGTGACCAAAGAATATATGAAATGTGAGGAATGTGGGCATTCTAGAGACAGCTGTATTAAATCACATTCTAAAGGTAATATATTTATGTATATGATAGATTTCTAGATGGAATTTGACTATATCAGACTCAGGAAGAAACAAATAAAGATGAAAGTGCCACAACTTCTAATGATAATGTAAAAGTTTGGTGGTAATTGTGACACACAGCAAACTGATCGTATACATAAAGTAGTAACGCCATTTAGTAGTTCTTTTCCAGTGCTGTCTAGGAAGAATGGGATAAATGGAACTAATTCAGAGCAAATAGTTTGCCTAAGGAATGACTGATTAAAACAAAAAGAAAAGGCTGGGAATAAAAGAAAGCACAAAGATAAATGAGATCATGAAAGTAGCACAAGGATACATGCTGGGCAGGAGCAGCCTTAGGTCAACTGGCGTCCTTTGCAAAAGGGCTCCATGGTGCCCCCTACCACACCACCCGGTCCCCGCATCCTGGTCTACCTACACCAAATAAATACTGAAAAAGTGCCCCTGCTACAGCGGAGCCCTAGGCAACCACCTAGTTGGCCAATGCCTAAGGCCAGCTATGATGCTGGGACCCCTTCTATTAAGAATATACATCTCTGATCTCCAAATCAAAAATGAGGACCTCTGGTTAACCAAGTCAACAGATGATTGCAAACTGGGTTTTATACCTAAAGCCCCTTCTAATATGCAGAAGCTGTAAAGTAAACTTACGCATTTAAATAGCTGGTTCTCTGAAAACGAGCTAAAGCAAAATGATAAAAAATGCAATATTGTTCCATTTGTCAAACAAGCCACCACCCAGTTTATAGTATACACAACACACCCCTCCAAAATGAAGATGTTGTGAGAAAACGTGGAATATGAGTAAGTGACTCCTTCTCCTTTGATCATCATATTGCAGCAGTGATCAAAAAAATCCTTCTGTTTGATGCAGCTGATTGCAAACGGTATTTCCCCTAGATCCAAAGAAGTCCCTACCCCTGTGTACTCTGCATTGATCATGTCTGTCATTGAATACAATGCCCTCTGATGTTAGATTTGAACAAAAGTGAAACAAACATATGGAGCATACTTGCTGTCAGACATATATAAACAGAATACTTCTCTACCTTTCCCCAAAAGATAGCTCCTTATATATGCATCTCTTGCTTGATTGTCAGGAAAATGAAACAAAATTACAGTTTGTTTCCAAATTGTTACTTGACAGCACACTGTTCCTGAACAAGCTTAGTGACCCTTTCTGCACCCCTCTAAACTTTGTGAGGAAGGTTAAAGAAATAATGACCACACTGCCCTAGCCCAACACAAGTTAGTGACCTCTGAGATTTGGGGGGAACGTTAATGAAATACTGACATCATCCCCAGCTCCCTACACAAGCAACAGTGACTTTCTGTGTACACCTCTGAGCAGGAGTGGTATTAGATTACATGGGGTTTAGGGTAGAGGCCACAACTTAGCCTGTGGAAAAAATCAACTTATATAGCCTTTGTGTTTGGGTGCTACTAGTCCCTCTGAAGGTCTGGGTATTCTGTGATGTATTTTATACCTCCCCCCTTTTCAGATGACTGTTTAAACTAAGTGACACAAAGGTCAGTTACTTTCGTCCAGACATCCCCCCACCAAGCAGTTACAGCCACGTCTATGAACAATTCAGATGCTGTAATGTGATAAAAGAGGATGGTCATGCAATGCATTCCAACTTTGTTCTAAACAAACAGTTGCTGCACATGAAAATATTCCATGTTGCTTCACAGAAATCACACTAGTCCCAAAAAGCCACAATGATGAACAAACAACAGCAGACAATTATTCATTTTCCTACATGGACAATTATACCTACTCTGAATGTGCATATCAGTCAGTGACCACTTAAGATGTTCATCTTACTTCCCACAAATGCTCACAAGTCCTGCAAAGCCAGATAGTGACTGCTTAAGACTGAGCAAACTACATAACTGTCAGTGACAGTTACTTTCATCCCACCAACTCCAACCCCCTAAAAGCAGTTATAGCCATAACAACTGATAGCTGTGTAATATAGTTCACCATTGCTCCACACAGATAACTTGTGAAAAAAATTGTAGTATTTCAAGTTGCTCCACACAAATCACAATGCTTGAAATATTGCAGAAAATATCTGTTTGGTCACTGGCAGCACCACTGTATTACTGTGAAAAACCTGCTTCTGTGTCACATCATTCCTCTCACTTGTCCATAATTCTACAGAATGTTACTGACAATTTACAGTCAGTCAATAAACCAAATATCAGAGAGTTCCACTTATTTTTCAAAAAAAGCCCCTCAGTCTTGCCTGAGTGCCACAGACACTGCATCACCCCTACATTTGAACATTGCAATGTCTCTGGTCTGTGACTGTACAAAACGCAAGTCTAAATGTGACATTGCTTGACTTGAATGGTGTAGGCAGGTGGAGTACCCACCCCCCACGAGCACCCATCATGCTGTGGTCATGTTTTGTTCTAACAGGGTGCCTTATTTATTTATTTATTTACTTATTTGACCAAAGAATCAACATAGTTCTAAAAAAATAAATAAACATGGAAAGAGTGTGACTGCAAGCCCAGTACCCTAAGCAGCTGCTTAGTCGGCCTATGCGTAAGGCTAGCCCTGCTTGTTCCTTTGGACCATCCTCTCACTGCAAGGTACTATCCCCCATATCCCTTATCTGCTGTGCCACATTTACTGCTGTGACATACCTCTTAAAATCCAATATCCCCAATTATCCTCACTCTCATAATCTGTCCTTTGCAGATATAGTTCCTTTCCTCTTCCACAAAGACTTGCTACAAATCATTTACAGCATAACCATTACTGTCTGTATTCTCCACAGAATAGATCTCACTCTTCCAAACTATTTATCCAACAGTACTCACATTTTTTCTTTTAGCTGATGAACTCCATTATACCCAGTTACCCCCCCCCCCCTTGGAATCTGGCAATTCCCACCATAATTACAATTGAAATACAAACCAGACTCCCTTTCCAATTCTCTAAGCAAATCCAAAGCACCTAGCAGCATCCCATCCACAACCTATAAGAACATGCAAGTGTCTGTGATAACACTCACACTACTTTTCTCAGGTATTGTCTTCAGTTCTTTAAGTATTTCCTTAATTTGTGTGCCAATATCCTTACCACTGTCAAAAACAGCACAGGCAATAGAGAGATAGTCTTGCCTGATCCCTCTCCCTGAATAAAATCTTTCAAATAAACCTCCATTTATTCTCAACTTCACATTAGGTTTCCCTGCTACCCCAACCAGCCATTTCTTCCCTATAACCAGTTCCGAAGTAGTTAATAGCAAACCTCAGTTCATCATTATCAAATGTCTTTAGATGTCCATAAGGACTATCCTGAGACCACCTCTCTCCACACATTTGTTCCAGCACATAATGGTCAGTATTAACTTCCAGTGGTCCATAGCTGATCTGTGCTTGACAAAGCCAGACAGGCAAAACCTTCTTCATCATTATGGCAATAACCCCCCCCCCAAAAAAAAAAAAACCTTCACACCATTCCTCTCAACTGTCAAAAATTTCACACAATGTCTAGAATTGTGCTACACATTTTTTTGGAATGTTCCCCATAATTTTTGTGGATTTCTGGTTAATCGTGGATTTCTGGCAAAAAATTGAGGATCAGAATCACTAATCAAAGACATTTGGGTTTCAGACTTTATATCCTACAAAAACTCATGCTAATGCAAGATATGTTATTCCAACAATGTTTAAGTTTATAAGAATGATATTTAAACTCTCTCCCTGACTTTGAATGTTTGCCCCCTTTATTTTTGGGCTTGTCCATATTTCTTTGACTAAAAGGTTGAGAGGGATGTTTCCAACCTGTATTATATAGCATTATTGGGTGAAAATTTCCTGGTGATTCTGGGTCCTTTTTCCTTTTTGGCAATAATTCTGTCATTGCTTTCCCATGGTCATGACCCTTAACTTTTACCCATAATGTAATACAATAGTTCATCTAAGTATGCCCCCAACTCTAAATTAACCAGCTTACAAATATCCACAACAAACACATCCAGACCACCTGTTTTACGTATCTTCATGTGTCCTATCACCAATTTACCCTCTCTCCATCCTTATTTTTTGGCCGTAGACCTCCTCCATGTTCTAACACTTATCCTGTCTTTGACTCAATTCAGCCTTCAACTGTGTATCTTTTAACAATCATATCCTCTCCTTCCATTCCTGTATCTCCTTTCTCAGTAGCACTTTAAAACTTCATTCTTCCAATCTACTTTCTTAACTTCTGTAGTTTCTTCTTACAATTCTCTATCTCATCTTTTCTCTTACTATTCCTCTATACCCAATTAGTTCTGTCCAATAAACTGATTTAATTTCATCTACCTTACCCATCCCACAATGCTCTCCACTGTTATTCTTCATAACCTGTCCCACCATTTCTTTCAATCATCACACTTACTCACACCCTGTGCATTTACCAAGATTCAGTCTCCATAATCCTTCTCCACTCTCCAGCCATCAAACACATCACTACCAAAGTATGACCTGATATTATCCTTACCCAGAATTTTAACTGGCACAGCCTCCCTACAATTATCCTTATCCACTGGAAACCACTCAAATTTTCTAGTCTGCCAACTCTCAACTCTGCTGGAAGTAAATAGATGATCCCCCTCCCCCAGTATTCACCTAATGTCCTGAAGCCCCAAATCTCATTCCCTATCACAGCCTCTTATGGCATTTATGATGGAAGTCAGTAGATCCATACAACATGTGCATTTCAGGGTTCAGCACTAAATTGAAGTCTCCTGTCAAACAACACTTTACTCTCCTCCACTTCACAGTTTCTAATGTTCTAAATACATTTCCACAGGTATTCTAACCTGCGTTTGTTTGTTCCATAATAAGTTACGATTACCAATCCCCCTTCCTCTCTGATTCCCCTCCCTACCACATATCTCCATTTCACTCCCTCCATTACCTCATCCCATTCCCACTATAGTTTCTCCTTCTACGTGAAAATGTAAATATAATTTTCCTGGTTATATTATTGTTCCATAGAACTGTTGTGTTGCTTACAAAATCATTCTTAGATTGCAGATATTTCGAATTCTTTAAAAAAAACATAGGAGTGACCATACTGTTTACTCAGAAAGATTTAAAAAGGCTGCATTAATGAAATGTTTATCTCCTTATTTGACTTCTTATAGAAGGGGAAGCAGGGCACTGGTCAGTAGACAGTTGTGAGAGGACAGCTGTTCACCAAGCAAGAGTGAAAATCATGCTAGTCTTAGACTGAAGGTTGTACTTCTTGGGGAAATTATTTTCCTCAAGATGCTATAACCTTAGAGTAGAATGTATTACGTAAGGGAAGTAGGAGTAAAGTCTCCTGCATGGCAGCTGTGAAAATGCAAATCAGATGTATTTGTGGAAATGCTCTGTTAACCTGTTCACTCGGAGGAAATGGCACTTGCACAGATGCTTCTACACTGTTTTCCTAAACCATTCAATAAACTTTGCTTACATGGTATTTTCAGTAATTTCCTATTTCTAAAATATTTGCTTGCCATCAAAAATACTTTTTTCCGTTCAGTCACATACAGTGATGCAGCCTTAAATGTGGAAGACACATCCCAGTTTATATTAGTGGCCAGGGAGCCGAAGGATATGGCAGAGGGACATAGAGCCTTAATTGAGATGGACACGTCCCAGTTTTTATTAGTAGCCTGGGTACTGGAGGATATGGCACAGGGAGATAGAGGAGTGATGGAGCCTTAATTGTGATGGACACATCCCAGTTTATATTAGTGACCTGGGTGGTGGAGGATTTGGCAGAGGGGGATAGAGGAGTTATGGAGCCTTAATTATGATGGACGCATTCCAGTTTTTATTAGTGGCATCAGTTCTGGAGGGTATGGCAGCGAGAGGTAGGTGAGTGATGAAGCAGTGCTTGATCATTTTTGTTTGGGGAAAAGGTTTGGCACATATGGTAAGGCTGCAGTCTCCATGCAGATTTCAGGAGGAACAATTTTCTTTTTTTAGGCTGCCTTTTATCAGAGCAGAGTGATACCTTTGCATCCTTCAAAGCAAACATTGTCAATTGTTGGTTATCTGCAAATTCATTCCTAGCCTGATCTGTTTTTCCCTTCTCAAAGCAGGAGATGCATCTTAAGGGTGTATTGTTAAGGCATAAATGGTCTCTAGACTTACTTGCCTTGAAATTCCTATAAACCTATACATTATGATTAATAAAAAACTTCTCTTATACTGAACATCAAGAATGCATAAACATGAGATGCCTAACTTTATGAAGTTAACAGATTATTCTGTTTATTTTTCCTCTTTAATCTTATACAGCTAATGTGAAATTTTCTCCATTTGTTAAGCATCTGTTTGTTTCATATAGCTGATTTCTTTGCATTTAAATGCATTCTCTAGAGTCTCCTTGCTCCTCTTTCTGTTTAAAACTTTAATTTAGTGTCTTGCTGCTGTTTTGCTGCTGTGATAAACATTTCTGTAGTGTTTTCTGCCTAAAATAGTGTAGCCAGTAGCTGTAGCATAGTTTCTCACCATTCATCCATATTGTTGTCTTGTTCTTAAACTTGGTAGCTTTTCAGTTGCCCGCCCCTACTGTAAATTTGATCTGGGACACTCCGTCCAGTCTCATTAGCTCATTCTACCTAATATAGAGAAAACATTTGGGAAGGTCGACCCGCTTAGCTTCTTAACCTTGAATTATATTCTGTTCCTCCTTTGTCCCTTTCCACTTTACTAAAAAAAAAAAAACACTTTATTCAGCTGCTTTTACAGTATTTGTGTTTCCTCCTCCTACTCTATTACTTCTTCTCGCCTTTTCTGCTACTTGTTCTCTAAAGTGTTCAATTGCATCTTTTCTGCTGCATTTATTACTCCTTGTTTTTAGCCTGTTTAAATTTTAAGTGTTATTCTAAGCATCTTAGTTTTGGTTTAAGCACTTGGGCTTTAGGCCTACCCCTTAGATCTCCCTGGCCTCTCTCCCTCAGATTTTGACAAATATGGATGGACAATTTCCTACTGTTTCTCCTGCCAGCCTGGTTGACATTGGCATCCTGAGACAGTGTAGCAACTGCCTCATGTACATGGACAACCATCTGCTACTACCACCTAGGAACACAATTTGTGAGAGATGCAATTACATAAAGAACCTAGAGTCTATGGTCCCTCCATCACAAGCTAGTATATCTGGCACTAAGAAGGTTGCCAGCACAATCACTGCACCTCAAACACCACCCAGACCTATACAACACACACACACATACGCGGAGGTTCTCAACAAAAACAAACCCAAACAAAGGAGACAGAACCCACACTGTGGAAGTAGCAGACTCCAAATCCGACTTCAGACCAGTGACAAGTGGGGTACCACAGGGTTCAGTCCTGGGTCCTCTCCTGTTTGGTATCTACTTCTCTGAAGTACAGGCTAACACAGAAGGTCTTTGGCTAACGAAGTTTGTAGATGACTGCAAACTAGGAGCCATAATCAAAACTCCTAATGATGTGGACATCCTACATAAGGGCTTCACTGAGACAGATGCCTGGTGTCAAAGCCATGGCCTCAAGCTCAATGCCAAAAAGTGCATTGTCATCCCTTTTGGTAAAAACTCTGTACCCATAAACTACCACATAGGCAGTAGTCTACTTAACACCAGAAATGTGATAAGAGATGTTAGGACACAGGTGGACAGTAGTCTCTCCTTTGATAATCACATCGCCACAGCAGTCAGGAACTCCTTCTACGTGGCACACCTCATCACAAAAGGATTCTCATCCAGGAAAATAAGGTCATTGTTCCCCTCTACTCGTCACTCATTAGACCCATTATAGAATACAGTGCCCCTTTTGGTATGGACCTCACAAGACATCTACAACAACCGGAAAGCCGCAGAAATACCTCACAAAGAGGATTATGGGCTCAAACAGATGCCCTATGCAGACCGTCTCAAAATACTCCAGCTTTACCCCATCGCATATCACCTACTCAGAGGCGATCTCTGCCTAACATACAAAGCTATATCAAACCCAGAGCTGTTGAACATGCTCCACTTAAAGAAAGCCCAATCCCTCTGAGCTACACGCTCTAGGGACCTAAACCTTGCCACCGCAATAAACAGAACATTCTGGAGGGATAGATTTCTGTCCCAGAGACTTCCCATACTCTGGAACAAACTACCTATCTATATCAAACAAAGCTTGTCATTAACACTCTTCAAGAAAAATCTTGATGATTGGATGGGAGATAGGAAATTCACCCCGGGGATCACTTCAACAGGGGCACAGGAAAATAATTTTCTTGGGTGGCAAAAGCCAGGGTACCTTTTTGGCTAGGCTTATATAGGCCCTAGGGCCAATAGCCTAATTCCTACCTATGAACTTATGAACGTATGAGTCCTCAGAGGCAAAAACACACATGAACTCCACAACCCTCCACACCACATATCATGAATAGTCCACACACCTGTGTCTCACAACCACTAAGGCTTAACCATAAACACAACATATTAGTCATAGGTGACTCCACTGTGAGACACACAGATGTGCCTCTCACCAGGCTGGATAAGGAGAAAGTCATGGTTAGTTGTTTATCAGGTGCCAAAATCCACCATATCACACATGCATACAAGTCTCTCAACAACAGGTACTGTTATGACTCTGTCATAGTCCATGTTGGGGTGAACGACTTGAGACGTACCTCCCTGGACTATATGAAGAGAGACATAATTGAGCTCCCTGAATATGTGTCCCAGGCAGGTATGTCCCTAGCCTTAAGCAGTATTCTACCGTCACCAAGAATGATGCCTCAATACAAACAGAAAATGACTGACTAACGATTGGCTTAGTTTCTAGTGTCATTCCAGAGGGATCCAGTACCTGACAGCCTGGGAAGATATGATTGACAGAGCATGATACTTTGCTAGAGATGGCCTGCATCTGTCTCACTTGGTCTTCAGGCTTCTGGCAAAGGCCCTTGCCTCTCCCATAGTGCCTTTTTTAGGAAAAGTCATGAAGTTGATACTACCAACATAAAAAGCTTAACAAAATGCAAATTAAAACTCATGATGCTAAACGCTCGGAGTCTAAACTTGAAAATGCACTCATTGCAAATATTCTTAACCCTGGAAGATGTTGACATTTATGCAGTCACAGAAACCTGGTTCAAAGCTGTGGAGAGCACCCTAGCCTTACCTGGTTACTCATCCTATCATACATTCAGACCCCAAACTGTGGGCAGCAAAGCCAAAGGAAGTGGAGTTTCAATATATATTAAAGACACACACACACCTCCAGGCTGGTCAAACAGTATGATGCACAGGAGACACTCCAGGTGCAGTTAACCATTGAAAAGACCCCTATTCAAATCATTGCTAGCTACAGGCCCCAAAATTTGACTCAAAATGCCCACTCCACCTATCTGGACCTCTTCAACTCTATCAAAATTCAACCCTTTACCCTGATCCTTGGCAACTTTAACTACCCAACCATAGAATGGAAAAACTACTCATGCCAGAACACAAATGCCCAGATTTCTCGGTTTTATTAATGCAAATGCCTTGAAAGTTGGAAGACCTAGTCATTACCCCCACAAGAGGTGATAATATCTTGGACTTGGTATTAACCAACATGAGTAACCACTGCAGCACCCCTACAGTATCATCCTCCCTGGTAAGATCCGACCATAAAGTGATCACTTTCAAAGTCACCATCTCCCCTGACCCTTCTCTAGCTAGGGTCAAACAAACAAACTTCAAAGCTGATTGCAGCTGGCACCAATGTCCAAATCTACACCAAAGTACTATATGAGCATTTATATAGATTCATGGAATCAGGAATACCTGACAGGACAAAATCAACCTCCGCAAGGAAAAGTAAACCTGTCTGGTGGACATCTGCAATAAATAAACTATATAACAAACGGAAAAAAAATTGCTGTTCAGGACCAAGAAGGAGAAGGTGCCCAATTGGAAGCAATCTCTCCTTAGCCTGAACAAGCAAATAAGAGCAGTAGTGCATTCTAAAGCCAACTTCGAGTCCAAATTGGCCACATCTACTACACACAATCATAAGGCCTTCTTCATATATGTCAGCATTCTCAAAGGAAGCACCCAGATCTGTTCAGAACTGGTGGTCAACGAAACCACCTACACAAATGCTGTAAATATAGCCAACCTACTGGCTGACAGATTCAGTGAAAACCTCACTCCTCTGTCCCCCCCATCAGGAAATCAGGACATCCCCAGTACCTGCCCCCCATCCCTTATCTCTAGGGAACAGGTTATCACTGCCCTGTCAAAGACAAAAAAATACATCCTCCATGGGACCCAATAACATCCCAGGCTGCATCCTACATGAACTCAAGCATGAACCTGCAGCACCATTAGGTACTCTTTTCAACCACTGAGCCTGAGCACCGGCTTTGTCCCAGCTGAATGGAGGACAGCCACTGTCATTCCTTTACACAAAGGTGGAGCATCCACTGATCCGGGAAATTATAGACCCATCAGCCTAACTAGCCTGATCTGCAAGGCCATGGAATGGAGTAGCATGGACCTCATTAACAGCGACATTGGTAACCTCCAAACAGTCGACCCCACACAGTTTGGCTTTGTCATGGGGAAGTCATGTCTGTTAAATCTGGTCGACTTCTTTGAGACAGTCACCAAAGCCATGGACGAGGGGAAGACAGCACACACCACCTATCTTGACCTGGCCAAAGCCTTCGACACTATTCCTCATGCAGGCATAATAGATAAACTCTCTTAACTAGGCATCAGTCCATATGTTACCAGATGGGTAGCAAACTGGCTCACTGATAGAACCCACCTAATCAAAATAGGGGAAGTCACCTCAAGCAGTAGACCCGTAATGAGCAGCGTACCCCAGGGATTGGTCCTGGGGCCTCTGTTATTTGGGATATACTTCTCTGAAGTGCAGGTCAAAACCAGTGGGCTATGTCTGACAAAGTTTGCAGATGACTGCAAGCTGGGCATGGTCATCAATTCCCTAAGTGATGTGGACATCCTCCAAGAGAGTCTCACCCAAAGAAATGACTGGTGCCAGAAGCATGGCCTCAAGCTGAATACCAAAAAATGCATCATCATCCCCTTTGGGGAGAGTGATGTCCCCAAATATTATCGCATTAATAATAACATCCAAAGCACGCAGTCAGTCATGAGGGATTTGGGCACCCAGATGGATAGCAACCTGACTTTTGACCACCATGTTGCTTCTGTTGTACGGAAAGCTTTCTACATGTCCCACCTCATAAGTAATGGTATCTCATCCAGGGACAAGGATGTCATAACATCTCTGTACTCTTTCCTTATAAGGCCCATTACTGAGTGCAATGCACCTTTGTGAGGTACATGCCGAAAGGTGCATTGTACTCAATGCACCTTTGCAAGGTACATGCCAAAAGGTGTACCGAGTATGATGCACCTTTCGGCATGTACTTTGCAAAGCACATGCAGCAGCTGGAGAGACCACAGAGTTTCCTCACTAGGAGAATCCAGGGCCTCAAACATCTACCCTACACAGATAGGCTAAAAGCCCTGTTCTTCTACTCAGTTTCATACAAACTCCTCAGAGGTGACCTCTGTCTGACATGCAAAGCAATCTCAGATCCCACCTTGATGGGGCTGCTGCATATCCGCAAGTCAAGCTTCACTCAAGTAACCCACATGAGCAACCTCAACTTGGGCTGTGACAGCAATAGGACTTGTTGGAAGGACAGATTTGTGTCCCAGAGACTCCTGCATCTGTGGAATAGACTCCCTCTCCACATCAAGCAGAGTACCTCATTATCCCTTTTTAAGCACAACCTGGATAACTGGATGGGATACAGAAAATATACCCCTGGGATTCCACCTGTGTCCGTGCTGGACAGGGGTTTGGGTGCTGGCTTGTCTAAACATGGCCTAAACTCTTTGAATATGTAGTTTGAGCCACATCCTATATGCCACCTTCATGGTATGGACTATATTATCCAATGCACCTTTCAGCAAGTTCAATCATTGATGGCTGTGTTTCATCATGTCATACATTATCATTGAAAATAGCAGTGATGGACAGTGGCTTCAAAGCAAGGGGAAGGGGCTGCAGGAAGTCACTGAATGGATGAGGCTCTATCATGACAGGTCATTGACCATTACCTGTGATCAAATAACAGATGGATCAGTCACTTTAACATACAGAAAGCCTTGGTACCCACTCATTATAGCCACTTCATGGACTGTGTATACTTCAGCCTTCAAACCTCCATCCTTTAAATATACCCCAACCAACCAAGACTCCACTGAAATAAGTGTGGAGAAAATAACTGCATTAAGCCACTAGTTCATCTGAAATCATAGTTCTGGAAGTTCTGAGGTGCATCTTAAGGGGTTTTCACCCAATGATGACCTGAGCAAAAAGCATAACTAAGGAAAGAAATTTAGTGTTTTTTCTTTCAGTCTAAGAAAAATACATTGTGTCTAAAGATTAATGTTCAGAACTAACAAAATAGTAGTTCACAATAAAATGAAATAGCAAATGCTTGCCTAGATGTATAAATTCTATCTGGGAATAGTGCCTGCTTCCTTTCCCCTCCAAAAAAGATAGTTACCTTCTGTGTACCCCTCCAGTGTTAGATAGGAATGAAAATAAAATTACAAATGGCCACAGGCATGCATTATATACCTGATGGTCTGGAGGATGAAACTACAGCACCTGTATAAAACCTGCATACAGACAGGGAGTACATGCAGAATCCACACACAAGGAATCCCAGCCAAAAACTCAGAGAACCCAGTGTTGTGAGACAGCAATGCTACTCGCTCCACCACTGTGCCGATGATCAACTGCTGTAACACAAATCCTACCCACACTGCCACAGCCATACCCATCAGTAAAAGCCACATTTACTGACTGTGTACACCTCAGCTATCAGATTGTAATAAAATAAAATTGGCAGTTCCCCACAGTAGTTTAACACACAGACGGTCTTCAGTTATAGCTATTTGTATGACTGACAATAGCCTAAGATGTTTGACTGTGATTAATCAAATGAATACATACTAATAATAATAACTGCCACAGAGGAATGGTCTTTTCAACCTACTGTTATCAGAATACTCCAACCCTCCAACTTACCTCCCATTCTCTTAGCTAAATAATCAAGGTTAAAACTGAAAATAATAGTGGACGAAGGACTAAAATCAGAAAGATTCTGTCTTTAACTTAGAAAGTTGCTAGAACAACAGGCTTTGCATTAACATATTTATTCTTAAGGGTATTAAGTCTGAAACTCCAGAAATGCATCAAATTACAGACCCATAGCCATTCTGTCCCCACTCTCTAAAATTCTAGAAAAATGCATACACAAACAGCTTCTGAACTATTTACTTGACAAAAACCTCCTGACCCCTATTCAACAGATTTCAGGCCCAACCATAGCACATCTACCACCCTTCTGTCTTTTACACATACTGTTGCAGAGGCCAGAAACAAAAAAAGACTAGTGTCATGTCTTTTCCTGGACCTCTCAAAAGCTTTTGACACTATCTCTCACTCTAAACTTCTATCTAAACTAGTTGATTTCAACCTCTCCTCCTCTGCTATTCTTTTATTCTCTAACTACCTTTCATATAGACTACAGTCAGTCAGATGACTGTCTGCCTGCTCCCCTTTCTTACCCATTGAGACTGGCGTCCCCAGGGCTCTATCCTGGGGCCTCTGCTTTTAAGCATGTTCACAAATGACCCTCCACTCTTCCTGTACTTCCTCCTCGCTGATAGAATACATAGATACTCTGCTCTTATCTCCTGCTCTGATGACATCTCTCACCTCCACTCAATCACTCAAAACACATTTTCTAACATCGAACAATGGCTCACTGATTACTAGCTCATGCTACCCCCCCCCCAAATATATACTCCTTTATACCTTTTCCTTCCTAAATCTCTCTCCCACCATAAAACCACCTTTTCCATCTCCTCACATGACAACACCATTATCAAAGTAGATTCTCATACGAAACTTCTAGGAATTATAATTAATTAGTAAATAAACGGTCCAGGCAGCAGCAGGAAACAGCTGAATATATAATTTAATATAAAATTCACACAAGCGCTTTCACCCTGACTCAATGCAGGACTTTTTCAAGTGAAATACAAAAACATAATATCCCTCCATTTAAATACCCTAGTTGATAAAGAAGGCACCAAAGGGTGTTAAAGTAATACATACCCCTTTGCATTTAAAATGCAAAGCAAAACAGCATTAATCAACATTATGTAATGAATTCATCCACAGCTTGTCAAAATATTTCACATTAAATACATTCCACTCAACAAAATGTCATCAATCCCTACTTTTAAACCTACATTAATCAACTTTGGTATATGAAAATAACTTCATCCGCAAATTGTCAAAGTGTCTCACATTAAGTGTGTGCTGCTCAGCGAATGCCATCATTCCCTGAACAAATCAAGTAAGAAAGTAGTAAGTAAATAAACAACTTTCAACAATTCCTAAACAGTCAAGGCTTAGAAAACAATAAGGGCTTAAACAAATGTAATCAAAACTAAAAAAATAATAAAAGCTAAAAAATAATGATAATAGCTGAAAAAATGTGTGTGTGTGTGTGTGTGTGTGTGTGTGTGTGTGTGTGTGTGTGTGTGTGTGTGTGTGTGTATATATATATATATATATATATATATATATATATGTTAATAACACATATACATGTTACTGAAAAGTGTTTAAAAAAAAAAAACATTTTCTTACAACTTCTCAGCCCTCTTAATTAAATAGGGCTTAATGGAAATATGGTCGTTTAAACCCGGGGGTTGGGCTGCATTCAATTTTAACTGCCAGTAGGTTTCCCTATAGCATAACCAGTTCTCCCAATCACCCACCCCCCGAGGGTCAACACAAACTTGTTCCAAAATTCCAAAGAGAAAATCTGAATTATTAGGTTTTACATGCAAATGCCTATACAGTGCGTTGTTCAGGTTATTTTTCCTAATATTATAAGTATGCTCGTAAATATGTTTGTTTAATGCCCTTTCAGATTTCCCTACATAAAACCTGGGGAAGTCCTTACATAAGCCCAAATATACTATGCCCCTGGTCATGCAGTTACCTTTCCTAAAGTGTACAGTACTTCTAGTGTAGTTGTCTAATGTTGTGGCTTCTTTGTCCATGATGTACTTACAATAACCACATCTCCCACATTTTCTTGTTCCAAGACCACCCTGGAACCTAACTCCCTCATTGTTCCTTTCAAAGAGCCTTTTTTAATCAGTCCCTGTTTTAAAAACAAAACTAGGACTCTCACCCACCCTGTGTACAATATCTTGGTTAAATTTTAACATTTTCCAATTTCTTTCAGTTAATCCTTTGATGTCCTTTGAAGCATTACTGTACCGTACAACCAATGCCTTTTTAAATTTTTGTTCACCAGTGATCGTACAACCAGGGGTGTTCTGCAAAGTATTACCTAACAAAGGAAAATACTTCACACCCCATCCCTTAATAACCTCACCAGCCACCTCTTCAATCAAACTGCTAGGGTAACCCCTTGCCATGAATAACCCGGAGATAAAGCTGATTTCAGATAGTAAATCAACCCTCTCCGAAGTCATTCTGGCAGCCCTAACCATCTGACCTTTCACTATGCTTCTTTTCTGCTTCCAAGGGTGGGTACTGTTATAGGGAAGATAAGAGTTACTGAAAGTGTTTTTCCTGTGTATTCTAGATTTTAAACATCCCTTACTTTTATCCAACCTCACATCCAAATAATCAATTCCATTGTAATCAAATTTAAATGTGAACTTTAAAAAGTTAGTGGTCGAGTTAAGAAACTTAATGAAATTAGTTATGGTTTCCACCGGTCCTTCCCAAATTATAAATATGTCATCCAAAAAGCGTCGGTACAACTTTATGTTGTTCCAATAAACAGAATTAAATACATTATCTATTTCACATTTTAAGAGGACCAGGTTAGCATATATGGGGGCACATGCTGCCCCCATAGCTACCCCCTAACCTGTTTAAAGGTCTCCCCTTCAAAATAAATAAAGTTGTTCTCCAACACAATCCTCCTAAGTTCCACCAGTAGGTCTACATTTAAACTGAATGGTGAACTTTTTTCATTCAATAGTGCCCAGAATAAATCCAAACCCTCCTCCACAGGTATGCAGGAGAACAGGTCAACCATGTCAATGGTTAGAAAATGCACATCCCCTCTGTATGTTTCCATTGTTAGACCCCGTTAAAAGTCCCACGAGTCCTTTAATAAATGTGCATAATCATCCACAATGTGTTTGAGAGTGTGGGCCAAAAAAGTGGCTATAGTGTAGGTCTTAGATCCTTCGCCTGACACTATAGGCCTATATGGCGGGTTGGTGGTGCTCTTATGTATCTTGGGAATACCGAAAAAAGAAGCAATTCTAGGCTTCTTGGTTACCAATGCACTCCCCAGTTTGTCATCAAATCTATTTTCTAATATTAGTTATTCTATTGCCAAATCAATTTTCCTGTAGGAAATGTTGATTTCATTAATTGAACCTGGTACATATACATTGATATCAATCAGAATTTCCAAGATCATACTCGAATAATCAATAGTGTTAACCAAGACCATACCACCCCCCCCCCCTTATCAGGTTTCATAATACGGACCTCCCTATGTAACATCAATTCATCTAGGGTTTGCTTTTCTTCCATAGACAAATTGGATTTGAAACCACACTTTCTCCTAGAAGTTTTGTCAGTACTTAAAGCATAAATGTCAGATGCACATACCTCCTCAAAAACTTGCAAAGCTGGGTGGAGTGGGGGATTGTATGTACTTGCCTTCCTAAACTGAACTGTACTTCCTTCATCACAATGGTCGAACATTAGTGCAAAATTCAATTTTCTTATAAATAATTTTAATTCAATAAGGGTGTCACAAACATCAAAGCTCACAGATGGCACAAACTTAAAACCCTTCTCGAAAAGGTGGAAGTGTTCTAATTTAATCACAATCCCATTCAAATTGAAAATCTTAAAGCCATTGTAGGAATGGGTTACCTCATCCGGGTCCACAACTATACCTTCCCTTTCTTTTTTGTTTTTACCTGATTCTTCCCTTTCCCCCTGCTCGCCGAAAAATCCTGTTCACTCACCTCTTCTTTCCCCCCACCAACTGTGTGTCTAATAAAGTCTAAACCCACCTTTGGGTCCAAGGGGTTAGGTGTTTTTAAACTAGAGGTTGGTGAACTAGTGTTGTTTACCTCAGTAGAAACATGCAGGTTACCATCATCAGTATTAACCCCTCCACTACAGTTCTGAACCAAATTAACATCTTCAACAACATTAGACATTTCATACACTTTACTTTTAGCTATTCTCCCTTTAAATACATAAGCCCTATTCTCACCATACTGCTTTAAATCGCTAATTAACTTTTTTTTTGCTTTCTTAAATATACATCCTCACACTTTCTTTCTACATGGATAAAATTATATTCATATACATCTTTATAAAAATCAAAAGCAAATCACTTCTATTAGCTTGATTTAACCTTTCTGCATCCATCAGTAAATATTCTACCTTTTTCCTTGAATATTTTAACATTAAGGTCATCATTTTAAACCCACATTCATCAAAAATCTGGTTAAATTCATGAAGCATAACATTATCATAAATAAAACCATCAGGGTACTTACAAACACATAGTTCCTGTGGGACAATATGTTTAGCAATACACTCTTCTAAATAGGCAATATCCAAGTTAACACATTTAATTTTGAACAATCTATTCTCCAAGTCTCTAATTTCTTCCTTCAGAGAAGCCATAGCAATGGAACATTCAACCACATTGTCAGTTCTTTTATTTTCCAAGTTAACACTAAAAATGTTCCCACTATTTTTAGACTGGTCAAACCAGTCTTTTAAGTTATTAAAACCCATTGGTTCAGCGTTAGGTGGGTTAAAAGAATGAATAACAGTACCTGAAGTTAAATTCAAGCCAGTCCATTGGACATCCATGTTTAATTGTTCATGATGGAGTTCTTAACCCAAACAAATGGCTCGTTCCCATGTGGGCAGGGTAAAGGAATATCAACCAATCGGGTTGAAACACAGGCTAACGTGCGTGGAGGAGAGGTCACGAATGTTTCTCTCCATGAGTTTGCTTCTGTTTTTCAAACTGGTTGTGGCAGTCAGTCATTGTTTTCAGGAACATGTAGTGAGAAAACTGAAGGTTTTGCGAGGAAGGAAGGATCTGTTTTACTTAACAGTGAACAGAATGAATGAATGCAGCCCAACCCCTGGGTTTAAACGACCATATTTCCATTAAGCCCTATTTAATTAAAAGGGCTGAGAAGTTGTAACAAAATGTTTTTTTTAAAACACCTTTCAGTAACATGTATATGTGTTATTAACATATATATATATATATATATATATATATATATATATATATATATATATACACTTTTTTAGCAATTTCATTTTTTTAGCTTTTATTATTTTTTTAGTTTTGATTACATTTTTTAAGCCCTTATTATTTTCTAACCCTTGACTGTTTAGGAATTGTTGAAAGTTGTTTATTTACTTACTACTTTCTTACTTGATTTGTTCAGGGAATGATGGCATTTTCTGAGCAGCACACACTTAATGTGAGGGGTTTATATTAGAACATCGAAGTTTCAAAACTCCGAATGTTCTAATACCGACCCCTATTCAGCGAAAGCTGAAAATATTGAAGCAACAGAAAACCGAATTTTTTCCTAGGGAAAGAATTTGGTTGTCTGTTTCTGTTGCTTCGGTATTTTCAGTGCTGTGAGGGGAAAGTTATGGGTTCGGTTCAGGTAAGTGTGCAATTGAGTGCGGGTTAGGTTAGTTAGGGTTAGGGTGTGGGTTAGGTATGTGTGCGATTGTGTGGACGTGAGGGTGAGGGCAGGTTAGGTGAGTTAGGGTTAGGGCGCGGGTTAGGTATGTGTGCAATTGTGTGGACGTGAGGGTTAGGGCGCGGGTCAGGTAAGTGTGCGATTGTGTGGACGTGAGGGTTAGGGCGGGGTAGGTAAGTTAGGGTTAGGGCGCAGGTGAGTGTGCGATTGTGATGGACCTTAGGGTTAGGGCTTGGGTTAAGGTAAGTGGATAGTTAGTGGTGTGTGTATAGTTTAGTGTAGGGTTAGGTGTAAGATTTTAGGTGTATGTGTGTTGATTGCTGTTTGTTTGGTGTGCTTGTGTTGTGTGTATATGCTTTGGAACAGCTGTTCTGTATGTTCAATGTTTTCAGCTTTCGCTGAATAGGGGTCGAAATTAGAACATTCGAAGTTTTGAAACTTCGATGTTCTAATATAGACCCAATGTGAGACACTTTGACATTTTGTGGATGAAGTTATTTTCATATACCAAAGTTGATTAATGTTGTTTTAAAAGTAGGGAATGATGACATTTTGTTGAGTGGAATGTATTTAATGTGAGATATTTTGACAAGCTGTGGATGAATTCATTACATAATGTTGATTAATGCTGTTTTGCTTAGCATTTTAAATGCTAAGGGGTATGTATTACTTTAACACCCTCTGGCACCTGTTTTATTAACTAGGGTATTTAAATGGAGGGGTATTGTGTTTTTGTATTTCACTTGAAAATGCCCTGCACTGAGTCAGGGTGAAAGAGCTTGTGTGAATTTTAAATTAAATTATATATTCAGCTGTTTCCTGCTGCTGCCTGGACTGTTTATTTACTTGTTGGTTTTGGCTGTATGATCTTCTGCCTATTTTATTTGAATTATAATTGATTACCAATTAAAATTTGACTTCCACATTCACCACTGTATTAAAAAGACATAAAAAATGGGTCTTCTCTATAGAAATAAAAAAACTCCATGCCTCCAACTCCAGACCCTCTCTGACTCAGGCTTTCCACCTTGTTTTATATATGCCTCCCCTATTTTCACATCCCCTACAGTCTACCCTAATAAGCAAACTGGAACTAACTTAAAAGAACATTGCTTGATTTGCCAGCAATCTACCATATAAATCCCATCATGCCTTGCTTTAAAACAGCTTCAGTGGCTAGAGTTTCTCCAGCTTCTTCTTCTCACCCAGCTGCAGTTTACTCACACCTTAGTTAACAGAACTTCAGCTTGTCCTGCTCTCTTCTCTCTTATATCCCTCTACAGCCCCTCTCAAACTCTATATAGCTCTGATCAAGTCCTTCTTAACATTTATAAGGCCAACAAAATCATTGGTAAGCTACTATATAAAAGCACAGTTACCCACACCTGGAACAACCTACCACCAAATATTCACAACTTCAATGGCACAACCCATTTTAGAACTGAACTTAAAAACTACCTTCTCAATTCCAGCTCCTGCCCTTGCTGGGACCCTACTTAATACCCCCCTCCCTCACCTCTCCACACCACATACTACTCTCTACCTATCTGTCTTTTAAGACTTATACCAACTGTAATTTCAATACATTTTCACACACTTTATTACCAATCTAGTTTCTGATTGTTATAAAATTATAAAATGTAGCATGAAACTAATTTCTTCTGTGTCTCACTCTACTTTTTATTTCTGTATTTAATTTGTCATTTAATTTCTGTTACTGTCAGTAATATGCAGTGATATAATCCATGCTACTCTTCTTCCATTTAAATGCAATTTTTTTGCTTTTCATGTCCATGACTGTATGTTATAACTTTTTAACATACTTTTTTTTTTTTTTATGCTCATTATTATACTGCATCTCTTAGCCACGGTGGTGTATCGGTTAGCGTTGTCGCCTCACAGCAAGAGGTTCTCCAGTTCGATTCTCGGCTGGAGCGCCTTCTGTGTGGAGTCTGCATGTCCTCCCTGTGGTCGAGTGATGTTAAAGACATGCAGGTAGGTGCAAGCATGAATGGGCGTGCCTTTGTTGAAGGTTGGGCGTTGGGCTGGCAACTCGGCACCATAAAATCCACTGCCAATCATGAGCAGACTGGAGTTCCACTGTGGCGACCCCTAACCGGGAAAAGCTGAAAGACATAATTGTACTGCATCTTTTGTTTGTATCTTGGAGCTTTTCTCCTCGGTCTCCACTGAAAATGGGTCTTTTGCTCAGCTGGACTAACCCGGTTAACAAATGACAAATAAAAAAAATAAATAAATTATTATTTATGGACTGCAATCCTCACTGATTTGTCAGAAAAAAACACAAACATTATGAGGAACAGACCTAAATATGAAGCAAAATCAGGGACATTATGCAAAATCATGAACAGCTGAGATCACCTTTGCTGCCAGTAAATATATGCATTCATATATTATACATAGACACAACCATCTATTAGAGACACTTGTGACTGTGGCTGTATACCACAGAACTTTGGTTATGATCAAATGAATGCATAAATACAATCCTGTGTGGCAATTATTTATGCATCTTCTCATTGTTGTCAGAATACAGAGTAAAACCCATAGAAACCAGCCCCAAGACACACACAAAATTCTCAACCTGTTAACTTAAGAATGAGGATGCAGGTTTAACTGCATTTAAGCCTGTTCATTCCCCTCCAATGTAAGGTTAAGAGCAGACCAGAAGGGGCCATCATTCAGGAAGTCATAGAGATGGTTTCTGCCATCATCCTTTGCCAAAGCCAACAATGAAAATATTTTTGTTAGACCTTTAGTCTAACCCTGGTCCCTGTACCATCCGCATGATTTTGAGTGTGTGTGTGTGTGTGTGTGTGTGTGTGTGTGTGTGTGTGTGTGTGTGTGTGGTTTAGTAAGCCAAGCCCATGGCCACAGTCTGTGGCACCAGCATGCCTCCTCTCAATGGCTCTAGAATGCAGACAGTAACCAGAACTACTATATATCAGTCCCAAGACACTGAAGCGATCATTAGCTGCTCACTCTCACCATCCCCCTCACAGTTGCTTCAGAGTCTAGCTGCTGCTCTAATTTAACTTATCTGGGTCACACTTAGGTCTTTATCCCTGGATGTCATGCAACTGGCGGAAGATGCAGTTTTAATGAGAAGTAAAAAAGTGTGTCTGTTGCAGACTGAAGCACATTTAGTGTAGTCTGGAGCTCAGTTGTGGAATAGTTGTGCTGGGGGTGCTGGAGTTTTGTAGTTTCAGGAATAAGACACATAAAATGAGTGTCCTGTCACTGAAAAGCAGGCCGAGCCACCTCCTTATCTGTAATAGGCCATGCATGCTGTTATCCTGTGTTAATTTCTGCATGGTAAAGTGCACGACAGCCATAATAAATCCCCCTCCTGGAAAGGACAGCTGTTTTCCAAGTGTTGTGCTTTTCTGTTCCTAGTACAATGTCAAGCAGTCAGTGTCTGTTCTACAACAGACTACTTTAATAAGGATTGAAAATCTACCTACCTCAGATTCCCAGTCTACCACTAGACAAGCATCTGGCAACATACCTGAGTTGGATAGTATTGCTGTCTTACTTAGGACAAGAGCTTGTTAAAAATATTTAACTATCCCTTCCCCACCCTCAGGTTGAGTCCTGGTCACCAATGTTTGGTGATGAGTCTGAGACTCATCATGACAGCTGAAAATGGGCTCAGAGTCTCAAGTCTTTGTGCTTGCATCATTATACTTACGTAACACATAGCACACACAGCACACACCACACACACACACACACACACACACACACACACACACACACACACACACAGAGCACACATATATCAAAACACACATTCTGTGTGTAAGAAAGCTGTGTTTGTGTTTATATTTGAATGTATAGACTAACAGACATGCACACACACACACACACACACACACACACACACACACACACACACACACACATCTATCAAAAAGACACATTCTTTGTGTTGGAAAGCACACACACACACACACACAGCACACATATATCAAAATACACATTCTCTGTGTAAGAAAGCTGTGTCTGTGTTTATATTTGAATGTATAGACTAACAGGCATGCGTATATACACACACACACACACACACATCTATCAAAAAGACACATTCTTTGTGTTGGAAAGCACACACACACACACACACACACACACACACACACACACACACACACACACACACACACACACACACACACATCTATAAAAAAGACACATTCTTTGTGTTGGAAAGCACACACACACACACACACACACACACACTAGAGCAAAGGGAACCCAATAATGCTTATTGCCATGGTACAGCTTAGCTAAGAGAAGCCAGTGGAACAAGTTTAGACTTTTGAACTTTGGTTCTGGATTTCATGCAGTAGTGTAAAGTAAAATCATTGCACATACAGTCAGGGTCCCAGGGATATGTATCTGCTTGAGTCATTATTGGCTGGCTGTTGAAAGATGAGAAAGCATTCTGATTAATGTTTTCATCCTTCTAAAAAGGGCACTCACTGTCATTTGTGTAGTTGTGTTATCAGAATGATGACAGCTGCAGTATAGGAGTGCGACATGATGAGTGAGTGAGTCAGTCAGTCATTCCTTCATTCACTCAGTCACTCGGTTGTCAGTCAGGGAGTCTGTGAGATAATTGAACAAGTGAATGAGTAGGAAAGTCAGTGAATAAGTGAGTGAATGAGGGAAACTAGATCATTGTCTGCACTGAACACTCCACACACGCACGCTGTGATACATAGTACAAAGCACTGCAGTAGAGATTGCCCTGCAGTGATGGTTTGCACTGCAGTATTAAAGACTGGTTTATACTCATCCAAATTCTGTAAAGAGCAGTATCTTATTAATTAGGAATCTACTTGGCTGTAAATTATTTCATTGTGTAGCTGGAAAAGTTATGCAGTCGAATGGAATACCTGCCACCTGCATTAGGTTCATAAGTTCATAGGTTCATAGTTTAGTACTCACTACACTCAGTACACACACACACACACACACACACACACACACACACACACACACACACACACACACACACACACACACACACACACACAGCGTTACTTTCTTCCTTTGGCTATCTGTCTAGAGTCTTGCAGAACCAATTTGCTCTTCAGAGACTTCAAACATTGAAAGGCACAGGTGTAAGTAACACAAATTAGGGACATATTGGTTTTGGATTCTAGCCCAGGCCTTAACTTGCACAGTTTGGATGTCTAAAAATTCTGAACTATGCAAGCACTGTGAAGGTCATTTACACAAAACCCTTTGACAAAATGCCATATTCATGTGCAGCACTTCAAGCCTTGTGGTCTAGACCACACAGTGGTAAATCTAGTGGGGAGTCAATAAATTAGAATGGTTTTGTAAAGTAAGAGGGGGAGGCCATGGTGGTGCAGTGGTTAGCATTGCTGCCTCACAGCAAGAGGTTCTCCAGTTCGATACTCGGCTGGGATGCCTTCTGTGCGGAGTCTGCATGTCCTCCCTGTGGTCATGTGGGTTTCCTCCGGGTCCTCCGGTTTCCTCCCACATCCCAAAGACATGCAGTAGGTGGATTGGATACTCTAAATTGGCCCTAGGTGTGAGTGTGTGCATGTGTGTGCCTTCCGTGGAAGGTTGGGCACCAGGCTGGCAAATCGACACTGTAGAACTCCACTGCCAATCATGAGCAGACAGATGATCCACTGTGGCAACCCCTAACCAGGAAAAGCCGAAAGAACAAGAAGAAGATAGATTTCACTCATATTTCATCCTTTGCAAACAATATAATTACCCTCAATAATATCATATATTATAGTACAAAATAATCCAGCAGTTGCTACGCAAATTGAAATTCTCACCATTCTGATACAGGCCATACTGTAAGATTGTGTAGCACTTTGATAAAGCTTGCAGGAGTATATTTTTACATATGTATTTATTTGTTATTTTATTTTTACCAGGTTAATCCTAATACATAGCTCTCAATGTCTTTTGTCTGGAATCAGGGACAAATCCAGGAATTATCAGGGACACTTTAAATATCAGTACTGTTAACTTGAGTTGACAGAACAAGATAATGTGCATAAACATGTGAGTTCCACTGCTTTTTCTCCCAAAATCATTAGCTTGAAGGAGTATTAGAAGGAATAAAAAACATTTTTGAGTGAACATTTGAGATGTCCATGGAAATTAAGGATGTTTGAGAGGTAAATAAAACCCTGGGAGCCATGGTACATTTTTCAGGGGAGGCTGAATCTTATCAGTTTCCTGATTGTACAGCTACTTACTGTCAGTGCAGAGTTTTATCTTTGTGTGGCGCTATCTCCTTTCTAAACTGGTCACTTACCAGTTCACTCTACCTACCACTGGTGATACTGCTTACAGTTATCATATCCTCAGCCTCATTTAATGCCTTGTACCCGAGCTTTACTTCTGAGTAAGGTGTATTATTCACACAAGTTCCTTAAACCTCTTCATTCCAAGATTATGATTAATAAAAATGCAGTATGTCTGAAACAATTATAGGTTCATAGGTTTATAGGTGTGTACTAGGCTAATGGGCCTGAAGCCTTTACAAGCCGAGCCCATAGGATTACCCTGGCATTGTAATACTTCTACTACTATCTTGTCTTACTTACCTGATGCTTTTTTCAGATTTACTTAGTAGTATTTCACCTGTCTTCTAATCACCAGCCTGATCCTCCTACAATCGTTTATTACTGTTATGCTATTGTGCTAACCTCCTCCCCAATTTCCACTCATTATTTACACTTGATGCTTATGCCTTTTAATTACCTGCTTTGAATTACAATGATTTTTCTCATCCTTTCTCTCTATTTGTTTTGAGTGTCTGTCTCAGTTTTGTTTCCTTCCTCATGCCTCAATCCACAAACTTCTCAACTAAGTGTTAATTCTTGTTTCTGCATTACACTTTTACCATGTTAACAGTTCCTGTCATTTCTATTTCTGGACTAATTGTCTTTACCTTCATGACCTAAATCCAAGCCAGCCTTCTCTCTTCTTCACATTTTAAAAATATGAATTGCACCAGACTGTAGCCCTGACAATCTTGTACACTTCCATTTACAGTCTTTTGATATGTCCTTCTGTTGTACACTTCCATTTCCAGTCTTTTGATATGTCCTTCTGTATGCACTGTTATGACGTTTGGAGCTTGACAGAGTTCTCTTTTCCTTTCCTTATTCATTATTTCAGTTTTTTAATATCTGCAAAGGTAAAACATGACAGACGTCCACAGGAAACTGGTTCTCCACTCTTGTACAAACAACACTTTCATTGTTTTACTTTTGAGTCTGGATAAAGATACAGAAAGGTGAGATAATCTTACTGGATCCAGTTTTCAGTGCTTACCTGTTTTCAATAAGCATTTGTTTGTTGAAATTGAGGGTCTATGTGGGGTGTATAAAAATTGCCCCAAAGTATTTACACTTCCTCTACCCCTATTTCATTTCTTTTGAACACTATATTTGAGTTTTTCAACCTGACAATAAGTGCTTCTGCTTAAATCTGCTTAAATCCATTGCTAAACTGCTGTTATTTCTAATCAAAATGTCCAGGACAACAAGAACAGCTAGATGCAGAAGTTTTACTTGGTTCGTAGTCGGGGCTTTATCTCTCAGTGCCAGTGGGGCTTCCACATATTTAAGCAAAGTATTCCCACTTCAAAAAAATTTAAAACAGACCCCAACATTCTTCTTTCTTGCCCCACAGAGTACAGCTTTCCCTCTCTAAGCCCATTAAATTACTGCCTGAACAGTAACCACAACCCCAGCTCGCCAAAATATGCAGGTGCACTAGATCACTGCTGTAACTATCCACAAGGCCACTGCTTTAACCATCCATGAGGGCCAGGGCTGTATTTTCCTCACTCCCTTTAGAACCAGTCTTTGCACAGGTTTACTATCTCTGCAGTCAGGTATCAGCAGATCTGGTCCAGTGCATTCCGTTAATGTGGTTTCTGTGGTGAGTACCTAGAATTTCAAGCTGGATAGCTATTAATAATCAAGATCTTTCTGGATGGGCCCAGCTGCTTGCTTTTTGGCATTTCAAATGTGTTTTTCACAATTGCAGTCCCGGCCACAGAGAATGTGGTTGTGCTACAAACCGAGGCATTTCTTAAGTTCATATTTCAGGCCTCAGGTCTGAATGTTTAATTGTGGCTAGTAAGCAGACTGGTTTGACTGTTTTTTTTTTTTTTTTAAACAGTTAAACCCTTGTTTTGGTCCTGTTTTACAGTGTAAGTAATAAACAGATTTAATCCTAAATATTGAGTTCAGACTTTCCAAAATTCTGTTTCACTGAGTTTGACCCTTCCTCAGAAATGTCTTACCATGGAAGAAATTTATATGAGTTGGATAGTTGTGGGTGCTGAAGCGTCACACAATGCTGGGTCACAGGTCCATGGAAACCACAAGGAAGTACCATCTCTGCAGATGGCAAAACAGGATTTTGACAAGTTTGCCTTTGATATTTAGGACCAAGCATTTAAATGGTTACAAACTTTCTCTGACTTGTTTCCCACCGGAACATGTATATCACGTGGATTTATACATGGGATGATACTATACAGTATTTATTAATGATATGCACACATCTCTATTCCCAACACCACATTAATGCAATATACTGAAACTCAGTGTTTATCTGTTCATCTAACTCCCTTAACCAACTACAGACAATAACACAGCAATCTATAACTGGTTTAAATCAATGGCTTATAGAATCAGTTACTTCTTATCCCTGACAAAATTAAGTTGATCTTATTTGGCTCAGGGCAAATAACAATTCAACAAGTTACTCATTCTAAGCTTTTGGGCATTATTGCTAACCAATCACTTTATTTTGACAAGCACATCAACTATGTCACGTCTAAAACCCATACAAAAAAAACTAGGAATGCTTCATAAACCTAAACCATTCCCAACAGAAATGAACAACTGCACGCAACCCAATCACTGCTCTTACCAACCTTACTATGTTCCTCTCATGTTCTAATAAACACTCCTAAGCTACTGCTATATAAACTTCAACAAAATGGTTAAATATACCACAAATGTTCAAAAAAAAGCTGCCATTGTTGTACCTTACGAAAACAATCAAGAGTCTGGAATTTCAAGTCTTTCTTACATTTAATCAGACTATTCAAACCTGAAACATGTCCATCCTTAGCCTCTGTTGTGGAAAGATACATTGCAGTAAGAAATGTCAGATTTCAAAATCATAATATCTTAAAAGTGTCTCCTTCTAACAGCCACTATGGTAGCTATCTGTACAGTATCAGTGTAGCCAAGTTATGAAACTCATTCACCGCAGACCTTGGAGATGAAACTAGTCATCAGAGATTCCTAGAAAAACTAAAGAACATTACTAGCTGCCATCTGGTTTTGCTCCTGTGTCTGGTGTATCTCCTCTTTGTACCTTCCACAACTCATTACTTGGCCTGTCTGTACTGCTCTGTTTTTCTTCCATACAAACCTTTTCTCATTATTTCCTCTTCTCACCAATTCAACAATCTCCCTTAGCCTTACCTCACTTGACTCCACTGTTTTATCTTTCCTTCTTCCTTTCTTTTGTACACAACTTTATCTTATTTTATGCATATCTTTTTATTATGAGTTTGTTTGGTACTGTTTTGTAATCCTGAAAAAAAAATGCTGTGCCATTATACAGTCTGGAAAGGACATTTTTCTAAGCTGAGCAATTTGTTATAACTACTGACACTTTTTTCCACAGGCCTTCAGTGAAGCATTGGCTCCAGCTCAGCTGGACTAATAAATATAAAAAACTAAATAAATAAATAAAATCATATAAACTAGAACAAGCCTGGGAAGTTTTGAATCCTACGCTGTTTTCATTAAACCTTAGTTACTGCGAAAGCCTGACTTGGTCTGAATCTAAGAACTAGAGAACACAAAATACAATAACAGATAAGCAACACTTAATCACCAGCCTGCCTCATACAGGACAGTAATTGCAAGTCAGATTGTACTTTGTTTCCTTAAAAAAATATATGAGAAATTGCCAAATGCAAACATTTTCAGTGATGTTCTTCATCTCACATTGCTGCAGTCCTTACACTTGGGTAGTCCGCTGTCCTCGGTCGGCCCGAATATCAAAGTATAAGGCTGACGTCGGTCAAGGCGCATTTGACTGACATCAGGACGTCAGGGTACAAATGCGCATGACCGACGTCATATCCTCAGTCTTTTTTGCCGCATGGTCCGATGCAGAAGCAGCATTGCAAGTGCCGGTTGGCGTTCTGAAATTTTTCGATTCCGGAGTTTCAGACCGAGTCAAAGTTGGCTAAGTACCCCGTTGGGGAATATTTTAGTTTTTTCTTGCCTCAGTGGTTTACCGGATGTCAGAAAAAGTGAATAATTGCATTTCTTGTGGGAAACAGATACCGCATAGAGACTATCATACTTTGTGTATTCCTTGTTTAGGGCCTGAGCACGACGTTGTTGGGTGTCACTCTTGTGCTAGATTCAATAAACGCACTATAAAGAGAAGGTTGGATTGTGCCAGGTTAGTCTTTGGGAAGCGGTGCAATTATAAAATGCCGTCGGATGCTCCACCCGCTTCTTCGAAGAAGCGCAAGGACAAAGCAATTAAGCCTAGGCTAGAAGAACCGTCTGTACCGGACGCCGGTTCTTTAGAGGTGTCGGTGGAGCCGGTGGTTCCACCGGAGGTTTCTTTGGGTTCCCAGGGAGAGACTTTGTTGTTGCAGGATGTGGCCTCTCAGGAGGCAGGTCAGGCTGAAGGGGCTTCTCAGGTTACTATACTGCCCTCCCTTCCTAGGGTGGTTAGGCCCTCTCCTTCTGTTTCCAAGGCTTCTCCCAGAGGCAGGCCAGGTTTAGCTTCAGTTGGTGTCACCCCTAGTTCTTCAGGAACTGTGCCCAAGAAGCATATGCTTAAAATGGCAGAAGATTTGATTACTTTGATTAGGGTTCTTTGCCCTCCTGATAAGAGACCTAGGGTGGAGCCTGAGCTAGGGAGTTTTGAGCAGGCTTCGGATGTTTCAGAGTCTTCGGCTGAAGACTTGCAGGAGTATTCTCCTTATTCTGATTCTGATGTGGATGATTCTACTCCTTCTGCTTCTCCTCCTGAGGATTTTTCTTTCAGAAACTCTTCATTCCATGAGGGAGCATTTTAAGTGGGAAGGTCAGGACTTCTCTGATTCCAGGAAAAGGCTTAGGGAATTTTTGTTTTACCCCAGCATAGGCCTTTGGCTATACCTCCTGTTTTGGATGTGGTGGAAGATGTTTTTACAGAGGCTTCTCTTAATCCTGATTCTTTGCCTCCTGCTCCTGTTAAACCGGATAGGTATTACAGGGTGCCTGAAGCTCATAAGTATCTTTTAAGAGTCCTAGGGCAGACCCAGAAACTGTTAGTCAGGGGCCTAAAGGTGTTAAGGCTTCTGTTGTCAAGAATCCGGTTCCTTCAGATAAAGAGGCCAGGGCTTTGGATAGATGGGGAAAGAAAGTTTATACTTCTTCCACTCTAGCTATGAGGGCTTTGAATTGCCAGTTTCACATGTTGAAATACCAAAACTATCTCCTTTCACAATTGAAGTCTAAGGTTGATGCTCTGGCGGAAGGTATTGATTGTAAAGAGTTGCAAGATTTAGTACATGTTTCTGAACAGGTGGGTAAGCATTCTTTGCAATGTGGTTTTGATGCTGTACAGGCCTCGTCTAGGGTGGCTGCCACTGGGTCAGTTCTTCGCAGGCACGCCTGGCTGAGAGATCAGAATTTATCTGACCATGTTAAGACAAGGATTTTAGATGCTCCTTTACAATCTGATGTGTTGTTTGGTTCTCCTGTTGAGACAGTTTTAAAGAAAATGGAAGACAAGGCTAAGTCTATGCAGACTGTTAAAGATTTTTTGCAGGTTCAGCCTCCAAAGTTTAGTAGAAATTGGCCTACTAAGGGGTGGACGTATCCTTCTTATGATTCCCAGTCTAGGGGTAGATCTAGATGTGGTAGGGGCAGAGCTCAGGGCTCTTTCAGGCCTAGAACAGGGAGTTCTCCTGCACAGTCTTCGGGTGAGGGCAGGGGTCAGTCCTTTCGTAAACAGACCCAATGACCTCCCTTTTCAGCTGCCAGAGCCTTCTCGCCTGGCAGCACCTTTGGGAGGAAGGTTGGCACTTTTCAAAGAAAATTGGAGTTTAATTACCCAAGACAGATGGGTATTGGATATCATACACCACGGTTACAGGTTTTATTTCCATACCTTGCCTCCTTTCAAAGGCATGCCAGACGTTCCTCCTCCACAAAGAATAGAGGCTCACAAGCAAATTTCTCTGTTACTCCAAATAGGGGCCATTCAGCCGGTCCCTATGCCAGAAGTGGGCCTAGGATTTTATTCTCGCCTGTTCCTAGTACCAAAGAAAGGGAACACGTGGAGACCAATTTTGGACTTATCTATCCTCAACACTTATCTGGACATTCCCAAATTCAAAATGTTGACGTTGCAGCAGCTTTTACCTCTGCTGGGCAAAGATCATTGGATGGTTACTTTGGATCTCAAGGAGGCTTATCTTCATGTTCCTATCAGACTGGGTTGCAGGAAGTATCTGCGTTTTCGAGCTGGGACTTCTCATTATCAGTTCTATGCATTGCCCTTTGGCTTATCTACTGTGCCCAGGGTGTTCACGAAAGTTCTGGCTCCAGTGATAGCTTTCCTCAGGTTAAAAGGAATACAGATCTATCCTTATTTGGACGATTGCCTGATTCTGGCTCAAGGAAGGGACGAGCTTCTTCATCATTTGGATTATGTGATAGCAGTGCTAAGATGCCTGGGGTATTCTGTGAACGAAATAAAGTCCAGTCTAGTACCCTCTCAGGACATGTGCTTTCTGGGTGTGAGACTGAATACAGCATCCAAGATGGCCTTTTTGACCCCGGACAAACAAAAGAATCTTTCCCTTTACTTTCATCAGTTGTCTCATCAGTCCAGGCTGACTGCAAGGACAGTCCTTCAAGCCTTGGGGTTCATGGCATCTTGTATTCTGGTGCTTCCCAATGCCAAACTGCATATGAGGAAGCTACAATGGTATCTCAAAAATGTTTGGACACAGCACTGCCAGGATTTGGACACTGTCATTCAAATAATACCTTGCATTCAAAAGGAATTTTTGTGGTGGGCTCAGGAATGTCACCTAAACAAGGGACTCTCTGTGACCCGGCCAGAGGCGAGTCAGATTCTAACGACAGATGCCTCAGACAAAGCTTGGGGAGCTCATCTGAATGGAGAGTGGATACAAGACAAGTGGCCTGCCAGACTACAACATCTACATATCAACTTGAAAGAGATGTTAGCAGTCCAGTTTGCATTAATAGCTTTCAAGGATTTACTTCTTCCAAGGCAGGTGTTGATTCTAACAGACAACACAACTGTCATGTGGTACATCAACAAGCAAGGCGGAACACATTCTTATCCCCTATGCAGGCAAGCAATGATTTTGTGGGAGACTGCTCTCAGTTTACAGCTAAATCTTCAGGCAAGGTTTCTGCCGGGAGCACAGAACTCCTTAGCAGATGTGTTGAGCAGACAAATTATGGATCCCCACGAGTGGAAATTGGATACTCATGTATTTCAGAAATTGACAGTGTCATGGGGAACTCCAGACATAGATCTGTTCGCTTCTCCACTAAACCACCAGCTGCCAAAGTTTTGCACAAAAGGTTTCATCCCACAGCTTGGAAAGTGGATGCTCTTTCTTTCAATTGGAGCAATCTTCATGTGTATGCCTTTCCGCCTCTGCCTCTCCTCCCAAAGGTACTACTAAAGGCCAGACAAGACAAGCCAAGGATGATTTTGATAGCTCCAGATTGGCCTCGACAGCATTGGTACCCATTACTGAGAAGCCTGGTACGGAAACCTCCATGGCCTTTGCCTTCGATTCCACACCTGTTGTCTCAGGAGGACAGTCATTTGCTCAATGTCAAGCTTCACTCTCTGCACCTAACAGCCTGGCATATTCTGTCTTGAACCATAGTGGGCCTCCACTTCCACAGCAAGTTTTGAATGTTATTTTGGAAGCTAGAAGACCTAGTACAAGGAAAGTGTACGCAGATAAATGGAAGAGATTTTTATTTTGGAGTGCAGCAAAGGATTTTGATGTTTCTGAGCCTAATTTGAGTGTGGCTCTTCAATATCTTACTGAGTTACTGGACAAAGGTTTGTCCTTCTCTTCTATTAAGGTTCATGCTGCAGCAATTTTGGCTCACTATGATTGTGACCCACCATTGTTTTCTCATCCTTTGTTCAAGCAATTTCTTAGAGGGCAAAGAATATAAGACCCCCACGAAGAGCTCCTACTCCTGCTTGGGATCTCAATTTTGTGTTGGAGAAACTCACTCTACAACCTTTTGAGCCTGCAGCTACTGCTGAATTGAAATATTTATCATGGAAGACTGCTTTTTTGTTGGCTATTACCTCTGCAAGAAGGGTTTCTGAGTTGCAGGCCCTTATGGCGGTTGAGCCTTTCTTAATTTTCCATAAGGATAGGGTATCTTTACGCACTAATCCTTCCTTTATGCCTAAAGTGGTTTCTAGTGTGGCTTTAAACCAAACTATTCATTTGCCAACTTTTTATGCAAACCCCCAAAATAAAGGGGAAAAGATTTTGCACACTTTAGATGTACACAGGCAGTTGCGGTATTATTTGGACAGAACTAAAGGGTTCAGGCAGTCTCAGCAGTTATTTGTTTCTTTTGCTTTGAGTTCTCAGGGCAAGCCTGTGTCAAAACAAACTATTTCTAAGTGGATTGGGTTTTGCATTGCTTTCTGTTATTCCCATCATGGCAAGGAAATTCCAGCTGGGATTAGGCCTCATTCCACTAGGGCTACTGCCACTGACAGCTTTTTGAGGGGGGTGGCAACTAAGGATATTTTGGAGGCAGCTACTTGGAGTTCAGTGCATACTTTCTCTAGGCATTATCACCTGCCACTTTACTCTAAATCCAGGGCTGGTTTTGCCACTGCTGTTTTGCAGGGCATTTTGGCAGCTCCTGCTTCCTTATAGTTTGGCCATCCTCCCTTACCTCTGCTTTGGGATTCTACCCAAGTGTAAGGACTGCAGCAATGTGAGATGAAGAACATAGTACAGTTTTGTACCTACCATAAATGTAGATGTTCGAAGATCCACATTGCTGCAGTCCAATTTACCCTCCCTCCTTCCCCTCTGTAGTTAGAGGCAGTTGTGTGGGTTGGGTTGTAAATAGGGTGTATATTGTATATATTGTACATATTTTTAGTGCTAGGATGGTTGGTTGTTGGTTTGCTGTCTTTTGGTTTTGGCCTTTATTTCTAGGGTCTTCTGACATCTGGGGCAAGAAAAGACTGAGGATATGACGTCGGTCATGCGCATTTGTACCCTGACGTCCTGATGTCAGTCAAATGCGCCTTGACCGACGTCAGCCTTATACTTTGATATTCGGGCCGACCGAGGACAGCGGACTACCCAAGTGTAAGGACTGCAGCAATGTGGATCTTCGAACATCTACATTTATGGTAGGTACAAAACTGTACTTTATCCATGGTGTCCCATGCATAAATAAACATGCCATAACATCCTTCCTTATATTCAACAATCCGATCTTTATCTCCTATTACTGAGTTACATAAATTCTGAATCTCCCTAACAAGTATTAGCCTTTTACCTCCTTTTTTAACATGTGTTTGCTTGTTGGCTGACTAGGTAAATGGACTGGTTAGCTGACCCCTTTCAGCCACATCCCTGGCTCCTTCTTCTTCTTCTTTTGGCTTTCCCCAGTTAGGGGTCACCACAGCGGATCATCTGTCCGCTCATGATTGGCAGTGGAGTTTTACGATGTCGAGTTGCCAGCCTGGCGCCCAACCTTCCACAGAAGGCACACACACACACTCACACCTAGGGCTAATTTAGAGTGTCCAATCCACCTACCGCATGTCTTTGGGATGCGAGAAACGAGCACCGAGGAAACACGACCACAGGAAGGACATGCAGACTCCGCACAGAAGGCACCCCAACCGAGAATCAAACCGGAGAACCTCTTGCTGTGAGGCGACAACGCTAACCGCTGCACCACCGTATCCCTGGCTCCTATGAAGCAGATAATCTACCTCATACATCCTACTTCAAATACCTTGGCATCTGGAACAGTCCCTTAATTTAAATGGATTGCTAATTTACTAGAAATTATTCTACTGTTTTTAAATGTTTTGCATGCAAGTATTGCATTACTTAGACTGCTACTGTGTTAGAGTTCTACGATGTTATAATATTTTTACAAACATAAGATTGTATTTGTACTTTTCATAAGTACTGTACTTACTTCTTTGTCCACTATTGCTTTATACTTATTTTTCCTGAGCTTAGCCTGAAAAATAGTCCATCTGGATCAGTGCTCTGTTCTAGTCAACAAATGGTAAATAAGCAAAAAATGTAATGGTAAAATATGAATGCTCACAAATGATCCCTAGACTGATAGCATAAGGCTTAAGGTGCAGGATTACTAACTGGCAGACCTGGGTTTGAAACCAGGTCAGGGAACAATTGGGCAAAAGCAGTATCTCTGCAGAATGACTATTTTTCAGGCTAAGCTCAGGAAAAATAAGTATAAAGCAATAGTGGACAAAGAAGTAAGTACAGTACTTATGAAAAGTACAAATACAATATTATGTTTGTAAAACTATTATAACATCGTAGAACTCTAACACAGTAGCAGTCCAAGTAACGCAATACTTGCATGCAAAAACATTTAAAAACAGTAGAATAATTTCTAGTAAATTAGCAATCCATTTAAATTAAGGGACTGTTCCAGATGCCAAGGTATTTGAAGTAGGATGTATGAGGTAGATTATCTGCTTCATAGGAGCCAGGGATACGGTGGTGCAGCGGTTAGAGTTGTCACCTCACAGCAAGAGGTTCTCCGGTTTGATTCTCGGCTGGGGTGCCTTCTGTGCGGAGTCTGCATGTCCTTCCTGTGGTCGCGTGGGTTTCCTCCGGGTGCTCCGGTTTCCTCCCACATCCCAAAGATATGCGGTAGGTGGATTGGACACTCTAGATTAGCCCTAGGTGTGAGTGTGTGCGTGTGTGTGCCTTCTGTTGAAGGTTGGGCGCCAGGCTGGCAACTTGACACCGTAAAACTCCACTGCCAATCATGAGCGGACAGATGATCTGCTGTGGCGACCCCTAACCGGGAAAAGCCAAAAGAAGAAGAAGAAGAAGGAGCCAGGGATGTGGCTGAAAAGGGTCAGCCAACCAGTCCATTTACCTAGTCAGCCAACAAGCAAACACATGTTAAAAAAGGAGGTAAAAGGCTAAAACTTGTTAGGGAGAAGCAGAATTTATGTAACTCAGTAATATGAGATAAAGATTGGATTGTTGAATATGAGGAAGGATGTTATGGCATGTTTATTTATGCATGGGACACCATGGATAACACTGAAAATGTTTGCATTTGGCAATTTCTCATATATTTTTTTAAGAAAGCAAAGTACAATCTGACTTGCAATTACTGTCCTGTATGAGGCAGGCTGGTGATTAAGTGTTGCATATCTGTTATTGTATTCTGTGTTCTCTAGTTCTTAGATTCAGACCGAGTCAGGCCTTCGCAGTAACTAAGGTTTAATGAAAACAGCGTAGGATTCAAAACTTCACAGGCTTGTACTAGTTTATATGATTTTATTTATTTATTTAGTTTTTTATATTTATTAGTCCATCTGAGCTGGAGCCAATGTTTCACTGAAGGCCTGTGGAGAAAAGTGTCAGTAGTTATAACAAATTGCTCAGCTTAGAAAAATGTCCTTTCCAGACTGTATAATGGCACAGCATTTTTTTTCAGGATTACAAAACAGTACCAAACAAACTTATAATAAAAAGATATGCATAAAATGAGATAAAGTTGTGTACAAAAGAAAGGAAGAAGGAAAGATAAAACATTGGAGTCAAGTGAGGTAAGGCTAAGGGAGATTGTTGAATTGGTGAGAAGAGGAAATAATGAGAAAAGGTTTGGTATGGAAGAAAAACAGAGCAGTACAGACAGGCCAAGTAATGAGTTGTGGAAGGTACAAAGAGGAGATACACCAGACACAGGAGCAAAACCAGATGGCAGCTATTAATGTTCTTTAGTTTTTCTAGGAATCTCTGATGACTAGTTTCATCTCCAAGGTCTGCGGTGAATGAGTTTCATAACTTGGCTACACTGATACTGTACAGATAGCTACCATAGTGGCTGTTAGAAGGAGACACTTTTAAGATATTATGATTTTGAAATCTGACATTTCTTACTGCAATGTATCTTTCCACAACAGAGGCTAAGGATGGACATGTTTCAGGTTTGAATAGTCTGATTAAATGTAAGAAAGACTTGAAATTCCAGACTCTTGATTGTTTTCGTAAGGTACAACAATGGCAGCTTTTGTTTGAACATTTGTGGTATATTTAGCCATTTTGTTGAAGTTTATATAGCAGTAGCTTAGGAGTGTTTATTAGAACATAAGAGGAACATAGTAAGGTTGGTAAGAGCAGTGATTGGGTTGCGTGCAGTTGTTCATTTTCTGTTGGGAATGGTTTAGGTTTATGAAGCATTCCTAGTTTTTTTGTATGGGTTTTAGAGGTGACATAGTTGATGTGCTTGTTAAAATAAAGTGAGTGGTTAGCAATAATGCCCAAAAGCTTAGAATGAGTAACTTGTTGAATTGTTATTTGCCCTGAGCCAAATAAGATCAACTTAATTTTGTCAGGGATAAGAAGTAATTGTGATTCTGTAAGCCATTGATTTAAACCAGTTATAGATTGCTGTGTTATTGTCTGTAGTAGGTTAAGGGAGTTAGATGAACAGATAAACACTGAGTTGTCAGTATATTGCATTAATGTGGTGTTGGGAATAGATGTGTGCATATCATTAATAAATACTGTATAGTATCATCCCATGTATAAATCCACGTGATATACATGTTCCGGTGGGAAACAAGTCAGAGAAAGTTTGTAACCATTTAAATGCTTAGTCCTAAATATCAAAGGCAAACTTGTCAAAATCCTGTTTGCCATCTGCAGAGATGGTACTTCCTTGTGGTTTCCATGGACCTGTGACCCAGCATTGTGTGACGCTTCAGCACCCACAACTATCCAACTCATATAAATTTCCTCCATGGTAAGACATTTCTGAGGAAGGGTCAAACTCAGTGAAACAGAATTTTGGAAAGTCTGAACTCAATATTTAGGACTGAATTTGTTTATTACTTACACTGTAAATCAGGACCAAAATAAGGGTTTAACTGTTAAAAAAAAAAAAAAAAACAGTCAAACCAGTCTGCTTACTAGCCACAATTAAACATTCAGACCTGATGCCTGAAATATGAACTTAAGAAATGCTTCGGTTTGTAGCACAACCACATTCTCTGTGGCCGGGACTGCAATTGTGAAAAACACATTTGAAATGCCAAAAAGCAAGCAGCTGGGCCCATCCAGAAAGATCTTGATTATTAATAGCTATCCAGCTTGAAATTCTAGATACTCACCACAGAAACCACATTAAGGTAATGCACTGGACCAGATCTGCTGATACCTGACTGCAGAGATAGTAAACCTGTGCAAAGACTGGTTCTACAGGGAGTGAGGAAAATACAGCCCTAGCCCTCATGGATGGTTAAAGAAGTGGCCTTGTGGATAGTTACAGCAGTGATCTAGTGCACCTGCATATTTTGGGGAGCTGGGGTTGTGGTTACTGTTCAGGCAGTAATTTAATGGGCTTAGAGAGGGAAAGCTGTACTCTGTGGGGCAAGAAAGAAGAATGCTGGGGTCTGTTTTAATTTTTTTTGAAGTGGGAATACTTTGCTTAAATATGTGGAAGCCCCACTGGCACTGAGAGATAAAGCCCTGACTACGAACCAAGTAAAACTTCTGCATCTAGCTGTTCTTGTTGTCCTGGACATTTTGACTAGAAATAACAGCAGTTTAGCAATGGATTTAAGCAGATTTAAGTTTAAGCACTTAATGTCAGGTTGAAAAACTCAAATATAGTGTTCAAAAGAAAATAAATAGGGGTAGAGGAAGTGTAAATACTTTGGGGCAATTTTTATACACCCCAAATAGACCCTCATTTTCAACAAACAAATGCTTATTGAAAACAGGTAAGCACTGAAAACTGGATCCAGTAAGATTATCTCACCTTTCTGTATCTTTATCCAGACTCAAAGTAAAACAATGAAAGTGTTGTTTGTACAAGAGTGGAGAACCAGTTTCCTGCGGACGTCTGTCATGTTTTACCTTTGCAGATATTAAAACACTGAAATAATGAATAAGGAAAGGAAAAGAGAACTCTGTCAAGCTCCAAACGTCATAACAGTGCATACAGAAGGACATATCAAAAGACTGCAAATGGAAGTGTACAACAGAAGGACATATCAAAAGACTGGGGGTTTCTGCTAGCATTAAAATCTGTGTTGGTTACATTTCTAGTAATCATTTTAAATCGAGTTGCTGGCTACTGAGACTTGTATGCATACATCAACTGGACATAAGCTGATTTAAGTATATTTTCTGCACTTATTTAAGATTTGAGTGAGTAAATATTGAGTGTCTTGGATTCAGTAAATATTGTGTGTGTCTCTGAATCTCTGCAGTAGTTGTTAGGCTGCTTTGAAAGTCCTTTGTTAAGTGTTAATTAGCTTGGGGGTTTCTGCTAGCATTAAACTCTGAGTTGGTTACATTTCTAGTAATCATTTTAAATCGAGTTGCTGGCTACTGAGACTTGTCTGCATACATCAACTGGACATAAGCTGATTTAAGTATATTTTCTGCACTTATTTAAGATTTGAGTGAGTAAATATTGTGTGTCTTGGATTCAGTAAATATTGTGTGTGTCTCTGAATCTCTGCAGTAGTTCTCCACCCCCCCACCCCCTGTTTCTTGTTGTGGTGTTAATCTTGGGTGGCTTTGGAATTGCCCACCCCTGCTGTAAATCTCTTTTTGCACACTCCTCCTGGACCCATCTCATTCGCTCACTCAACTGAGTACAGTGAGATCATATTTTGATTTTGGATACTCTTACCAGTCCCATCTCCTCTGCAGTGTACAGAGAGAGCACTTTGGAAGGGCATTCCCCTATAGTATCTTAATCTGCTCTGTTTCCTCCATCTCAAAAAAAAAAATTTTTTTTGCACTTCATCTGCCTTACTGTATTTGTGTTTCTTACTACTTTATTACCTTATTTTGCTTTTGCCTCTTTTAACATTTTAAAGTGGAACCTGTGTGTTGAGAGACAGCCTTACAAGACTATCTGCAAATATATAGAGCTGAGTATATTTTTCTGTATTATTCTGTATTATAGAGCTAAATTGTTGCTTAGATATCTGTTGTCTTACTGTTCTGCAAATATACAGAGATCAGTATATATTTTTTTGGTTTTATAATTTGCACTGTGATTCCTCACATCTCTGTTGAAACTGGTTTCCCCACCCCCTCTGTTCTTGGTTGTAGTTTAAATTTGGTGGCTTTTGCAGTGCCCGCCCCACTGTAGATTTAATCTAGGGCACTCCCCCAGTCCCATCTCTTTACCGCATTCTACCTAATAAAACCTTTCTGCACTTGCTTTTAGTCCTTTTTAATTTAATTACATTTTTTTCAAACTGTGTGTGGACTAATATTGCTACATACTCAAGTGTGCCAGCTTGCACTGCATGTTTATTGTTTTTACTACTGTTTTTGCTACTTTTCTGAAAAAAAAAATTATCTGCTTTTACTGTATTTGTGTTTCTTCCTACTTTATTTTGCTTTTGCGTCATCTTAAAAGCACTCAATTGTATTTATTACTGCTTGGTGTATCTCATTCTAAGCCTTTTAGTTTAAGCACTTGGGCTTCAGACTAGTTGTTTTACATTAAGAAGGTTTGCGGTCTGCACTGTGGTGGCAGATCAGGTAGCTTACATCCTTGTAAGTTGGGAACTGCTGATTGAGGGCTCAGTGTCTGTTATTCTAAAAGTGTATTAATTCTGGTTTAAGCACTTGGGCTTCAGGCCAGTTATTTTACATTAAAAGGGTTCGTGGTCTGCACACTTGTGGGAGGAAAGGCTGGACTCTGCCCTTCTGAGCTGGGAATTTCTGGTTAAAGACTTATAGTGCCTGCATATTTGAACTGCTTCTTACTGAAATTGGTACACCTTGTTTGCTGTAGCATAGACTAGATCCAGGCCTGCTGAATCTAGCTTTGTTTGTATAACTTGAGCACTAATCCAGGCATTCTTTAAAGTATTCAATTGTATTTATTACTGCTTGATAGTAACTTGATTAAAGTGTAGCTATCATTCTAAGGCTTTTGGATTAAGCACTTGGGCTTCAGACCAGTTGTTTTACATTAGGAAGGTTTGTGGCCTGCACTGTGGTGGCAGGACAGGTAGCTTACATCCTTCTAAGTTGGGAACTGCTGACTGAGGGATCAGTGTCTGTTATTCTAAAAGTGTATTAGTTCTGGTTTAAGCACTTGGGCTTCAGGCCAGTTATTTTACATTAAGAAGGTTTGTGGTCTGCACTCTTGTGGGAGGAGAGGCTGGACTCTGCCCTTCTGAGCTGGGAATTTCTGGTTAAAGGCTTATAGTGCCTGCATATTTGAACTGTTTCTTACTGAAATTGGTACACCTTGTTTGCTGTAGCATAGACTAGATCCAGGCCTGCTGAATCTAGCTTTGTTTGTATGCTTGTTGTTTGTTTGCTTGTTATTTCCCTGAAATGCTAATTCCACCTAAAATGCGGCTTTTCAGCGCTTCTGTGGATCCCTAGTGATATCTGCATTGCTTACTGTACTTATTTCCTTGTTTCACTTGAAAGAAAGTTACTGTTTGTTGTTTTTGCATTTAAGTTACCTGTAACACATTGCATTTAAGTTACCTGGCACTTGCTCACTAAAGCAATTATATAAGTCAGCACTAAAAAATTAAAAGCACTACACCCTCACAAACTCCCCTTGAGTACCTTGTTCCCTATTAGCCCTTTTTTTCAATTATAAAGAAATTCCCAATACTATTCTAGCATGTCAAAAGGTCAGTTGTCAATCTCCTCTCTGGTCCAGCTGGTGAATCTGGGAATCTTGAGGCAATGTTACAACTGCCTCATGTACACAGACAACCCTCTCCACCTCCCAACAAATTGCAACACATGTGAGAGATGCAACCATATAGCCATACTGGAGGCTAAGCTCTCTCAACTCAGTACTGGCAAAACCAGTCAGGAGGAGAAGGAAACCACACTCACCACAATTCCAGTCTCACATAGACCTACCACGACAGCAAACCAAACACATAAACACACAAAAACATACTCAGAGGCTGTAAATAAAAATCTGCCTAAGCAGCAGAGACCTCCAAAGCAGACACCCAAGCAACCGCTACCCCAAAATAAAACACGTGCAACACATAGTTCACAAAGCCAGTGTGCCGAACAGTCACAGCCCTTAAAGCTAAACAACACACCTGTTACACTTGTAATAGGTGACTCTATCGTCAGGCACACTGACGTCCTGCTCACCAGGCTGAACAAGGAGAAGGTCACGGTGAGCTGCCTGTCTGGTGCTAGGATCCGCCACATAACACAAGCACTCAGGTCACTCCAAGGCAAGTATAAATATGACTCAGTCATTGTCCATGCTGGTGTGAATGACCTGAGACGTACCTCCCTGGACTACATGAAAAGAGACATAGAGGAGCTCTCTGAGCATGTAGCCCAGGCCGGTATGACCCTGACCTTGAGTAGCATCTTACCCTCACCAAGAATGATGCCACAATATGAAGACAAGATGATCAATTTCAACAATTGGCTTAAGTATTGGTGTCATTCAAAGGGGATCCAATGCCTGTCAGCCTGGGATGATATGCTCGACAAGCCACGATGCTTCACTAGGGACGGCTTGCACCTGTCACCCCTGGGCTTTTGGATATTGGCAAAGGCTCTTGCTACCCCCATAGTGCCTTTTTTAGGCAAGGCTCAAAAGGCAAACCCACCTCCATAGGTATCACAAGGGATAAGAAACTAAGAGTAATGCTACTCAACGCCAGAAGTCTAAACCTCAAGATGCACACACTCAAAACTCTCCTTAGCATGGAGAACATCGATATCTGTGCAGTAACAGAAACCTGGTTCAAGGCTCCCGAGATTACCCCAGCACTACCAGGTTATACCTCATACCATGCTTTTCGGCCCCAAAACTTGGACCGAACCACAAAAGGAGGGGGGGTATCAATATTCGTCAAAGATACCCACACCTCCAGGTTAGTGGCACAGCACGAAGCATCAGAGACTATCCATGTGCAACTAACAGTGGGTAAAACTGCCTTCCAGTTTATAGCCTGCTACAGACTACCCTCCCAAACCCAGGAACCCCACTCGGCCTTCCTGAGAACACTGGAAAATATGAAGGTCTCTCCAAACACCATTATATTGGGTGACTTCAACTACCCAAACATAGACTGGGAGCATTACTCTAGCTCCAACACCCTAGCCCAAAGGTTCCTAGAATTTATAAACTCAAATGCTATGGAACAACTTGTTACCACTCCCACAAGAGGGGAAAACATACTGGACCTGATCATCACCAACATGCTCCAGACCAGAAGTGTATCCCTCATTGGTAAGATCAGGCCATAAACTAATCTCACTGGATATTCACATCCCGACTTCACCCCCTGCCCTGAAAACCACAGTGAAAAACTTCTCTAAAGCAAATTTCACACTCCTCAAAACCAAGGTGGAATCCTTCAAAACCCCCAGGCCTGTGGAAAATACGGCCCAGACCGCAGAATCCTTTATAAACGCATTCTATGAACACCTTCAGGAATGCATGGATCATGCAATCCCAAATAAAACCAAGACCCAATCCTCCAAAGGCAGACGTCCTGTCTGGTGGACCCCAGCCATAAACAAACTATACAATAGAAGGAGGAAGCTACTACATGATAGAGCAAAATCCCAAAAAGGGAAGGCATCTCTGATCAGTATTAGCTAAAAACTATGCGCACTCATAAAATTGTCTAAGGCCAGCTTCGAGAAAAATTGCACAGGACACTAAGAATAATCACAAGGCTTTCTTTAGTTATGTTAGGAACCTGGGTGGGAATTCCCAGATATGCTCAGAATTAGTCCAAAATGACAAAAAATACACCGAACCCACAGACATTGCCAACATCCTAGCTGACAGGTTCAGCGCAAACTTCTCCCTCCCCACCAAAAGGGCAAATATCTATCCCAGCAGAGTGCTGCCCCCCTGACATCTCAGATGCTCAGGTAAGAGCTGCCCTCTCCAAAGCAAAAAACACAGCATCAATGGGACCAGACAGTGTCCCGGGCTGCGTCCTACATGAACTCCAAGAAGAGCTAAACCCAAACATAAAACTACTGTTCAATCTCAGCCTTACTACAGGATATGTACCCAAAGAGTGGCGTACAGCAACAGTGGTCCCTCTCCACAAAGGTGGTGCCTCAACGGATCCTGGAAACTATCGCCCCATAAGCCTGACTAGCTTGGTCTGCAAAGCTATGGAAAGGATCATCATGGACCTCATAAATAAAGATATTGGGGACCTACAGACACTGGATCCTACCCAGCTCGGCTTTGTTAAGGGCAGATCCTGCCTCTTAAACTTGGTTGATTTCTTTGAAACAGTCACCAAGGCCATTGACGAGGGGAAGGTGGTCCACACAGCCTACCTGGACCTCGCAAAAGCCTTCGATACAATACCCCACTCAGGCATTATAGATAAGCTCACCAGCTTAAATATAAACACCTATGTCACTAGATGGGTTGCAAACTGGCTCAAGGACAGAACCCACATGGTTAGAATTGCTGGAGCCATGTCAGACTCCAAACTAGTTACAAGTGGCATCCCACAAGGCTCAGTCCTGGGACCTCTTCTTCGGTATATATTTCTCGGAGGTACAGGCCAACACGGAAGGACTGTGGCTGACCAAGTTCGCAGATGACTGCAAACTGGGCGCCATAATTGACTCTCCAGCCGACACAAGCATCCTCCAAAAGGGCCTCATAGAAACAGACAACTGGTGCCAGAGCCATGGCCTCAAGCTAAACGCCAAAAAGTGTATAGTCATCCCCTTTGGCAAAAACAAAGTGCCCACAAATTACCACATAGGTGGTAATCCATTAAGTACAGAAGAAGTAATTAGGGACCTGGGTACCCAAGTTGATAGCAATCTCTCATTTGACAACCACGTGGCCAAAGTGGTTAGAAAAACATTTTATATAGCCCACCTAATCATGAAGGGATTCACATCTAGATCAGGGGAGGTCATCGTACCTCTTTACTCATCCCTCATCAGGCCCATAATTGAGTACAATGCCCCTTTTGGGATGTACCTTACCAGACACCTGCAGCAACTGGAAAGACCCCAAAAGTACCTCACCAAGAGGATCAAAGGGCTCAAACAGATGCCATATGCTGCCCGGTTAAAGAAACTCCAGCTCTACTCAGTGGCATACTGCCTGCTGAGAGGTGATCTGTGCCTGATGTATAAAGCCATGTCCAACCCAGAATTAATGGACATGCTGCACCTCAGAAAATCCAAATCCCATCGAGCTACGTGCTCGAGAGACTTGAACCTCAGCACTGAAATAAATAGGACATGCTGGAGGGACAGATTCATAACCCAGAGGCTCCCTTCACTCTGGAATAAAATCCCAGTCCAGGTTAGGCAAAGTCCCTCATTGACTCTCTTCAAGAGGAATCTTGATGAGTGGATGGGAGATCGTAGGTTTACCCCGGGTATCACTTCTGTGTCACTGTTAGACAGAGGCACAGTATACTAACCTCGAAAAAGGGCATAACAAAATTAATTTAAAATGGGTGGCGAAAGCCAAACACACTCTGGCTAGGCTTATAAATACCCTAGGGCAGATAGCCTAGTATGAACCTATGAACCTAAGATTGTCAGGGCTGCAGTCAGGTGTAATTCTTATTTTTAAAATGGGAAGAAGAGAGAAGACTGGCTTGGATTTAGGTCATGAAGGTAAAGACAATATGTCCAGAAATAGAAATGACGAGAACTGTTAACATGGTAAAAGTGTAATGCAGAAACAAGAATTAACACTTAGTTGAGAAGTTTGTGGATTGAGGCATGAGGAAGGAAACAAAACTGAGACAGACACTCAAAACAAATAGAGAGAAAGGATGAGAAAAAGCATTGTAATTCAAAGCAGGTAATTAAAAGGCATAAGTATCAAGTGTAAATAATGAGTGGAAATTGGGGAGGAGGTTAGCACAATAGCATAACAGTAATAAACGATTGTAGGAGGATCAGGCTGGTGATTAGAAGACAGGTGAAATAGTACTAAGTAAATCTGAAAAAAGCATCAGGTAAGTAAGACAAGATAGTAGAAGAAGTATTACAATGCCAGGGTAATCCTATGGGCTTGGCTTGTAAAGGCTTCAGGCCCATTAGCCTAGTACACACCTATAAACCTATGAACCTATAATTGTTTCAGACATACTGCATTTTTATTAATCATAATCTTGGAATGAAGAGGTATTAAGGAACGTGTGTGAATAATATACCTTACTCAGAAGTAAAGCTCGGGTACAAGGCATTAAATGAGGCTGAGGATATGATAACTGTAAGCAGTATCACCAGTGGTAGGTAGAGTGAACTGGTAAGTGACCAGTTTAGAAAGGAGATAGTGGCACACAAAGAGAAAACTCTGCACTGACAGTAAGTAGCTGTACAATCAGGAAACTGATAAAGTCCAGCCTCCCCTGAAAAATGTACCATGGCTCCCATGGTTTTATTTACCTCTCAAACATCCTTAATTTCCATGGACATCTCAAATGTTCACTCAAAAATGTTTTCTATTCCTTCTAATACTCCTTCAAGTTAATGATTTTGGGAGAAAAAGCAGTGGAACTCACATGTTTATGCACATTATCTTGTTCTGTCAACTCAAGTTAACAGTACTGATATTTAAAGTGTCCCTGATAATTCCTGGATTTGTCCCTGATTCCAGACAAAAGACATTGAGAGCTATGTATTAGGATTAACCTGGTAAAAATAAAATAACAAATAAATACATATGTAAAAATATACTCCTGCAAGCTTTATCAAAGTGCTACACAATCTTACAGTATGGCCTGTATCAGAATGGTGAGAATTTCAATTTGCATAGCAACTGCTGGATTATTTTGTACTATAATATATGATATTATTGAGGGTAATTATATTGTTTGCAAAGGATGAAATTTGCTTGGCTGCTTACGTTACTTTGCTGTTTTCGGCACTGTAGTGCGATCTCGGAGTTGGTATATTTAAGTAGGGGGGGGGGGCAAACCCCTCCACTTTATGTATTATTTCAATTTTTTTTCTTTTTTTTTTTTTTGAAACAGCAATTTTTTTCCCTTGGAAAAAAAATCGCTGTTCTGAGCTTTCGAGAATGTAAGCTTTCGTTTACATGGGGTCGATTATTCATTGTTCACTTTTTAAGCATTCGATGATATAATATAGACCCTATACAGTGACATGCATGGCATATGTCTGTGCCTTTGCCCAAGACAATGAAAGAATCTTTCCCACCTTTTATGTTCATGTGCTTTTCTTATAAGTGTCTACCTATACCAGGAGACATACAAAAGTATGTGCAATAAGAGTTCAACAAAATCTATGTATATTTTTTGAATAAAGAAAATTCAGGCAAGTTTAGAAAAATGAAAACAAAATTAGGAAGGTACCACTCAGCTAACACATATCCTTCTTAATATTGCACCATAGCCTTGAGTGACATTCCTTGAAAAGCCCCTTAGTGTACTTTCAAAGCTAGAGGGCACATTCATCTGCACTCACCCCTCATGTGAACTGACTTACAGCTATAGTAAAAATGTCCACTCATTTGAAAGGACCCAACATAATCAACAGATTCATTACTCAGGAAGCATAGCTGGCTTTAGGCACCAGCGAGCCCTGCGGTCTCTGGGGGCCCTCTGGTCCTGGGGGGCCCCAACCACAGCAAGTTATCGTATCTTGATATTTTGTAACATGTCTGTTAAACCAACAAAAACTAGTACATTAATCTTGTATGCTTAATAAATGGAGGGGGGGCTTAATAATAACTCTTGTTTTATCTCCTTCAAAAGTCAAAGATCTTTAGTTATAGTAACAGTGTTTTGTCAAGTAACAGGCTTCACAATTACATTAAATGTTTTACTATTGACATAATGACCCTGGCTTAGTTAAACCCTGCTGGTGGACATCCTCTCCACTAAAACTAACAACATAGCTAGCTGTAGGTACCTACAATACCTGTGGCTGTCGGGGGCCCCTTAATCATCCCTGACTGTGTGGGGGCCCCACAAAAGGTGCTGTTGGTTGAGGAAAAATGAGGAGAAAAAATGTAATTAATTTTTGCTTGTACTTTTTAATTGGAACCAGGCTGTGATATGACCCTGTTAGGATAAAGCTGATAATAAACATGAATAAGGTTAGAACTAGAGAAAGATCAGCAGCCCGAGTGACTGATTTCAGTGCACATCATAGAGTTTCAGAAGAGCTAATGCTTCTGATCTTCAGGGATGGGTTCTCTTTCAAGAAATTTGATAAATGCTGCCAGAACACCAAATACTGTAACTCTCAAAGTCTTTGCTGAACAATTCTGCTCTGTGCCAAAATAATAGCAGAATAAATGCTCAAATGGAGGATCATATTTTAAATATTGCTCTAATTCACTTAAAAAGTTACTAGAATAGCACATTTTGCATCAACATGCATTTTTTGGACAGTAAGAAGTATAAAACTATGATGTCTGGATTTACTGACTGTCTGTAATCTTAAATGATTTGCCTGCAAGTAAAACTTTTTATTTTTATTTTTTTTATGAAGGACAGAGCAAATTATGAGGCAAAATCAAGGAATATCTGTGAAATCAGTGACAGTGACAGGTATTCATTTACTCCTCAATGAGATAAAGTGACTTATTCCTGCTGTTTGATGACTGCTAAACAGCAGTCACTGATCTGATCTGGCAGTACCAGTGTTGCACAATGTATTGTTATTTGCTAAAATAAATACAAAACTAGTATTGCTGTGACTTATGCATGAGTGTGTGTGTGTATAAAAAAATATCACTGATTTGTATCAGTGTACACATCCAGTAATGCTGGAACAAACACATTTTTCTGCTGTGTATCAGTAAAAAATGCAGCTAGCAAGTAATTATATTTTAAAAGTAAGGCATAAAATATAACACAGAACATTCAGACACTTAGATCTTCTAAGAATCTGGTGGCCCCCACTCCCCAGACTGTATAAATGGATACAGAGGGGGTCCATTATTCATCCTTGAATGTGTGGGGGCCCCACAAAAGCTGTTTCTGGTTGGGAAAAAATGAGATAAAATGATTTTATTTTCTGAATATGCTCTTTAACCTGAACAGGGATATGATATCACCTTGTTAGGATAAAAGTGATAATGGCCTCTGCTATCGACCACACCCACTTTCCTCTCAATCACACATCAGGCATGAATACCGGTGGCTGCCTTTGAGGGTTAGGGTTGAGGAGTGAGGATGCATGCTATGTATATGTATTGCAGCAGTCACTTGAAATACATGACTGTGGCCATTTGAACCTTTGCTTCCATCCTAATCTAACACCAGAGGGATGCATAGGCAGTGACTGTCTTTTGGGGGGAATTAGAGAGGCAGGCAGTATTCCAAGACAGGATCTGTGTATCTTCACAACACAACAAACTGCCTTATTAGTCTATTGTGAGCTAAGACTTTGTCAGATTTGAAAATTAAGCCTTGGGCATAATTTATGTCTTCATTGAAAGAAAAAAGTATGACTGCAATTCTTTTTCTTACTCTTTAATTTTGTTTAGGTTACTATTGGATTAAAAGTTTAGGAAATGCTTTAAAATACATTCTAGAGCATTTATAACCCTTATGGTTTCTGGGAGAGTGGCTTAATTGAGTTATTTAACTCACAAATAGAGGGAAGCTGTAAAGTACAAACAGAACCAAAACTGACTCTCTCTCTCCTTTCTCCATTAGTACTTCAGAGGGTTTTACTATTTATAATTACAGTCATTTGGAGGTCACAGATACTTTCTTTCAGTTATTTACAAAGGGACTTAAATATGTCCCTAGTAAATCTAGTGACACGACTCAAGTCATTGTTGACTTGAAACTTTTTATTAGAAAGCTCAACTTAGAAAATTTAATGGGACATTTAGATTATTATGAGGAAGATATTCCACATAAAACTAGTACATTCAATCCACCCCTTCACCCACAGCTCAGGAATTTGGAAATGAGGATGGAACAAAGGATTAGGAAACAAAGTTCAACAAAGAACAAACATGTGACTAATTTAACATTTTCTGAAAGAGCACTTCTAGAATCATTGAGACAGGATGGTCATCATGGACCAGGCTCTGTATGAGGGTAAATGGGTGAACATTCTAAACACACCCAATAGATACACTCGTATTTTCTTGAGATCAACATAGCCTACAAAAAAATTGATTTGACCATTCAAAAGTTATTGGATTTAGGAATGATTGAACAGAACATTTACACCTTACTACACAACCAGGAACCCAAAGTTCCATCTATTTTTGGGGTTCCCAAGGTCCATAAAATCTCTAAACCCCTCCGCCACACCTATAGTGGCGGCCCAAGGTTCAAAAATTTCCACCATTTCTAAATTTCTTGATTACAAGTTCAAGAAATTATGGCCTAGATCATCCCATCTTTTAAAGGATTCCTGGGATTTTTTAAAACAGACTACCCCGGATCTGAATGTTCCCAACCTTAAATTCCTCACTATCGATGTGGTAGACCTGTTCTCTGTTATTCCACACGTAACAGGTCTACTTTGGTTGGAAGAAGCGATAGCATCTTGTCCCAAAGCCAATCCAAGAGATAGCTTTCTCATCATTAACTTAATGAACTTAGTATTACATCACAATTTTATCCATTTTGGGGGAGAATATTACAAACAAACTTGACATTGTCTCCATCTGGGAAAGTAAGTTTGTGACCAACAGTGCCTTCCAAAAGTACTGGGTAGCCTATTATAGGTTTTTAGATGACATTTGTATTTTTTGGATAGGGTCTATTGGTGAGATAAAAGAATTTATGGATTATCTAGCTACTACAACTGATTTCCTAAAATTCACATATAAAATATATGAAGATGGGGTAGAGTATCTTGATGTTCTTCTCAGCAAAAAAGTAATAGGAGGTTTCAAATCCAACGTATACAGAAAACCTACATACTCTAATAGTTACATCCACTTTCACAGTTCCCATCCTATACATCAGAAAAGAGGCATAGTGAAAGGACAGTATGTGAGGATTTCAGAGGATGAAGACTTTCTTATAGAATGTAATAAATTGAGGTCCATGTTTCAAGACAGGGGATACCCTGTTAAGTTCATCGACCAAATTCAGGAACAAGTGGTGAAGGGTAGAAAGGATAAATACACTCCAGTACTGGGTATAGGCATCAACCCAACTGGGCAAAATGAGGGTGACAACAAGGCCGAATTTTCACATGCTTTTATTACACAATATAGTTCAAACTCAGCAGCAATTAGAGAAATTATCACACAAGAGTGGGATGCTTTCACGGCTTTTAAGGATCTTTCTAGGTTTCAAAGAAAAGAATTAAAGATGGTCTATAGTAGGGGCAAAAACATTAAAACTTTATTAGAACATGATGTTCTTACATCCTACAGGATGAGGTAGTTACCATCAAAGCTTTGGACAGAGTGGTCACACTAACAATGCCTTATATAAACACATACAGACATGTCCTACAGCTAGATTTAGATTTTTTGTGTTAGAAAGGATTAACGTGGACCATGGCAAGCTAAATTGGAAGAAAGGGAAACCCATTGGCAGATATTTTTGGAGTCAAATAAGAAACCTGGCTTAAATGATTACATTTCTATTAAGCCTATATTAAAACTAAAGGCTAGTAGGATGTAGTCATTATTTTGTATATATTTTTTAGAAGCATATTCATGTTCACTAGTGATTAAATTTCTTGGTCCTTATTTTGGGGCATTTTAGACAACTAATTTTAAATGAACAATTGATTCATTTTCACAGTATAGTTTTGCAGATGTATATATAAGTGTTAATGATCATCCACATGACACTTTACATCAGTGTATTTAACCTTATTTGTTTTTTTTTTTTTTCTTGTGAAAAAGAAGCTGTATAGCAAACGAAAAACAATTCAATTCCCTTTGGATTACCTGGCAAATTTTGGTTCTGTTTTAATTGAGTTATTTCCTAAATGGTTATCACTGTACTGTCTTGGTCAGGAAAGGTATGTTAAGGATGCAAAGAAAATTAAAGCTAAGCACCAACACCACATTTCTTTCTTTAATCATAATTTTCGTTCAAGACATCAAATATTCAAATATGAGAAATGGAAGAAAAAAGTAACTTGCATGGTGTGGGGAACCCAAGATGGGGAGATACAAAGGGGAGCACTGGAGAAAGTATGGGTGTTTTGAGGGGCTGAAACAGTAGGCAGTGCCCTAGGTCACTATTTCACCTAAGTCCAGCAGTGTACAGAGTTGTTGTAATGTATTCTTGTTACATCTAAATGACAATAACTGTGAATGTCCCTTTGTGGGAAGGGTCAACATACTGTGGTACATAAGCTTATTGTAATGTAAGAGCACTGTAGCTACAGGCCAGTCTGTGTGCACTACTCCTAAAAGTCTGCAGCATGAGCTAAAAGGATGGCTAGGAAGTCTGGCAGTGACAGGGTGATACTTAGACAGGAAGTGCTCAGGGGGGGCCCCAATTTGACATTTGCTGGGGGCCCCCAAAATGCTAACACCGCCCCTGTCAGCAAGTCAGGGTAATTATGAAAAAAATTCATTAGCACATAACTTGAAATGGCTTGCCTATTATTGTCACTACCATTGCTAAAAACATTAATTCCCCCTATACTTGGTAAATATGCAGACACATTGTCCTCTTGGCTTGAAAATATACTAGTATTTTACCTTTAAGATGTGTACATTGATAACCTGTAAAAAAAGAAATGTCAGCTTTAACATCTCCCCTGTGATTCATGAAGCTTGCGCCAGGCGCAGGCATAGCGTAGGCAGTATAATGCCAAACATGGCTGCCAAGCGGTACGATCCAATTCCACGTGCACTACCGGCGTATGCCAGATCTGCGTAGCCCTCGGCTTAGGTATGCTAATCACCCCATGCGCAGTGCTGCACCATGCAAATGAAGGTACATAGCGATTCATGAAGTGGTGCAGGCATAGCGTAAGCCCACAGAAATGTAAACCAAAAAACACGGTTTACATTTTTCCAAAAGGAACATCGGAGCTATGAAAGTGGACCAGACTCATGTATTACAAAGTTAACATATGCCAATGGCTAAATATACAGCCAATGGCATAAAAAAGGATGCACAATATCTAAAAAACAATATTTAATGTCATGTCCACAGTAACGCAAAGTACAACCGCAGGGCATGTGTGCGCAAACGGGAACACAAAGAAAATATATACAAATGTCATAAAATCGCAATGTAATACAAATCATGATTTCACCATAATACTCAGTGGTATGCATGGTACACCACAACCAAGCTGCAAGGGTTGCTAAGGGTCTGTGACAGTGTTCAGCACGGTAACTAGGAATTAGTAGTCACTGCTATGCAAATGAGGCAGGTAATAGTGAATCGCAAACGTCCTGCCGGGCTAAGGATGTACCATATGGTGCAGCGCTACAACACTGAGGAGTGGCTTAGAGGTATACATGACATCAGCAGTAGGGTGTGCCACCGTAGCTGTAAACACATTGGAGCAATGCAAATCTAGCCTGGCCATTGCTAAGCAAAACCGCAGGACAGGGGTGGGGAGGTAGGTATAGCATCGTTTAGCTGAGAGCACATATAGTGCCCGAAAGCGCATGTGTACGGGGAGGAAAACGTGCCTGAAACCCGGTAAGCGGATGCACGCGCCGTGCACCATAGCTCAAACAGGAAGGTCAGGGGAAAAAATAAGGAAATGCCGCAGTAGGGTAATTGGAGTACAACTGAGCAATTAACACCTATTAACTCACAGCGGGCAATCAAAGGCAGCTGACAAGTCTGCTCGCAGAAACCTGCAAAACAGAATAGGGGAGGTGTCGGATTGCAAAGAAAGGAGAACTGTCATAGCAGAGCAAAGCAAACCTGCAGTAGACCGGCCATAGAACACATTACGCAAGATAAGCCAGGTGTAGGAAAGTACAAATGAAAGCAGGCTGCTGGATGCATGCCAGAAAATGGAGGTGAAACGTGAAGAAATCTAAAGGGAAGGGCAAGAGGTAATCCATGGCAGCCAAATGTAATTCAACACCAAAGGCACCACAATAGTAGTTCCTGTCGTAAAACACATAAGATACCCTGTAGCTACGATCATACATACACACCCTATGACATCATCGGTGTTCACAGCACAATAGTATAAAGCGTGAAAGCACCCCACACACACCTGTGTATTCCCAAACACTGCACCATAGGTGTAAACATACGGGGAACTTTTACAATGTACATGTTGGGAGCTGCCATAGCTGTGATTCATCACCATGTGTTAGAGACTGATGGTGTTGTGGAGGATGATGCTGACAACCACCGCAGGCCCTGGAGGAGGAGAAGAGTGTTCAGACCAAGGGTAACCTGCCAGGGGCTACGTGATCTGGAGATAGTAGAGCATTACAGGGTGGACAGGGACATCTTACAGCAAATAGTTGAGCTGTGCCGGCCACGCCTGAGATCCAGAAGCAACAGAGGGGAACCCATCCCAGTGGACACGAAGGTATGTGTAAGCTTGCGAATACTAGCCACAGGTACCTTTCAAAGGCCAACTGGAGATATAATGGGGATCTCACAGGCATCAGCATCCAGGGTACTACACCAGTTCCTGGATGCCGTGTTACCATATGCCAATGGGCATATATACTTCCCCCAAACTCAGGAGGAGTTGGCCAGCAATATGCGTCTCTTCCACCATGTGGCACACTAATCGGATGTACTGGGTGCAATAGACTGCACGCACATACATATCAAGTCACCACCCGGTGAGCATGGTAGGCACTACATAAACTGCAAGGGATACCACTCTATCAACTGCCAGGTCGTGTGCAATGCCCAGGGCATTATCATGGATGTGTGTGCTGGCAGCCCTGGAAGCTACCATGACTCCCACATCTGGCATGCCTCACAGCTGTATCAGGTATTTGTCAGGGGGAGCATCCCACATGGCCACCTTGTGGGGGATGCTGGCTATGCACTGGAGCCATGGATGATGACTCCCATCAGAAATTCACACACACCCATGCAAGAATGCCATAATGAGGCACACGCACAAACCAGAATCATCATAGAGGATGTGTTCGGGATGCTGAAATCACGGTTCTGTTGCTTGGACATATCTGGTGGAGCCTTGCAGTACTCTCCAGGCACATGTGCCCATATCCTCATAGTATGTGCCATGCTACATAATATGATCCTGCAGAAACAGCTGCAGCAGGGACAAAATGGTGAAGGCCCTCACAGCCCACCGCAGTTGCCAAGGCCATCACAGGCACAGAGGGATTCAGACCACGAACACCCTGTGCCAGCCCCAGTAGGCAGATGGAGGCGTGCCCAATATGCCTATGCCTTGGCAAAGAGGGAACGTATAGCACATACTCTGACAGTGTAGGCCCCTACAGACTGACACACCTCTCCACCTGTACACACAGTAAAATGGATGGCACACACACACGACCACCTGTAAATTGTAATGTATAGGTGGCCTACTGTGTGAATCCTACATAGGCAGCCCTCAACCATTGTACACACAACAGCTATTGGAACAAGGAATGTCAACACCTGAACAGTACACGCACCTATCAGCATATGTTGGTACTGTGTGTATAGGTTCCTAGGTACATCAGTAGGTACACGCCCGATTGTCAGAGGCCATTCATCAATCGAGGCAAACAGTGTCTGCTGTCACCACCACATCGAGTAACCAACTGTCACTCAGTGGATCAGAGCCAATTGCGGGATCCATGTGTGTAATCACTGTTCCCCACGCACTCTGCATGGATTCCCTGGTGTGTTAATGAGGGGCTCCATATAATGTAATCATGGATGTAGTGGCGAAGCATGGGGTGTACCCATGACAGGTATCTGTCACCCCAGCATGCTCCACCTTCAGTTGTGTGAAGGTGTAGCACATTATAGTGTGTGGCTCACTGTGACATACATACCCAATGCTGGAGCACATCCATTAAACATCACTTGGACATACCATTAATAGGTCTCATCCATATGTAAACTGAGTAACCCATTTGATCGCAGTATGGAGTAACAGCCATAGTACAGTCCACATACAGAACGCCATAACATGTGTACAAATCCCAGATGCCCAAGTGGTAAATGCAGTGACTGTCGTGCATATTCCCGATCCCAAGTCCTGCAAGGGATGTAACATAATCCCGAAGGCACGAATAATGCATGTTGGATGCAGGTCATCAGATCATGTTTAGCACATGTTAGCGGGAATATGCATTGCCCAGTGCTGGTAAGCGTTGTTTAAATATGACTATACGGATATGCGCGAAACAGGGCTAAGCTTCTCTGAATATCGTGCAGATCACGGTCAATGATGTCCAGAACAGGTGAAACCAGCATTATTCACCCCTGTACTAATAGTGCCTGCTCTGAAGGGTAAAATGACCACTGCCAGGAGTAGAACACGAAATCATGTACACAATCACCTAACACTAAGCTACCCAAGATGTACCAATGGCAGGTGTGTAATGTGACAGGTTCAAACACAAACATGCAGAGTCCAGGTAACAGTATACATCGACATGTACACAATGAAAGGTGTATTCTGCCTGTGACTCTCTCTGTCATATATATATATATATATATATATGTATATATATATATATATATATATATATATATATATATATATATATACATACACATATACATAATAGAGATAGAAAGGGTCATAGAGAGATATATGTTGATATATACGGATTCACCTATATCTGCAAATATGTAGATAGGTCAATGACATGTACACAACCATGGAGGTGCAAATAAATAGGATACTGCCAACTATGGAATGTGTCACATACCAACACGTGTAATCACGAGGCTGAAAGACCGAAAGAACACAGTACCGGAACACTAAAACTGCATGTAATATTATCACAATATTAAGGGACATTAAGTTATCGCTGCCGGTGTTGCGGTCCAGGTAGGTACTGTGTTCAACTGTGTTTGTGATTGCCGTAGTCTGTGTATGTGTGTGTTGAGGGTGCCATGTGCATTTCCGTGGGACTGTAATGTGTGTGTGTGTGCGTTTCCATCGTGTGTCTGTTAGTGCTAACTCAGAGGTAGATCATTACGGTAGGTGTGGTTATAGCTGGCCGTAGGCATATGGTTACCACCTGTCCCACTTTAAGAGGGACAGCCCCTCCCTGGGCAGTTGTGTCCTGACAAAAAATATTAAAAAGGACAAATGTCTGAGATAGTAGGACATAATTATGTCCCATATATTATGTAATATTTGCATTAAATAGTTATGCCTATATCTAAAAAACGTAAATGTTACATGAAACATTATAAGTAGCTAAAGTGCTACAAGAATAAGTATGTATTCAGGATAAAAGTATGTGCTATCCTGTGTACTGACCGTGGGTATGTATCGGCCTGTAAACACTGATGTGTGTCCTGCAAATGTCCCACTATGGTCATTTGAAAAGGTGGCAACCCATGCCAAAGAGGCTCAGTCACCAACACAACTGCAATGAGTGCAAATATATGTGACAGAAATACACGGGACAGCTGTCATTTAGTAACATTCCTTTACATATCGCTGTATTTCCAGAGGTATGGAAGTATCAACCTCACCTGCATACTATATAGAAACCAATTAACAACGGCCCAATGTATAAGCCCGTAACAACCATAGTTTCAGTCTACTAACTGATAGGTCTTCAATTAGGGAAGGAGCCCACACACATATATGGAATAAGTAGAAATGCAGTCCCCACAAACCTGTATATGCTATGTACACCCACCTACATCTCCCACACACGAAAAAATAGCAATACAGACTGAAATAACATCACAAACATCCACTCACTCAATTACATCTGCAGAAGCGTTAACATACCTTGTGAGAGACACATTTGTAAAGGCACCATGTGAAATCGTAGCTGTTGTATAATGGAACAGACAGCAATGTTACAGGTTTTGTTTGCAATAGTACCTTATCAGACGGTTGAGATGACAGGTACACTCACATGTAGAACCACATAGTCTAGCCGTCACACACAATCCACGGGGGACATGAATCCAAAATATCCATGTCTCTACAAATAGCAGTTGCAATTCCACACAACAAAACACATACAGGCCTTCTCCCCGAAGGTAGGGCAAAAGGGCAAGGCCCAAGTGGAGAATTCAATTATACCCCACTGTTGCTGCGTAATTGGCGAATGGAGTAGCTGCACAGCTGATGTGCATGTAATAATTTACTCAGGAACACCAATTGGCGGCAGGAAACCACATGTTACAGGTATTGACGTATATAAGGATGACTTGCCAAATATTCAAACATATGCTCATACCATAGAACCATTTAAACAGTAAAGGTGTAAGAGAGATATTTACGAAAGTTCGGAACACTAACAAGGTATGTAGAACACTCAGTATGTTAGTGTATGTATAGCCTGTTTTGTATTAATTAAAAGTGTCCGCAATGCATAAAGTGGGAAAAGGTATTATGTACTGATGTCTTGCTGAACATAGTAACACTTGTAGAAATTGTGTGTCCTGCTGTGGGCCACAAGGTAAACATCACAGACACCACAAGGGATGCTACATGAGGGCTTTAAACAGAACAATTCCACACCACCTGCCGTCAGTGGTAGGGTATGTCCAACAAGTACGTGCCATAGCAGGGTATTGTATATGTTGATATACTGTCACAGTAGGCATGTGTATGGGCATATAACGACAATAACATGCCTAAGGTGGTCCTGCTGTGCAAGTATGCTTTGCATTATGGGATAATATATAAAATATGTGTAATGTACAGTATTGTAGGTAGATATGTCAGATATTCTACACAGCATAACAGTTATATCATGCAAACAAAAGGTTGTCTATTGGCATGTACAATACACAATAACAGGATACATATGGCTTGTAGTCACGGGACACTGTAACAGCATGATAGCTAATCAAAATGGAAGAGCTACTCAATTAACCATGCACAAAAGACATGTAATAGCTTCACAGGTTCATAGTGAGGTACTATGCTGTCTGGCAAGTCTATGTGTAAGCCCAACTACAGTGTTTACACCGGCAGCACCTCTCTAGGGTAGTGTCCTGTCTGTGAACAGCAGAGCCATGTGTTACCTGCACCTCTGCACAGTACAGCCACTGCAGTGATCCCTGGCATACATGTGTGTCTCCCATCCACCAAGTGAGGTATCTCATAAACAGTGCTACTGAGTGTCCCCGCGTGCTGTACATAGGAATCCTGTTCCAAAGCATGGTGAGTGTCTGGTTTGGGAATGTAACCCTCAAGAACATCCCACTCATCGTTGCGTTTGTGCACATATCCATGAGCATGTTGCTCTCAGTGGCTTTTGCTTATGTCGCTTATGTGGAGTATATCCATGAATATTGTTGTGGACATGGGCCCTGTATGTTCAGCAGAGGTCACCCCTGAGTATGCAGTATGCAAATGTGTACAGTCATGGTGTCGGTAGTACTGCCGCATACGTCAACCTTCGGAGCTCAATAATCCTCATGGTGTGTTAATGTTGTGGTATGTAAAGCCGTTGCTGTTCTGTAAGGTACACCCTAAATGGGGTGTTGTACCCTTGAATGTGTGTATACGTCAGTAGTTTAGAGGTACAATGGGTGCCTTTGTTCCAGCTACAAACCCAGTACAGATAAGGGTGGCCACGTAAAAGGATATCCACGCCACACTGGCAATATGGTTATCAAAGGAGTGGGTGCTACATACGTGTGTACTAAGATCCCGTATAATGTCACATGTATGTAGGGGACTACCACCTATGTGATAGTCAGTGGGTGATTGGTGTAATCCAGAGGGGATGTTCATGCACCATGTGTCATGCAGCTTGAGGCCATGTTATCGACGTCAGGTATCCGTCACAGTGACACCCTTAAGGAGGGAGTCTGTATCAGCTGGTGGATCAATCATGGCACCTTGTATGCAGTTGTCTGGAAACCTAGTCAGGGAAAGTCCCTCTGTGCTAGCCTGTACCTCAGGGAAGCATATACCGAACATGAGGGGCCCTATGACTGATGACTGTGGTATGCCAAGTGTAACTGAAATACAGTAGATACTACGGTATGCTACCCTCATTGTGTGGGTCCTGTCCGTGAGCCCCTTTGCATAACATCCTGAGACATAGGGTTCGATGTGCAGGTGGATGTGTATGTTGTCAATACCAGAATGGAGAACGGTGCTGAAAGCCAATGAGAGGACAATGTAGGCTGTGTAGACCCCCTTACCGTCATCAACTACCCTGGTAACTGTATCAAAGGAGTCCACCAGATGTAGGAGCCATGGTCTGGCCCTAACAAGTCCAAACTGGGTGGCATCAAAGGTCTGGAGCCCACCAATGTCTCTGTGAATGACTTCCATGATGATGTGCCCCATAGCCTTGCAGAACAGTCCAGTCAGGCGTATAAGGCAATAGTCCCTCTGGTTCATTGTGACGCCACCTGTGTGGAGTGTGATAACTGTTGCTGTGCGCCATTCAGGGGCCACAATGTCTGATACAAGGCTATTAGTGAATCTGGTGGCCAAGTGGGGAGACATGTCATTCTGAGGTTTGTGTAAATCACAGCCTGGGATGTTGGACGGTCACATGGAGTCTGCGTTCCAGGCCTTAGAGAGTGCAGGTTGGAACTGTGTAGTTGTGATCGCAGGGACACCGCAATGTTCCTGCATGGATTATCGCCCTGTAGGGAGTGAGAGGGTGTAAAGTTAGCATTGAACCCATCCACCAGAATGTTGCCAACATCACTCGGTTCTGTAATGTTCCTGTGTAACCGTCATATGTCAGAGTAGATGTGGGTATTGCCATTGACTACTGACATACCTCCATAATGCTTTGTGGTACACCCTGGAATGTGTCGCAGTAATGTTTCTGTAGCTAGGTTTGGAGGATGTGATAACGATCCCGGAGCCCTAATGAGGCTGACCAGTGAGCTACCCCACCCATGGGATTATACTCCACTTTGCAACAGCCTCCACCTTTTGTTGTACATTATGTCCATGGAACTGGACCCCCAGAGTGGCGTCCGTTATCTGGTGGGTACCATCATGGCTTTGTTTGGAATAGCATGATCCATGCAGTCATGTAAGTGCTAATGAAGTACACTGGGGTATGTTTCAGTGTTTGTATGTGCATTGTCCATCTGCACGGGTGTCATGACGTTTACTACTGCTGTCATAAGATGTCTGTAGTAGGCATTGTACTAATCTTGTACTGTGTATGCCGTGAAGGGTATGGTGCCGGGATGTGGATAACAAGGTTGATTAGCATATGTTCGGAAACTACCAACGAGGGGATAACCACAGGTGTGGAACACCAGTGACATGTTGGTAATGTCCATGTCTAGGATATTGTTGGTCTTGGTGGTGGTGTGTATGGGTTGATCCAGCCGAGTGGAGGTTATGAATCCTGGGCAGCGTTGGCCTAATGTGTCGGTACATGAGTAGCTATCCCAGTTAAGTGTGGGGTAGTGTCAGTCGCACATCAGTAGTACCTGTCTGAACCCTACTGTCCAGTACACCAAGAAATAAGGGCCGGTAACCTTGGGGTATGTTGTTGAATCTGTAGCCTGTTACAATGTGTATAGCAGTTCTGGCCACAGTTAGTTGCACGTGGATCACCTCTGCATTGTGTTAAGTAACCAGCCAGGAGGTGTGTACAACATAGTGAAATATGGACACACCTCAGCCGTGGGTGTTCCGGTCCAGGTTACATGACTGAAAGGTGTGGTCTGCGTATAACCTGTCAGTGCAGGTGTGCTCTGTGGAGTCTAGAGGCAGGTCCCAGTCACTGCAGAGATATTGAAGTGGTCCATTATAAGGAGTGCCGTGCCTGCGTGCGTCAGAGATGATGTCAAGCATTGAGTCACATGACCCCATATTTTGCTTGCCTGTTCCCATTCTGGTGGTGAATGTTATTAGAAACTGTGCAAGACAGGCAGTATAGGAACAGCAAGAGCCTTACATGTTATCTGTACTCCCAGGGCTGACAGGTGCAGGTCATCTGTGCCAAAGCATCGTGTTTTGTTGACCATGTCATTCAAAGAGGACAGATACTGGATGCCTGTGGAATGACAGCAGAAGCATAGGCAACTGTTGAAGTGAAACAGTCAGTTGTTGTACAGTGGTATCTAGTCTGGATAAATGCAGAATGCTCCCCAGGGCTTGGCCGATACCTTCTGGGCTACAAGACCGGAGAGCTATTGCATGTCCCTGCGCATGTATCTGGGAAGTTACATCTCAGGGCAGTCACACAAACATGGAGAATGACAGTCAAATTGTACCTGGTGAGGTGTGGCATGGGTGCATAGGTTATGTTGCAGAACCAGTTACCCGACAGCTAGATGTAAGCGACTATCGCCTTGTGTAGCCTGCTGAGTAGGACATCAGTGTGACCGCCTACAGAGTCACCTATAACTGGTGTGTTGGGTATGTTATAACACCCTATTGGCTGTATTTGATGGGCACACATGAGTCTGTGGGCTATAAGTAATTGTTGTTGTGTTTGGTTATGGGGGCTGCCTCTGGTGCCTACACAGAGTATGGAGAGGTTCTGCAAATGTCGTACTCATACTATGTGTGGCCTGTGGTGGTGGAGATCTTGTGATACTATGTGATGAGTGGGGTGTGTTGTAAATGTTACACGTCCCCACATGAATGTCAGGTACAGTCTGGGTTGGTGAGAGCATTACCCCCAGCATGGCTACATATGTGCATCTCCCACAGGCTGTAGTGTCGCATGTTGGGAGGTGAGCATTGACTGTGTACATGAGACAGTTGCTCTATTGCCACATGTTCACCATATTCATCATATAGACAGGCAATAGCACTGGTGCGTGACAGTTGGACATGCCTGTATATTCAACCATGTCTCACAAGATATGTGAGTTACATGTGTACAACAGCTGTTGTACTGTAAGCAAACTGGAAATGTAAGGACAGACAGTGTACTTGTAAGAAATGAGTTGGAATGGGTGCTATAGTAATTAGTAGCTCATGAAGTGCTCACAAGTTCTGAACAAGTGCTGAGCATGAATATGCAATACAGTTAGGGTGTTGGATAATATCAACCCACTGAAACACACAAGTGGAGATGACAGTCATAATTGGAGGCACTGCACTATTACCCTGCTGAGTATGGTCTGCACGTTTATGAACCTTTATCAACGTAGATGTTAGCAGTACAGAAGTAGATGACAGTATGGATGATTTCACACTGCATAGCATACCTGTGACAGGTCACAGGATATCATCATCCATACCGTGTTCCAGCTACACTGAGTATACTAGATGTACCTTTGTATGTCACATGAGTGTTCTACCAGTGGCCTGTTGACAGAATCAACACTACAAAAGGTGTCAGAGTGACATGTGCATATCACACCAGTGGCAGCTACAGTAAAACAGGGTTAATGTTTTGTACTCCCCCCTCATTGTAGCCCATACCACACAGACAAATGGGAGGCATCTGTGTATGCAAGGATGTGAATGGCCATGACCTAGGAGCAATAGCTGTCTCAGTGTTGTGGACAACATACAGAATGGGCTTTTTGGGTGAGGTGTGTGACATATGTGCACAATCTGACAGCTGATAATAGCATTGTCACCCCTAGGTGAATAACCCTGTACCCATTAACTACCACCTAGGCAGCGGTTAACATTATGGACACTGTGTAAGGGATGGTGCTGTGCAGTTCACCTCCCTGAGTTGGTGACGTCTCCAAGCCTATTAGGTAGTCATACGAGGCACTCATGTCATGACAGGGTGCCATCCATGAGCATGGAGATCATTGGACAGGCATACTCAGCACTCAGGTGACCAATATCGGTTCACATATCACCTTTAAGGGGTATTGGCCATGCGCGGATGGGCGATACCAGCCTACACAATCCTCACCTCCACTATGCAGCATGCTGGCTACCTTACATAAAGACATGTGCTACACTGTGATGTTGGACATGCTACACGTACATATCCTGATCTGAAAGACATACATCATGGACAGCCACCGTCCTACTACAAGGATCACCACATGCTGGACAGATCCCTGTGTCATACATGTTACATACTCCCGCCATACCATGCAACCCTGTCCATCAAAGCTGCACATGTCATCTCTGTCAGACATGGTGTGATGACCACATGGTAGATTATTATTAACTGTCTGGATCAGTAATGTGGCACTGAGGTACCTTGCGGTGGCAAAATGGCTGTAGGATACAGCTAGGAAACCTTGCCCGTACATGCTATAGCTGATAACCATCCCTGCGAATGACGTCCAGCTAGCCATTGTCCCATGTCTATCACATGTGCAACACAGGCGATCCGTGGCAGGATGTTGAACTGCTGTACAGTGCCGTGTAGATGTATATGGCAAAACACATGCATGTAAAGGTTCCATGCGTATGTGTGCATTGTCATTGCTCATGTCCATTAAGGCAGTGTATGTGTTGATATGTGACATATACACAGCATCAAGGTCAACAGCATCACTGTGGACACATCCAAGCATGTGCTGATAGGTAAGAACACCAGTACAGGCAAACAGACATGCCCACATCAAGACAGCATTCACATGGAGTATAAACAATGTAATGAGGTGACACACATATATGGTGATGATATCCAATGCATAACGGGTGTTACATGTGTGACACAAACATGTCAGTCGTGTCAGTGTCATGATGATTTGCAAAGATAACTATGCAGATGTACTAGATTTAATACAAATGTATGTGCAGCTGTATCTCTGTACATCTCTGTGATACTGTGACCTGTCACCATCATTATGTCTTCCAGATAATGCCTCGTTCATGCCTGCCAGCGTACAGCCACCAGGAGGATGATGTCCTCATCCAGTACCTCCATGAGAACTACAAGGTGTTGTTCAGCCATGTGCCATAGCATGCCCAGCAGCGTGACGACCTGTGGCAGGACCTTCGCAGGAGGGTTAATGATGTGGGTGGCCATAACCGCACCTACCAGCAGGTGCACAGACACTGCACGGACTTGATACGACATGCAAAACAGCGTGCCACTGCAATCTCCAGGGAACAAGGTGGAACAGGTGGTGGGCCACCAACCCAGCCCCCACTCACACACACTGAGGAGCTACTGGCCAGCCTGGGGACACCCACAGAACAGCATCCACAAACACTAGCTGCCATCGTGGAGGTGAGTGTCTCCCAACCAATGAGCCTGGAGTTGCTTGGTAAGTCACTACTGCACATATGACTATTATATCCCATTTAGTTGCATGTGTCACTGTACAGTATGTAATGTAACATCATATGCAAGGTATGTTTACACACATGCTGCATACTACAGTATGCTACCCTGTGTATGCACACATGTGCATACTATATGGTATTGTACAGGCAAATGTGTTAACATGCACAGTGCACCCTGTGGCTGTCATACAGTCATGGATAATGTTCAAACTGCTGTGTCATCCCTATACAGGTACCTCTGCCGTGCAGCACAGACATCAGTCTGTTGCAGGTGAGACTGTCATCAGTATCAGGCATGTTAATGCATTTATCTATTTGCCATGTGGCCAGTTAACACATGTACACATGATGTATGGTCCGGTCACGATATACAGGTCGCATCTCCCATCATTCACACTGGCTACCCATGTGCAATATATACAAACAAAATGAAACACCGACATGAAACCACAGTATCTGTCATTGCTACATGTGTGGACAGCTGTGCATACAACGGTGGAGGTGTTGTTCAATATAGGCATATGTACTATACATTGGAACAACACATGTGTGGTACGCAAACAGTACCACACAGTGAGCTGGGATATGGGCAGCCCACAGGAGACACCATTATGTTATATGCCCCTGCAATGGGTGCACACATTGTGATGTGCCATCTGACATGTCCCAGACATGTAGTGTTTGGCTGCAATATTGTCACACTATCCCATAATACATACCCCACATACCAAACATACAACCCATTGTCTGCATAGCCCTGTGGATGGTGACATATCTGACATCTATGGGTGTATATCATATGGGACTACACAGACATTTGAGATAGACGGCCATCACAAACATTTGGCCAACACATGTTCACACATGGCCATGGAGGATGGCCAGAGACATGTAGCCACACAGTAGATGTGATGTGTATACACCCTGTTGCACATTGCCCACACATGGTCCAACTATAGCCTTAGTTGACTGATTATACCGTTGATGTGGTACACTGCACATCCTAAAAGCCTGTGCACAGCTAGTGGAGGTGTCAGGTAAGTTGACCATATAAGATGTGTTGAACATCACGACTGTGTCATAGCATGACAGTAGTCACCTGTACAGCTTCCACAGACATTGACACCACATCAGGCCACAGATACCGTACATTTCCCTTGCTGCTGTAGGACATCACCGTCAGCCGTGCACCTCGTGTGTGTGTGGTACATCAATGTCATGTGGGACATGGTGTATTGACAAGTCTACCATGTGTGGACATTGTTGCCAGGCAGCTAAGACTCTGTAGTAGTTGTGCAGAGGTGTCATCCGTAGGTCTTCCAGTGACCTGTCACATGACACAGCATGGTTTGGTGTGTATGCACCTCAGGAGCGTGGGTCACAATCTACAGTTATGTCATGTGTATGCACACAGTTATGGCTATGCAATGTGTGCATATTACACACTGTATAGCAATATACACGCCTCATGATGCCATGCAATGGCACAGTGTCTGTACTTCACACTATATAGCAATGTAGACGCCTCACACTACCCTTCCATGCTCATGCACATTTGCTAAACATGCATTCTATCTGTAGGGCATACAGACAACACTGCAATGTGATACCCATTACAACGCTGTACATGTGTCAGGACACCATTGTGTCAGACATGTATGCATGTCAATGCACACGTCAGCAGATTACATGTCAAGGTCACTTCAGCCATGTGTACTGTTAACATGTGCTGGTCCACATGGTGTATCACAGGGATGCATACTTACTACCATGATTGTGTGAACTGCATGGCTACTGATATGACACCTGCTTGCTGTTGTGTGCAACCCAGGGAGGTATGCTAACTACCACTATTAATGTCTGAGCTGCATGCCGTCTGCTGTATCACATGCATGCTGCATGCTGTCTGTCAAATCACATGCATGGTGTGTGTGTCTGTGTGTGTCTGTGTGTGTGTGTGTGTGTGTGTGTGTGTGTGTGTGTGTGTGTGTGTGTGTGTGTCTGTGTGTCTGTGTGAGTGTGTCTGTGTGCGTGTCTGTGTGTGTGTCTATTGCAATGTAGAGTCTTTCTTTGCATTCACAGGTGATGTAGGTGCATTACCCTCCTGCGGTCCTTCTGATGTTAGTGTCCCCACAGATACTAGCAGTGATGAACATATGCATGAGGTACAGGCAGGGTTGTCAGGGGCTGAATCTGTGCCAGTGGTTGCCATCCCAGCTATGTCCCCCTCTTCCCCACACACAGTTCTCATGCCAACACATACCCCATCACCAGTGGCCATAGAGGAAGGACAGTCAGCGTGTGTTAGCTTGGAACAGGAATGTGTGGTGGCTACAGAAGGTGTGTCTCCACACCATGGTGTCAGTGTAATGACTGCAGATGTGCCACACAGGCATGTGGCCAGTGCTGCTCGTAGGAGGACCTCTGGCAGACATGCACCTGGAGGACAGAGCGCAGCAGCTGGTGTCACCATACGCATGTTCCAGACTGTAATGGCGGCACAGGCACATGCTGAACGGCAGAACAGAGAAGAGCAGAGGCTTCAGAGGGCTGCTATCCGTACTCTAAATGACAACATCCAGGCATTGGCAAATGCTCAACAGCAGATTGCTGATGTTCTGGACAGGCGATTGGGTGACATGGTTGGAATCCTTGACCATGGCAAGGCAATCCACGAGTGTGAGCTGTCTGTGCTGGAACTTCTGGTAGGAGTGAGGTGTAGGCCACATGGACGTAGGCCAGCTACACCACCTAGTGCAGGTCAATGTGAATGAGCCACCTCACATGCCCACTCCCATAGTGCCGGTAGCAGTAGCAGTGCAGCTGGTGCTGCACTGTCCACACCAGGACACAGCAGGCCACGTGGACATGGCCCTGGATGTTCCCAGTGGGGACACGGTTCCAGTGGACATGTGTCATCAGACAGTAGCCAATCTGTACCTCTGCCTGGTAGTGCCCGTGCAATCCCTGGCAGGCACAGGTCACGTGGCCATGGCCGGACACAGTGAGCTGTACATCCTGGTCTGTACAATCTGTAGCTGTCAATAATACCCCTGTGTAGGCCTGGCAAAAGGCAGAACTGTGTGCAATCATACACGCACACAGCAAAAACATCTGTAGGGCACCGCAACACCCACATGCATAATGACAACTCATGTCCAATCAGATCACCGGCCCTTACCCACACACATGATGTCATCCACTGGTGCAGCCTATGCCCCTGGCAAACATTATCACCCTGTGCATATGATGATGCCTGTGCCTTATCCCTGTCATCCACACCATCGGTGCAGGGACATGCTCAAATGGTCTGATGCACAGGGTGAACAGAATAGTGAGAGAAGTGTATATTACATTAGTTGTGTGCTGTTGACATGCACCAGACATACCATGGTAGTACAGGTTTATAATGCATTGTTATATGTTCACAGTATGTGTCTTGGTAACAACAGTAACAGCATGTTGGTTATGATGCCCTGGTTCCCTCCTTATGGTCTACTTGCATGTGCCAACAAGTAGCAGTGTTTGCAGTTTCCCATGTGTAAATATGGAGTACTCACAGGCATGTATGGCAATACCAGCATGCTATACGTAACCTCAACCTGACTGTTAGAAAGGCTACCATACCACAGATATCCACACATCTACTGATCCAGAAGCATGTGGGCTGTTTAATAGGCTACAGTGGCTAGAGACGTGACATCCATACCAGGTCACATCACAAGTATGTTGACATGGTGCGGGGGGTCTACACAGCGGTCTGGCCGATGATGACGTTAGAGGCCACTTGATAGCATGAGGCCTCACTGTGTAGCAGTAATACCCTGTCACATTACAGGATGAGAACACACACAGACATACACAGAAGCACACAGTAACATGCCCACACTCACGGGGTCAACAACACTATAATGCACACTCGATAGTGTTGAGGTGAGGACCCCTGCCTATGTGGTAATCACCCTCACAGTACTGTGCACCCACACGACGTGACACAGAGAATGAACATGTACAGGTAGCCAGTAAGGCTGAGACCGATGGCATCAACAGGGTTGTAGACTGCATCACCATGAGGGGTTAGGGATCCTGTCTGTTCTGTATGGTAGCATACACCGTCACTCCATGCACCAGACAGCCATACATACATACACACACACACACACACACACACACACACTGTGGAGTCCACAAATGTCATTCACATACGGATAGCTGACATGTGTGTGATACACACACCAACCCTGCCTACATCATGCTTTCCACACTGCAGTATGTACAGATCTCTACAACAGTGTACAGGGGTGTGTAACAATTGGGATGCATTCCCCACCATATGTGGAATATATGGTCACACAAGCAAACACACATGGCAGTACTGTGAATGATACACCTGCTATATGATGATACATCTGACAGACATGCAGCAGTATTGGCTGCATTATGTGTACCAACGCTACCTTCGGCAATTTTGCTGCTATATGCACATGGGAAGATGTAAGTGTTACAGGTGTCACGTGACTTACAGTCAGTAACACCCGACCGCTGTGTAGGTTTTATGTCTTCACCGTCAAGTAACAGTAACATAGCATACTGTTTGCACATGTAATGGTAGGATGGCTTGTGACACACCTGTGAGCTGTCCCCGGCAAACATCCATCTGCAAAGGTGGATCACTACTTTATGTACACACATCCATCCATACCTGATGTACATCCTACCGTACTGTCAGTAATTCACCATATACAGGTGTCTATGATGGGGCTGCATTGCAACTGCATGTTGTAGTTAGGCACAGATGAATTACATACATCAGCTACTGCACATGCATGGTAGCTGCATGCACATCACTACATATACATGTGTGTTGGTCCTACATGCCTGTCATGTAGCCAAGTTTGTATTCATTGCAATTGGCGGACATGTGTGATGACATACATAACACATGGACTGTTGTATGATATGATGGGTGTCATGGGTAACTAGTATAGAGGGGATGTTTCCTCGGTCAACATTGCTACCTCATGTACTGTTAGCATTCAACAGCCATGGACCTACCTTCCATGTGCATGCGTGTGATTGCTGTAGCCACTTGTCTGCACAGAGGACAGCAAAAGCTATGCTATGTACATATGTGTTGTGTGTGTGTGTGTGTGTGTGTGTGTGTGTGTGTGTGTGTGTGTGTGTGTGGTCTATGCACATATCCACTGCAATTACATGTATGTCATATCCAAACATGTGTGTTCTTTGGTGTACAGTGACAGTCATCTGTCACAGCTGTGTAAGACCCAGGGCCCCTGTTATGTGTAGAGCCGACCTAGTTATGTACAGTGGTATCATTGCATTGCATAACACATGATGGAACCCTGTCAGTACATGTGTAGTCTGCACAGTTGCTGTAGACCTATGTACAGTCCACAGGTCATGAGTCACACGGTGTTGTGGTAATGTATGGATGTGTGTTGCTGGTCCAAGGACATGGTGATGTCTGAGGGCTACATAGTAGAATGCGGCGTTTACCTCTGTGATCTGCACCTGAGACATCTGTGATGACTCTTGAGTGTGTACTGGTCAGTACATGTGAGTGGCCTTCATGTACGTGGGGAAAGTAACACCATACTGTACCCTTCCGTGTTTAGAATCCGTGTGCATGCAAGACAGCCCTTTGCTACTGCTAAGTGTGTGAGCATGCCCAATACACCGTTGTGCAGATGGACACACAGTACATTCCAAACTGTGCCCTTCTGTGTTTAGAATCCATGTGCATGCAAGACAGCCCTTTGCAACTGCTAAGTGCATGAGCATGCCCAGTACGCCCTTGTGCAGATGGACACACAGTACATTCCAAACTGTGCCCTTCCGTGTTTAGAATCTGTGTGCATGCAAGATAGCCCCTTGCTTCTACTAAGTGTGTGAGCATGCCCAGTACGCCATTGTGTAGATGGACACACAGTACATTCCAAACGGACGTGTGATACTAAGTGTGTGAGCATGCCCAGTGACACCTTGTGTCGGTGATGTGCCTCTGTGTATGGGCATGGCCATTGACATCCTGTATAGCGATGGTGGTCATCCAGGCAACAGATGTCCATACCCCACGTCAGGATGAATGCCTACATTGAACACACTGGTTGACTATCTTGAAGGGTGTACTGTCTGTGGTGCATCTCGTATCTATGTAGTGTTGTAATAGTGCTCCGTAGATAGGCAGTTGTCTCGCTCACACCACTGCCGTGTGTTTGTCTACGTCTACTTTGGGACAATAATATGCTTTTAGACTGCTCACTCTCTATACATTCCCTATCGGCGTCTTTGCCTTTGGGGATGATGTCATCCACCTAGAAGTATGCCTCTGGGAGTGCTGTGTTACAGTAATCTCGGTAGCGCATTCTGTAACTGCGTAATGCTGTAGTGTGATAAGGTGGTTAGGTGTATGTTCGACTCCCAGCCCTGCCAAGTGTGTGTGTGTGTGTGTGTGTTTCCAGCTGCCTGGGGACAGAGTAATGCTTTAAGAAGGCTCACTCCACATACATTCCCTATCAGCATCTTTGTCTTTGCGGATGATGTCATCCACCTAGAAGTATGCCTCTGGGAGTGCTGTGTTCCAGTAATCTCGGTAGCGTGTTTTGTAACTGTGTAATGCTGTAGTGTGATAAGGTAGTTAGGTGTATGTTCAACTCCCAGCCCTGCCAAGTGTGTGCCTGTGTGTGTGTGTGTGTGTGTGTGTGTGTGTGTGTGTGTGTGTGTGTGTGTGTTTCCAGCTGCCTGGGGACAGAGTAATACTTTTAGACGTCTCACTCAATATACATTCCCTATCGGCGTCTTTGCCTTTGCGGATGATGTCATCCACCTAGAAATATGCCTCTGGGAGTGCTGTGTACCAGTAATCTTGGTAGCGTGTTCTGTAACTGCGTAATGCTGTAGTGTGATAAGGTAGTTAGGTGTATGTTCGACTCCCAGCCCTGCCAAGTGTGTGTGTGTGTGTGTGTTTCCGGCTGCCTGGGGACAGAGTAATGCTTTTAGACGTCTCACTCAACATACATTCCCTATCGGAGTCTTTGCCTTTGGGGATGATGTCATCCACCTAGAAATATGCCTCTGGGAGTGCTGTGTACCAGTAATCTCGGTAGCGCATTCTGTAACTGCGTAATGTTGTAGTGTGATAAGGTAGTTAGGGGTATGTTCGACTCCCAGCCCTGCCAAGTGTGTGTGTGTGTGTGTGTGTGTGTGTGTGTGTGTGTGTGTGTGTGTGTGTGTGTGTGTGTGTGTGTTTCCGGCTGCCTGAGGACAGAGTAATGCTTTTAGATGTCTCACTCCACATACATTCCCTATCGGAGTCTTTGCCTTTGGGGATGATGTCATCCACCTAGAAATATGCCTCTGGGAGTGCTGTGTACCAGTAATCTCGATAGCGCGTTCTGTAACTGCGTAATGTTGTAGTGTGATAAGGTAGTTAGGTGTATGTTCTACTCCCAGCCCTGCCAAGTGTGTGTGTGTGTGTGTGTGTGTGTGTGTGTGTGTGTGTGTGTGTGTGTGTGTGTGTGTGTGTGTGTGTGTGTGTGTTTCTGGCTGCCTGGGGACAGAGTAATGCTTTTAGACATCTCACTCCACATACATTCCCTATCGGAGTCTTTGCCTTTGGGGATGATGTCATCCACCTAGAAATATGCCTCTGGGAGTGCTGTGTTCCAGTAATCTCCATAGCGCATTCTGTAACTGCGTAATGCTGTAGTGTGATAAGGTAGTTAGGTGTATGTTTGACTCCCAGCCCTGCCAAGTGTGTGTCTGTGTGTGTGTGTGTTTCCAGCTGCCTGGGGACAGAGTAATGCTTTTAGACGGCTCACTCCTCATACATTCCCTATCGGCGTCTTTGCCTTTGCGGATGATGTCACCCACCTAGATGTATGCCTGTGGGAGTGCGGTGATGCTGGAACTCGTTAGCGCGTTCTGTTACTGCATAATGCTGTAGTGTGGTAGACTAGACAGGTAGGTGCTTGATTCCAAGGCATGGCAGGTGTGTGTGTTTGGCAGTTATACCATATGTGTTGGTATCTGTGGGTGGCTAGCTGCGGGACGTGTTCAGTGTGTTTTGTTGCTGACCTATATAGTGTCCACAGCCCACATATTCTGCCAAAACACTGGGTTGTCAACACATACCAATAGGTCTGGTGAGTAACTGTCAGCAGCCCTACTCTTACCCTTGATACGGTCTGACCCGTGTGATGCAACATAACACACGTGCCTTCATAGTAACAACATTACATGATGCAGGTGGCACATGTAGTTTCCTTTTCATTCCTGTCTAATGCATTGCTGTCATGTGGTCCGCTGTTGTGATATAAATGCCATATCTACATATGTGTGTACATGTATATGTGTGTATGTGTATATGTATATATATATATATATATATATATATATATATATATATATATATATATATATATATATATATATATGTATACAAATAATATATATGATATATGTAGATGTAGAGGTGGACATAGATGTGAACATATATGTCTGGGGACATCAGCACTATTGAATGTTTGTGCCGGATGATCTGCACGTGATAACCTGGGATCTATGTATATCTGCCATGGCGTGGTGGTAATGCACATCGTCTGTAGTGTGCAGGGCCACGGGTTGTAGTCGTGTAGACACCGGTTATTTTGTTGCTGGGAAGACCATGGGACATTGAATATGGTGATAGTAAGGCACCTGTTGCCAGTTGTGTATGGATCTGAGCGACACTGAGCAGTGGTTATTAATTTGGAGGTTCGGTATGGGTCATATAACTATTCATTAGAAGACTATACTATGCAGATGAGGTTGACTATAGTGTATCACATTTATCATCAGGGTGTGCTGCTGGTCCCTGGAGTGTATGTGTGTAGTCAGCCGGGTGCAGGTCTCGAATATAGTTGACAGCATGGGAGAGGGGTCAGGCATACTGTACGTACATTGCAGTAATGTGCCTTGGGAGTGCTCCTGCCTTAGCACACCTAAGCTAGGGGTGTGTCTATACCTGCCTGGTGACATTGGGAGGGATGACAGCAGTGGTGGGGTATTCAGGGTGTACAGGCTGCACAAACAGGTGTTGATCAGCACAATCAGCAGATGACATGGCAGGCCCGCACATGAACAGTACGTTAATGCGAGCAAGCAGCATACACACAGGTTTCGTCCACACTCTACACCACCGGTGTATACCTGCAGGGACATTTCACGACACAGTCCAACCAAATGACACGGGCTGCAGCAGGCAACATATACCAACATGTGCAGGAGGCTGGGGTAGTGAGAATGTGTATGCTGCCGAACAACCCTTACTGGGGTGACATAAGACTTTATAGACCGAGGGTGACTTACCAGGGGCTACATGGGCTGGGGATGTTGGAGCACTATGGGGTGGACAGAGACCTCCTACAGCAGCTTGTTGACCTGTGCCTGCCACACCTGACACATCAAACAGGCCGAGGGAAACACATCACAGTGGATACCATGGTATGTGTTGGCCTAGGTGTACTAGCCACAGGTACCTCACACAGCACAACTGGGGATATCATGGGTATCTCACAGGCATCTGCATCCAGAGTATTGTACCAGTTCACAGACGCCATGTCAACACATGCTAGTGAGCACGTACATGTCCTCAACACACGTGATTAGTAGACCAGCAATATGCATCTGTTCAACCACATGGATGACTACCCTGGGGTACTGGGTGCTATAGCCTGCACACACATACACATCGTAGCACCACCCGGTGAGCAGGGTAGGGCCTACAGTCACTGCAGGGGCATACCCTCCAACAGCTAAGCCATATGCGATGGCCAGGGCATGAGATTGAATGTGTGTGCTGTCTGCCCTGGAAGCTATGATGTGTCCGATATATGGCTTAAGACACAGCTGTAGCACACCAATGCCAATATGGACATGCCCTACATTCTCCTAGTGGGGGATGCTGGGTAAACACTGGTGTCATGGCTGATGACACCCATCAGCAATGCACACACACCTGACCACTCACACCATACTGAGGCGGATGCACAGGCAAGACATATACTTGTGCATGTGTTTGGGATGCTCAGTTCACAGTTCTGGTATCCAGACACATCTGTTGGAGCTCTGCAGTATTCACAAGCTACATGCATACAAGTTGTTATGGTATTTGCAATGCTACACAATCTTATCCTGCAGTAACAGTTGCAGCAGGAACAGCATGGGGCAGGGCCACACAGCCCAACACCACTGCCAAGGCCTGTACAGGCACAGTGTGACTTGGTGAAGGAACTACCTGAGCAGGGCGCAGTCGGCGAAAGCCCGTGCACAGTATGACCTGCCCTTGGTAAAGAGGCAACACAAGGCATATACACTGACACAGTAGGTTCCCACGGATTTCCCCTCTCTGACCCGCACACAGTACAATGGATGCCAAACATGACAGTACCTGTGCTCGGCCATGTATAGGAGGTGCACTGTGTGCATCCGACATAGGCAGCACTCCAGCACTGTCCTCAAGTCTGGAACACACCCAGGGTATGTCTATTGACCTAACAAGTGGTAGTTGTATTAGAATGTGTAGTTACCCATTGCTATGGTATGTATGTGAGCATACAAGTGACTGTGGTGGCCAAATGTTAGGGCAGCAGACAGTACACATCCATAGTGGCACCATGACCTCTGTAGCACATACGGGGGTCACAATGGTAGCCTGTATTACACAAGGTGTCCTAACCCACTGCAGATTATGGGCTGACCATTATGTGTGTCCGTACAGCCCACACACATTCCATGCAGCTGGACAGATGTGGACCAATACAGACAAATGATATACAATGGCCTATGGATATGCCCAATAAATGACCCCAACCCCCTAAGACACACACAGACGACAGCAGGCCAGGCAGTTTGATGTAGGTTGTGTAAGCTAGGGCGTCCAACACCACTGTGCTGGTAATTAAAGCTGGGAACTGACGTACCCTGGTATCCCTCCAACCAGCAATTTAGGTAGGTCCACACACTGACATGGAGTACCCGGCATACCAGTACAGTAGTGGCAGATGTGTACAACTGTTGGCTGTGCCCCCCGTCAAACCTACACATGTGAGAGCATGTGCGCCACCCACGGTGCTGTGTAGGACTGTGGTTGTGGTTGGATGTCCCCCCACACTATGCAGACATGTAGCAACTGTCAATGCCACATGACCATTAGCTACCCTGCAGACACAGCATGACACCTGTCTGTGTAGAACAGAGGGGTCAGCAACACAGTACTAACTATCTGGACATGTGACACATGCAATACAGTTGACCATACTTGGCATGCTCACACACATGACGGTATGACGGTAATGTCGGTCAACAACATGCATAACAGTCATACTGGGCATGCTCACACACTGAAACACAAGATGGCCAGGCATGCATACACCAGTGGTCCGGACATATCTGCCAGTACATTGCTATACTGCTGGATGTCTGCGCTGTTTGGTGTGTGTGTGGTCTATTGTCTGTACATATGCCATGGTCTATTGTTAATTCACATGAGCTATGTGCGCAGGGTACTTCTATCATCACGTGTATAGGGCGGTTCTTTGTTTGTGGACAGGCCGACGCCTTTGGATACAGACTGGGTAAGGCACATTCCAGCAGGTGGGAGCAGTTGTGCGTGGGTTTGCACAGTGTTAAGCACTGCTGACCTCTGGTCAAAGCACCTTATACACGTTTAGACTCCACATTTCTTTGACAGTGCACTACTGGCATACTGGTAGACAAACACGCTTACAGCCGCTCGCTCACTGACATTTCTGCTTACATTTGTCACTCACACTGGGTGTGGGCGATCCCTTGTGATGCGTATTACATCGGACTACATGACTACAGTATCGGGTATGTGTAACCATTTTGCGACGGCAGGCGTTCAACTGTACGGACTCGGTGGCCTGTCCAGTGACATGATCATATTATATGCATGTTCCTCATACGATCTGCTCCCATCTGCCTGATACATGGGAACCGATACTCTGCAATGCTGACATGTGACTTGAGTTTGTTAACGCAGCTGTCCGCCGAGTCATGCTACCGCATACCTACTGCACGCTGTCCACCTTTCAGATTGCACGACGGGAGACTGTAGGAGTGACACCTTTCCCAATTTGCATGGGACAGTCCCTCATCATGCATATCTTATTTGACAATACCAGAACTCTCCACCAATCGGGGACACATTTCTACAGAATCAGGGACAGGTCAAGAAAAATCAGGGACACTTTTACAAAAGTAGTGCTATTAACTTGAAACATTGACAGAATCAGAGCATATGACTTAATACACATATTCTGAAGTAACAGTTGTTTATAACTCTTACTTATTGTCATTAGTCAGTAAGTGTAATTCACCACCTTTCCTTCAACAGACACTAATTTTAGGAGGGATTAAGAGGGACAGAGTTAAACTTTCAGTCAAACTCAGGGATGTACCTGACATTCAGGGACAGTTGAGTGGTATGGACAATACTCTAGCCATTGCAACTGTCCTGATTAAGGGACATTCTCATGTTGTACGTGTCTGTACTGGTTGCTTGTTACAGGTCTTGTATACCTGACACGTCGAAATGTCATATGTAGTAGCAAAAGCAACTTTACTGCTGCTAGACTACGCTTTGATTTGTTCCGATATGTATGTTTCTGTACTATGCATGGCTGCAGGTATGTTCTGCCCTGGTTCATCTGACATTTCTACAGAGCAGGTTCCACTTTGGCCATTCAGAATGGTGGCAGCCCTATAGACCCTATATGTAGAGCTATCACATGTGTCAAGGCAACACATACCCACAGCCAGTAGTAAATGGCCGACTTCCACGGTTTGCATACGTTAAGGTTATTCATGTAGCATTATAATTGATAATACTGTTTCCTATTACATGTAGCTGTTACTGATACAACAAATTGATGTCTGACACCACTACACACACTATATAGCCTCCATTCCCGAACTCACAGGCCATGTGCCATAACTGTCATTTTGCAGGACACAACTGCCTAGACGGGTGTGTCCCTCGCAGGCGTACGGGTGTTGAACCTCTTCTATTATGCTATCATCTACCTAAGGTGGTCAGCAAATTATGCACTTTCCGTCAGTAGCAGAACTCACATACCAATGGGTGTGAATGAACACTGTATCAGGGACAATGCATAACACCCTGTGGGACACATTTAGATGATTGGTTTTATTAACCAGACACATTCACAGTCACAGAGCATATGTATTCATTCACGTTTGTCGAGGTACATGCTGTTTATGACTCATACATGTTGTCATCTGTCATTACCTGTACTCCGCCACCTGTTCACCTAATATCACTAGTTCTGGAAGTGTTTAGTTGGACTTTGTTACATTCTGATACATAACTATGGACGTCCATGCTAATCGGGTACACGGCACTGATTTGGTCTCTATGTATTCCCCCGATGGTTTACAGACTATCCGGTAGATGTGTTCTTCAGGTTTGGGAGGTGTAGGCGTATGCTATGCCCACATAGAAATATTAATGACTTCCACTGGGCGGGCCTACTACATCTCTGCCAACCAGCACCTGCACACTTAAGCCCATTAATGCATACCCATGGTCCACCTACCTGGAACCCCTCTACAGCAGTCGTGACAAATACTTACTGTGAGCACAGCTGGGGTATGAGCACACCCCTACACATTGCCCACTCTCCCTGTCTCGGGACACATGTCATAAGTTTTGTCAACCCATGTATTATCACACTTGCACAACCTACTGTTCCATGTACACCTACATCCTGCTCGTATTAATGTCAGCAGATTCACACGTACCCTGAATTTTTGGGGTCCCGCAAGGGACACCGTTATCCATGTTTAAAGTGTAGACCTTGCAGAACTCTCCCACTGGTACTTTCCTACCGGTGTTTTGGACAGCGGCAGTGTATTGATCTGCATTGCCTGTCTGTATGTCTGTCCGGCCTAGCTGGGCAATGTGGGGGCACAACGTTTATTTATTGGACCTCCCAGTCACATATGCCCGGGCTGTAAATATGTTACCCCTAATTGCTGTGAAGTAACCTACTTATGTACATGTGTATATCTACACTGACATACATATTTTGTTTTGTGTGTATGTGTATATATCAGTACCTGTTGTTTGTGTATATATGTCTATCTATATATATCCGTAGTATATCCTTGTGTGTGTATATATATATCCGTATGAATATATATGTGTATGTAAATTAATATAGATATATGTATATATACGTTTTTATCTATATATACATCTGTGTGTCCGTTAACCTATACATTTCCCGGACATGGACACTTACACATGCGTATTGGGTTTTATCTCTGCTTCAACAGCATACTATTGCCTTAGTCATTATGACACAGACACTTCACTCCGGTGAACTTGTGCTCAGTATATTGCATGTTATACAGCAGACAGATGTCGCACGATTTTCATGTCTGGGGTGCCGCTGCTAACTGGGATGTGATACAGTGTCATTCGACCTATTACTCATATGTGCAGCCTATTATTCCTGCTACTGTGTTTGTTTCTGTGCATATTCATATTATTGCTGTTGATAGGATGTGTGTTTGTGTTACTGTGACTGTACGTCAACATATTGTTGTCTTCATGTAGTTGCATCTTTCTGCTTTTCCCGGTTTGGGGTTGTCACAGCAGAACTCCGTTCCACTCATAGGTGGCTTATAGGTTTTACGTGCCAGGCTGCCAGCCCTGACGCACAACGTCTAACAACGATACGCCCATTCACGCATGTCTCCACGCAAATGACGCTCTATCTGGGAATCTCACCTACGTACTAGCTGACCTCCACGGGCCGCTCCATTGCACCCGGCGCAACATACCCTAGCACTCCTGTGTCCGTAATCGCATATCCATAGTTTCTCCTGCACACCCGTGTTGAATTTCCACGCATAACAGCCATTATATACCTGATATTGTAGCCATGACACACCTTTACACATTGGCCTCTCATGAGCGTTGGGGCCCTACACACATTTTGTACCGCCTCGTGTATTCACAGGCTCACCATCCATTCATATTTGCACATACGTGCCTTTCCTGGTGTTATGGATTACGAACGATTTGCGGGTTACAAGTGTAGGTGGTCGCAACATGTACTACATTCCGTCTGTTTACAATTATGTATATATATATATATATATATATATATATATATATGTCTGTATATATATATATATATATATATATATATATATATATATATATGTGTGTGTGTGTGTGTATATATAGATAAATATGTAGATATATAATTGCATATTTCTGTTATGTCTGTGGATATTTATCTGTACACACATCTATCTATCTATATATATAAAAGTTACAGCTGTACAAGACAAACATACATTTGCTATGCTAATAGCTGTGTACACCCGCGCAGGCGCACTTGCATCTACTTATTCTGAGTTACATATGTTTACAGGCATTTCTTTGGGATTACATGTGCCTTATTCCTTATGAAAGTAACACTTTGATGGAATCCGGTTAACGGACCCATGCGAACGCGGTCACCTTTACATGTATAAATGTTGGCTTTACAGCACAAAGGCATTCATTACGCAATATGTGCTATAGTCAAACTTGAACCGGGAATGCCTTTACGTTGGGCGGATGCTGTAACCACTACACTATTGGTGTTCTGGCTCATTTATATGTATACCCATGGTTCATAGCTACTCTGACATATGCCTCACCACTTCCCTTACACAGCAGGCATCCATTCTCCTGCTGGGAAAACCACAGTACTACAGTTAGGACATTCCCTGTTTCCTACTGCTCTGGACCCGTGCTGCAAGTCTACTCACTCCAAGGATATTCAGAACTCGTACGCTTATAGTCCTCGCACATACGCGTGTTTGATTGTCAGGGTGTTCATGTGCTGGTCCGGGTTTAGGCTCGGCCAACTGGTGACTAGAGCTGCCCTGGTGCTGTTCAAAGATCAGACATAGCACATGGACAGAGTTAGTCCAGATTTTAACATTCGACCTGTGTTTACAGACGCAGGTGTTTGGGCACCTCTGACCACATTATTGGGTTGGCGCTACATAATTTAGGGCGGGGAGTGGTTCCACTACATAATGCAGGTTGGGGGGTGGTTTCCACGTGTTTCCTTCCCATTTGACTATTTCATTCATTTATAGATACAATGAATATTATTCTGGACATCTGTTATAAATTCACTACAGGTATGCAATAGTCCTGTCAACAGATGTGACAGTTGGTTGGTGTACTTATGTGTACGGACCTCTATGACAACTCAGGGACAATCATGGACACGTCTACCATATTAGTACTATTAACTTGGAACATGTTGACAGATTCGTAATACTACTAATTTTCTGCAGTTAAATGTGTCTATTAGTCTTCATTGTTGTAAGTAGTCATTCTCATTCAACACCTTTCCCCCAAAGGTCACTGGCTTTGTGAGTGGTTAAGAGGCTGGCCAGTTATTGTGCGAATGCTCTGACCGTTGGTAACGTTGACATTGTCATATGTACAGATTGGGATATATTCTGGGGACTAGGGTTGCCACCTTTTCAAATGGCCAAGATAGGACATTTTCGGAACACACATCAGATTTTACAAGCCAACACATACCCACGGTCAGTACAAAGGATAGAACTTTACTTATTTGCCTACATAAAAGCCTATTGTTGTAGCGGTTTAGCTGCTTATTCTGTTTCTTGTAACAGTTAGGTATTTTAGATACTGAAATAATTATTTTCTGCAACTATTACATAACATATGGGACATAATTATGTCCTACAATCCCAGGACATTTGCCATTTGTAATGTATTTTGTCAGGACACAACTGTCCAAAGAGGGATTGTCCCTTGCAAAGTGGGACAGATGGTAACCCTACTGCGGACACCAGATTGCTTGGGCCAACACATAGCCACGGTCAGTGCAGGTTTAGAACATTCATTTGTTTCCTAGCTGTGAGCCTTATATCTTTGGCACTTTTGTTGTTTGCCTGTTTGTTCTACGAATTGCATTTATTCTATCCTGACGTGACCGCTTTAGGCAACTGTTACATGCAGTATGGTACATAGTTATTTCCTACAATCACAGGACATTTGGCATTGTATAATTGTTGGTCAGGTCACACCTACACACACATTAATTGTCCCTCACATAGTGGATCAGGGGGTATCCTGTTTATGTCAGTGCCTTCATCACCCTTATACCATGTGCCACTATGTGAATGTGTGCAATATATTCTCTCGCTTATTCGTGTCGGGACACGTGCGTCGCGGGCAGGTGTTTGATCCTGGGTAGTAGGTTCTGCATGACTATCTAGGGCTGGACAGTCTCATGCACCACTACTGCACATTCTAACTTGTGTCCAGATATCTACAGGACTGGACTTTGTGTCTTCATACCCATTCTAATGTTTACACAGGTTACTTATCCCATGAGGGATATCCCAAAAATTGAACAAGACCAAAACAAGACAAATATGAACATTCTTCTGGCGTTATGAAAATGTGCTGTGGGGTTTTACATGCAAGGGATATATAGTTTGCAATCCTGAAACTGCCTAGGGTGACACTACCTACTACATATGCGTAGTGGTCACTATGTGTAGATGTGGCTGCACCAAACCAGTAGGCCAAGTATAGCTGGATTTGGTGGACGTTCAGGTATGGGAGCGGGTTGTGTGCTGTCGAGGGGATGCTGGGTAGTCCATTATGCATCCAGGTGTGTTGCATTTGATATGGCCAGTTCCATCAGGATCAATCAGTGGGTATGTGCCGGTGACATGTCTATACATTTGTATCGCACATTTTAATATTCCTATGTTTGTGGGATTGTGTTCTACAGTATGGCCTGTCTGGTTGTATTGCAGATGTGTATACATGTTTTTGTGTTTCTTTCTGCTTCACCCGGTGCTCCCTCATACACCTCCGGTTTACCTATTCTGCATACGACACAGTGTCGCCTTGGAGGATTATACCATTACCCATCCCCCTCCCACACACATATTCCTGACACTCCATCATCATTGCTTTGGTTGATGGCCCATGACACAGTCAAGGTAACACATTGCATACCCTACATATGTCAGGTACCTGTATGGTTGTGTGGACTACCCTGCCATGTTTGACTTTCCACATGCTATACCTCACGCACACATCCTGACAAGTTCGGCTTGGACCGCTGATGTGCGGATTTTGGCCGACTGTTCTAATCATTGGGAGGATGCCACCTTTTCCTATGTCCAGGATGGGATATATTCCAGACACATATCCGAATGTACTGGACAACACGTACCCACAGTCAACGGTATGGATAATACTTTTCCTTTCAGCCTACATGTTGCCTTATTGTTGTAGCAATTTATATGCTCCTTCTGTTTCGTTTACATGCTTATTCTATTTCCTGTCACATTTGGTATGTGAAATACGGACATACCTATTGTATGTGACTATTACATGTGTTGTGGGATATAATTCGGTCATACGGTCGCTAGATATGTACATTTATCGTGTTTTTTGTTATGGACACATCTGCCCAGCTGTGTACCCTCCCTCACAATATGGGTCAGCTGATGACCCTGACCATTGGGCTGGACGTACCTATTGGCGTTGCGCTAACATATGATACATTTCACTTCCACTTGGTATAACTATCTACACTGCGTTGGACTATGGGCACACGGTTTTCAATGTCATTTGTTCGTGGGATAGGGACCCATTATTCCCTACCATGCATTTGTGTTTGCTTCTTCATTTTGTGTTCGCAGGAACTGTCTTGCATGCTTTGCATACGTTTCAGTATACACAGACACTGACAGATGTGATTACTATTGCTTGCAAATTGTTATAGGCAAGCATTTTAGGTTCCACGTCGACAGCTGACATTTCCATGCCTCTGTGCGGCACTTCGACATGCCCTATGCACTCGCTCTCCTTTCCTATGCACGTGGCTGTGGCGGCAGCGCACCTTCATTAATATGCATTTGGCGCTACTGCGCCGTCTTCATGCCGCACGGTCGGCGCAAGCCTAACGCCGGCCTTGCGCCGAGCTTCATGAATCCCGGGGCGCATCTTTAATCTTCCAAACCGCTAGTGCATTTCTGGTCTGCAGAACAGAGGCTTTCTATTGGCTCTTATTCTCATCATCTCCTTTCTCAGTTCACTGGTGATGCCTTCTAACCACTCACTGCGTAATGAATAATTACTTCAGCATCTCTGTTTTTTTTTTCCATATTATTTTCCCTCCCAATATGTTTTTCTTCTCTGGTTATTTTTTCCAAAGTGCATTGTATCCTGTGTCTTTCTTTGCATCAAATACTCCAAATACTAAACCATCTCTGCAAGTCATACAGTTCCAATTTTGTTATCTCATCATCTTGTGTTTTAAATATCCATGATGTCATTGCGCCATCTGCAAAGAGATGTACTTTTCCTTTACTTCCCTATGCAATATCATTTATGTAAGCATTAAAGAATGTGATATATGCACTGAGACATACAATACCCCAATAGTATGTACCTTCTGATACTATAAGCATTGTTTACTATTATTTCCTATATATTGTGGAAGTATAAGGCCTTAACAATAGCTGATAATCAGTTGCTAACTACTTTCTTACACCAATTTCACTGTCTATGCTACTGATGTATACGGGAGAAAACAACAGTTTACTTATATTCCTTAAATTGTTTTCTCATTCACTAATTTAAATAGATTCTGACAAAGGTTTTAATCCTGTTTTCTAAGATTACTGCCTAATATTCAAGGTTTCTAGACTGTCACCAGCAGATGCTGCCATTTCAGCAGTATAGGCCCAAAAATTTCAGATGGACCATCTTGTTGCCATGGCAACTGGTCCTTAATGTAAGCACCAGCTTTTATCCATTCATTGAGTACTTTAGCGATTCTTTCACCTCCATTGACTGGTAGCACTTCTGAAAAAGTTCATTCCAAATAAGGCAGACAGCTTATGTACCATCTCTCTACATTTTCACCAGTCATTTATAAGTGGGTTGTCACTGGCATCTGATCCTGAAAATCTGCTTCCTCCTCTTTCTTGCCATGAACCAGGCAGCCATTTTTGCTTAATCCTGTACTGTCTCATCTAGTTCTGTGCCCCAGAAGACTTTTATTTGTGTACTCATACTGTCATATTTCTCAGAGACAAATACACAGAAAAAATTACTATGATCCTACAGAGGCACCACAATATCATTTACCTGTGAAGTGCAAAAAGGATGTACTGTGTGAGATTTAAATGATTGATTCCAAGCCCTCAAAACAATTAAGGCTTAAACAAAGTATAAAATAATTAGTAGCCTATGACATCATGGAACTCAGTAACAGAGACATTGGGAACCTCCAAACAGTGGACCCTACCCAGTTCGGCTTTAAGGGCAGATCATGCCTACTAAACCTGGTGGACTTCTTTGAGACAGTTATCAAGGCTATAGACAAGAGAAAAGTGGTACACACAGCCTACCTAGACCTCGCAAAGGCCTTTGACACCATTCCCCATTCTGGTATTATAGACAAGCTCACCAGCCTGAACATAAACCCCTATGTCACAAGATGGGTTGCCAATTGGCTCACTGACAGGACCCACATAGTAAGAGTTGCGGGAGCTAGGTCTGACTCTAAACTGGTTACAAGTGGTGTTCCCCAGGGCTCAGTCCTAGGACCCCTCTTGTTCGGCGTATACTTCTCAGAGGTACAGGCAAGCACAGGAGGACTATGGCTGACCACGTTCGCAGACGACTGCAAACTAGGGGCTATAATTGACTCTCAGGCTCATACAGACATCCTCCAAAAGGGTCTCACTGAGACTTATACCTGGTGTCAAAATCATGGCCTCAAGCTAAATGCCAAAAAGTTCATAGTCATTCCCTTTGGAAAAAACAAACTAACACATAGGTGGTAGTCCCCTAAATACGGAAAACGTAATAAGGGATCTGGGGACCCAAGTAGATAGTAATTTCTCCTTTGATAATCACATTGCCAAAGTGGTTAGAAAATCCTTCTATGTGGCCCACCTAATCACAAAAGGGTTTGCATGCAGATTAAAAGATGTCATTGTGCCCCTCTACTCTTCACTCATCAGACCCATTGTAGAGTACAACATCCCATTTGGGATGTACCTTACAAGACACCTGCAACAGCTGGAAAGACCACAGAAATACCTCACCAAGAGGATCACTGGCCTCAAACAGATGCCCTATGCAGCTCGACTGAAGAAACTCCAGCTGAACTCGGTTGCATACCGCCTACTCAGAGGTGATGTCTGCCTGACATATAAGGCCATGTCCAACCCAGAATTGATGGACATGCTCCACCTAAAGAAAACCTTATCCCCTCGAGTCACACGCTCTAGGGATCTAAACCTCACCACAACAATAAATAGGATATGCTGCAGGAATAGATTTCTATCCCAGAGACTTCCCATGCTTTGGAACAAGATTCCAATCTACATTAGGCAGAGCTCCTCGCTAACACTCTTCAAGAAAAACCTTGACGAGTGGATGGGAAACAGCAAGTTTACCCCAGGGATGACTTCAGTAGCTCTGCTGGACAGAGGCACAGGGAACTAATCTAAGGGGGTGGTGAAAGCCAACACATTCTGGCTAGGCTTATAAATGCCTTCAGGCAGATAGCCTAGTACCTACCTATGAACCTATGAAATTGTATTTATTTAACATTTGTTAATCAGGAAAGTCTGACTTGGAACAAAGCTAATTTTCCGCGGAGACCCAGGGAGAAACGCTCCACATGCATGTCTTTGTAATGTGGGAGGAAACCGGAACACCCAGAGGAAACCCACACAAATGCAGAGAGGACATGCAGACTCCACACAGAAGGAACCCCAGCCGAGAATCAAACCAGAGAACTTCTTGCTTTGAGGCAACAACGCTACCACTGCACCATTGCGCTGTAATCATACATACAAAACTAAGAAAACAATGTAGTTTCAAAGAATGAAGACAGCAACACTGTTTGAGCAGCTTTAGGGAATTAAAAATAAAATTGTAAATGTAGCCTAAAATCAGTAAACAAGGAGGTATTCAATCAACCAGACTCTAGCAAATATAGAAGCAGATAAATGCTGTGCAAAGTTAATGAGAAATAAAGGATAAAACTGCCTAATGCTTACAGATAATAAACTCCTACTTAACACAAAACTCTCTGTCTGTGACAGGTGTAAATATTTAGTTAATGTGGAGCTAACTGTTTCAGAAACATTAATACATGGTGAGCATCACACAGGCACACTCCCTTCTCAACCACTACCATCTTTTCGAAATGAACACACTAAACTTTCATGCCCTAATGCTGTAAAAAGATCCTAACCAATGCCTTCTAAAACTTGCAAGAACAGGCCTCAGTGGAAGTCTCTAAAGTCACCTACTTCATGCATAACTATAACAACAAACCACCAAGAACATAGTTTGTCTAATGCTAAACTAACTTTTAAGAATGTATTAGTAGTTGGTGACTCAGTTGTTAGGCATATGATTTCCAACTCTTCAGGCTGGACAAGGATGGTGCTTCTGCCAACTGCCTTACAGCTGCCAGGATCACTGATGTCACGAGGGCCCTGAGGACTGTTTCCTGACACAAGCATGATTATATAATGATGGTGATCCATGTTGGAGTGAGTGATGTTGGGAGCAATATCCCACAAGAAATGCAGAGAGACATGTCAGAACTCTCAAGGCATTTGACAGATGCATGTACGACTCGGCCCCTCAGTGGCATCTGTCCATCACTAAGAGTGATGGCTAGATATAAAGAGAATGAATGGCCTGCATCTTTGGTTGAAGGAATTGTGCAAACTGACGAAAGCCTTTCTTGCCCTTGTAGTGTCTTTTTTAAGTAGTCTACTTCTAATAAACATCTCAAGTCAGCAAATTCTTCAAACCCTATGGTGATCCTGCATCTGGTAAATGTCAGTGTATGTGTAGTTACAGAGGGATGGTTTCAATGTAAAGAAAGCACTCCTTCCATACCTGGGTTTTGCCTTCAGACCTGGTAAAAACTGCAGTAATGTTTTCCATATTTGTCAGGAACCACATCTCATCCAGACTGCTACACAGTGACCCACAAACTGAGTGCCTAGACTTTCACTTTAACATGGAAAAGACAAGATATAACTTATAATATGCTACAGAACACCATCATTGTCTCCAGATTATTATGTTAGATTCCTGGAAGTTTTAGAAGAAATTCCTTTAAGTAATAACTCCATAATCATGGGTGACTTCAACTAGCCAGCCAATGACTAGACTGTCTATATATCTAGTTTACTGCATGCCTAGAGATTTCAGGATTTGATAAATAGGAATTAATTGGACCAAATAGTTAGTTAATGAACCTACAAAAGCCCAAAATATTCTGAATCAAGTCCTCACTAGTATTGTCCTTCTTACTCTTCTCCCCTAGCCTCTCCTTCTTCAGGTAAGTCGGACCATAAACTTGTGAGCTACCATCTCCCACTTTAGCCAGTGTCTCTGCATTTAATGACTTCAGAAGGAGAAACATATGCATTACTATGACAAAATAATTACATTTACCCATGACATCACTAAGAGTGACACCGACACAGTAGACAATTATACAAAGTAGTTTTATGCCTACTTAGACAAACATATAGCAGTTTGAACTACAGCAAAATAAAATTAAAAAATTAAAAACAACCCTCTTGGTTGTCAACCAGCATAAACAAACGTTATAACAAGAGAAAAAAATCATTAAACTACACAGTAAGGTGAGAGCTCCTCAGAATGAGGATAGTATAAAAATATTACCAAGAAAACGAAAAGCACTTTAAGGACCAGTAAAGCAACCCCATGAATGCAGATTAGCTTCTGAAGCAAAGGATAACTACAAGTGCTTTTTGGGAATTGTTACTGAATACTTAGAAAACCAAGAAATAGCACCCATCATTGCTCTGAACTGCTCCTTGATGCAACCTCACTCCAACCCAAATGATACTGCAAACAAGTTCTCTGTAATATTTACTCACAAAAGATCTATTGCAGCACCACTCATCCCAAATTACCATACCCCCTGTCATTACTAAAAAAATGTTGTTGAGGTATTATTTAAAAATGAAAACTCTTTCTCCATAGGTCCTAATTACATATCTGGTTGCTTATTGAAAAGCATTAAACAGGATCTCATCAAACCTCTCCTTAAATTGTTTAACCAAACCTAGCCATAGGCTGTGTACCCAGATTCTGGTGCACTGCCATGGTGATCCGTCTTCACCCTACCATTGACACTAGGAATTACAGAAATCAGTCTAATCTGTAAAGCTATGGAGAATATCACAACTGATCTCATTAAATATGATATTAAAATTCTCATTAAGCTTAACCCTCAGCAATTTGTTTTCACTAAGGGGAGATCATATCTGTTAAACTTTGTTAATTTCTTTGAGATGGTTACTCAAGCTGTTGACAGAGGTCATTCTTTTCATACAGCTTATTGTGATCTGGCCAAACTGTTCCACACCATACCTCATGTTAGGATTGTAAGGAAACTGTCAATTTTAAACATAGATCTTTAGATACTAAGTTAGATTACAAATTGACTGACAGACAGGACCCGCATAGTATTTGTGGCAGGTGCTTCTTCAAACATTGCTAAGGTATACGGTCAAATCCCTGTCAAGTCTGTAGTGGGTCCTCTCTCATTTGGCATCCTGTTCTGTAATTTCAAAAATAATAAGCAGTAACTCTGTCTTAACAAATTTGGTGTGGATGCATACTAGATGCATGAAGTAATGTATTGTATTGTGGATATTTACGATGAATTTTAGTACTCAAAGTATGATCGGGATTCCGATATATTGTAACATCCAAAAAGTCAATATTATGAGTGTTGAATGTAACAGTAAACTCAATCCCCCAGATGTTACTATTGAGATATTCCACAAATTCATTTAGGTATGTAAAGTCGGCACGCCAAACTATCCAACAATCATCCAGATATCTCCGCCAGATATCAGTTTCAACCAGATAGAGGTTATGTAAGGGGTTGTATATCAGGCATTCCTCAAGGTAGGCCATAAATAGATCCGCATAGATGGGGGAAAAGGATGCCCCCATGGCCGTCCCTTGGAGTTGCCAATAACACCCTCCCTGAAAGTAAAAAACATTTTTGCCAAGCACATGTTCGGTCATGCAAATAATAAGTGTGTTAAACCCAGGTGGGTACAGGTCTGCTCTTTCCAACCAATATTGTAATGCCTGCAGGCCTGCCCAATGCGGTATGCTGGTATAAAGGGACTTAACATCTAGTGTACACATGAGCCAATGAGGCTCTAGTTGTGTGTCTTGTATAATTTGTAAAAAATGCGTGGTGTCTTGTATTCTAGCTCTGACCCATTTGAGTAATGGTTTAAGTTGTTGAGTTAGGAACACTGACAGTGGTTCAGTAAGTGAACCATTACCTGACACTATTGGCCTGCCTGGTGGTCTAGTAATAGATTTGTGTATTTTCAGAAGTAAATATAATATTTGCTTGGAAGGATCAGCTACTGTAAGGTGTTGTGCAGTATTCCGAGTGATAATACCCTCCTCCACTGCTGTATTAAGAAAAGCATCAATCTCCATTTTCAAATTTGGTGTAGGATCAATTCCCATATACATGTAACATTTACTATCAGATAGTTGTCTGAGGCCCTCCTGAATATAATAATCCATATTTAATATAACTACTGCTCCTCCCTTATCTGCTGGGAGTATAGCAATGTTATGGTTATCTTTAAGTTCCTTTAGGGCTTCCTTCTCAGACAACTTAATGTTCTCTTGTAGAATATGTGATTCAAAATGGGGAAAATGCAAGTCTCTTAGTACTACTTGTTGAAAAGTAGCGACATGTCTATTCATGGGCGGTTGAAAAAGTGACTTCTGAAATTTAAATTCAAAAGACCTTTGAGTATTAGCTGTATTTTGCTCTGAAAAAAATATTTTCAAGTTAAGACCTACTATTACTATTTACCCTTACCAACATATTATTCCCAACTTCTGAATTCACTTCCCCTAAGTTGTTAATTAGAGGTGAAAATATCCTCCATTCCTCTTATTCCTTACTTTATAAGTAATTTCATTAACCAACTCCCCAGGATACCCTCTTTAGAGGAACATATCCTTTAGGATAAGACATTCCTCCAAGAAGTGCTGATCCAATGTTGTCGTGCATGTAGCCCTTACGAGTTGCCATTTGACAACCACCTTCTTATGTGTAAAGTGGTTTGAGATGGAAAAGTGCAACAGTGTGTTGGAGTATGTCAGCTTTCAGTATATGCTAGAGATGTATCTTCTATTGACTACATCCTTACATAGTAATACATCCAAATATACCAGAGTAGTATTATAGTTTCATATGTAAAGGACAAAAATTCAGTAGTATTATTGATATACTCAATGGAATTAGATATTTGGACTTCAGTCCCTCACCATACTATAAAAATATCATCCAAATAGTGCAAATACAATCTAAAAATACTATTAAAAATGCATCTCATTATGAATTGGTGTTCTCATTCCAACATGACAATATTAGTAAAGAGAGACCCACATGGTCACTCCATTGTCACCCCTTCTTTCTGTATATAGTAGTTATCTTCAAAATAAATGGAATTGCTTTTAAGAATAATCTCCATAATTTCTTCATATAAATTAATAGTAGTCTGTTCAAACCCCTTCCTCCTTAAGTACTCAGTGAGCCATGTTAGTCCTAATTCATGAGGTATCACCATGTAGAGGTCCCTTACATCTAGTGTGACTAATAAATCCTTTTCATTGAATTTAAGCCCATTATTTTTCTCCAAACAGTGCCATGAGTCCTTACACAACTGTCTTTCATCCTTTAAAAGGTGATTCAATTTCCAGTCTAAAAATTGAGCACTAGCAATTGTAATGGAACCGCTGTCATCCACAATTGGATGCATAGGTGGATTATTGAGCATTACCAATTGTAATGGAACCGCTGTCATCCACAGTTGGATGTGTAGGTAGATTATTGAGCACTAGCAATTGTAATGGAACCATTGTAATCCACAATTGGATGCATAGGTTGATTACTAATATTTTTATGGATCTTTGGCATCCCGAAAATCGTGGGGACCTTAAGAGATACAATGTTCATGAAATTAAATTCCTCTGTGGTTGTACCTCCCTCAATAACCATATCTTTAAGCTGTACTCTTATTTTTTGATACGCAGTATTACGTTCATTTCTACTCACTAAAATGTATGCACCATTCTGCAAAATGTTCAACATTCTTAAATTATAATCTGTTTTTTCCATTACAACTATCCCACTACCTTTATCCAGTTTAGTCAACCTTACATTCTGATTTTTCAGCTATCTTATTAACTCACAATCTTCACTTTTTCTATTACATTCTTTTAAAATTCTGTTTTTGCTTACGACATTCCCGAAATCAAGTTCACATATTTTTTCATAAAGGTCTAGGACCGGATGCAGGGCTGGGTTAAATGTACTAGATAGTTTAAAAGTACTCATAAATATAGGTATATCATTAAACAATAAGGACAAATTCAATTTCCTTATATATAATTTCAAATTCATCAATAATTCAGGTAAATCCACTTTTCTATGTAGCATAAACAAAAAACCTTTGGAAAATAAGTCCACACAATAATTATCCAGAATGATGTTCAAGAAATTGTAAATTTTAAAATTCCCCTTATCATTCATTAATAGGTTAACACTATTATCCATTACATCGTAAACATTCACAGTGGTTACTATACAGTTCTTGAACTCTATCTCCTCCATTCATACTGTGGACATCATGGTTGGTTCATCTTAGGAGCTTGGTTCATAAAGTATGGGTTGCATTGGTTGCTCTGTGGGGGTGTGTTGATTGCCGCTGTCCCCCATTGGTTGTTGTTGTTATTCTTCTGCTTCAACCTTTCAGATCACCTTAATGGAGGGTATTCTAAAGTGTCTCTGGTCATAAGACCCTTCAGTATCAGGAGAGTGTGAAAACCCTGTCCCTGCACTCTTGTCATATAGATTCTTGAAATGTGATCTGTGCCTCACTTACCACAGTTATTGAACCGGTGGGTCATACAAACAGCTCAGCTAACACTAGAAACAGAGACCTGAGCTTTCATCAACAGATAAACAGAATGAGATGGAGATATAGATTCATCAATCAAAACGTCCCTTCACTGGAATAAACTTCCTCTGCAGCTTAAACAATGTGATTCTATGTCTTCCTTCAAATTAATCCTGGGCACTGTCAAATTTATGACAGGACTAATCGGCTTCTCCGTCCTTGAAATTCCTATTAACCCTAAGAAAAAATGGGGCCTATAAATACACAGTGGGGTTGGTGAACATCAACAAATATGATTAAAGTTGTCACAAGTAAAATCAGAAAAATCAGTTCAGTGCATCGTGATAGCATACAGTTCCACCATGTCTCTTCAACAAATCTGTGCTCTTTTAACAGCTTAGCATTAGCAGCGTGAACATTGCATAACTGCATGCATCCATACTTATAACACATATTCCAAAACTTGCAGTAATGTGAGTAAATGTAAAACACTTACACAAAAAAATATTGTTTGTAGTGGGCAGGTACCCATGCATTCCCCTTGTAGGGGAATTCACCCCACATAGCCCTTTTAATATATTATTATCACTGCTGAGTCACTGCACTGCACCACAGAGAGCCAACAATCACTGACAGGAAGTCTGAAATCTGACTTACCCTCTATCTGTAAGAATGCAAGACTGGACCACCCACAGAGCAGTAACATGAGCACTACAACCTAACTCATATGTATTATCAAGTAGCAGTGACAAAGATGGGAAACTACCTGAAAGGCTCCAGGAGCTGTTGTACTCTGTTTCCTTCAAGCTCCTTATTTCCTTAGAAATGATTTCTGCCTGACACTTAGGGCAGTGTCTGATTCAGTTGTGTTCGAAAGCCTGTCCTTAACATGTACCATTGAGGAAGCCATCACCAGCTCAGTTAACATGTTCTTGAATACTAAAACAAAATCAGAAAAAAAAACTTGGTAGATATGCAATACAGCATGTAATGCATCTCCCAAGGTTCTGGAATAAGCTTCCCTTATAATCCATTCAAGTCAGACAATAATTTCATTAACTTATTGTAGGTCGTGTACTCTACTGCTTTGGGTTTATGTTGTGTAAGCTGCAAACCTCTTCCTTCTAAAGGTTAGCAAATGAATTATGGGAGAATGAAGCTGGAGGGATATGACTGTCTCCATTATCCTTGCTTTTTATTCTGATCCCACACCGGTCCCATCACCCAAACTTCAGGCAGACAGTGCAGATCCTGAGTGCAAGAGCAGCATTGGTGGTTTCTTGATTGGTGAACATACAGAAGGATGGTCTGCACTCTCATGCTAAAAATGGCTGCAAAGAGGCACAATTTTGGCCTCCACAGTATCTTTCATAAGCCTAATGGACCACAGCCACTAATGTCCTGAATAAGTCTACATGTTTTAAAATTATTTGCTATTTTTTGTTTGTTTTGTTTTGACTGATGGGAGAACTGTATCCTACTATCACACCATTTTTTGTTTTAAACTTCTTGCTCTGTTGCTCTGAGGCAAAGGGTTATTTAAAGCAAAAGTATAGCCTTGCTCTGAAGGATTACCATATGTGAGCAAGCAAAGCAAGGCTAGCAATGCAGTAGTAGTTTTGCAGCAAAGTAACAGCTACCATAGCACATTGCATTTTACTGATGATGTGTAAAACTATCTCATTGCCAGTCCATTATATAAACATTAGTGATTCCCCCTGAGCTAAAATAGCTGCTCTTCATGCAGGGGATGCATATACGTGTACATCTGTAGAATAGCATCTTCCAACTCACATACTAATTTAGGATATGGATCAAGCATCACAATCTGAATTAAAATCCAGTTTATAGAATACTGTTCTGAAGCACTGATACAAGGGCATAATCAGCATATCAATGAAGACATTAGCATAAGCGTCTCAATTTCCCAATAATAACTGCTACCCTGTTCTGCTCACACTTAGCTTCAGGGAAAAGTAAATATCTGTTAGAGTATTCTCACACAGGAGGCACATTCAGAGGCCCTCGTGTGATAATTAAATTTAAGTACATGACTCAGGGTTTTGGTAAGGTTGATTTTTGCATCACTAGTGTGTTGCTAGGACCTCCTACTAGCTGAAGCAATCACACATAATATTAGCATCTCTAAAAATCAGTATTAATTTCCCATGAATATCAAATAGGTTATAGGTTCATAGTTACATACTGGGCTAATGACAACCAGGGCCTTTATAAGCCTAGCCATTCAATTCAACCCAGTTGTATCCCTATGCATCATGGTATTTATTAGGGGGGTATGTTAAGAAGTTTCTAGAGGTTGGGTATTGGGAGGTATGTTAGTTTGGGCATTGCTTTCTGACTCTATCAGAGACTTGGGGGTCAGACCTGGGATTGAATTTTTGATTTCCCATCCATTGGTCAAGATTATGCTTAAATAGGGTTAGGAATGGGCTCTGCTTCACATGGATGGGGAATCTGCTCCAGAGCATGGGGATCCTCTGAGACACATATCTGTCTCACCAGCATGTCTTATTTATATCACAAGAACAATTTAAATCCTTGGATCTAGTGGTTCTGTTGCTGTTAATTTTGTGGATGTGCAAAAGCTCCATTACAGCTGGATACGATGATGCCTTGTATACAAAGCATAGATCACATCTCAGTAACCTGTAGGACAGAGAGTATCGATATAGGGCTTTAAGGTAATCCATATAGGACAATGTGTTTAAACTCTGAATTCTCCTGGTAAGAAACCTTTGTGGGCATTCCAACTGTTGCATATGTTTGGTCAATTGCATCCCAAAGAGGGCATTATCCTCAATGATGGGTCTGATAAGGGCCAGATAATGTGGCTCTATGACTTTCTTGGACTTTGATGCCATGCCCTTACTTATAAGTTCGGTGACACAGAACGATTTTCTTCCTACCTACCTTGGCCACATGTTGGTCAAAGGCCATATTCCTGTCTACATATGTTCCCAGATCCCTGACTACTGGGTCAACTCTTAGAGGTGCCTTATCAATGAACTAATTAGCCTAGGGAGCAGTTTTCGTAAAGAGCACTATAATGCATTTCTTGGCATTGAGTTTTAGTCTGTGACTGACACCAGTCATTTGTATGTGTTAGAAAGTGGAAGCTCTGCTACATTAATACTTTGATTTTTTCTGTCTTCTACATGAAGAAATAATGAAATTATGCATCACGGATGGGATGAAGCTATGTTGAGGAGAACCAAAGCTTATTGCCTTCAGCAGTAGGCTAGCCATCTATTCTAACCTACCATTTCAGTTGCATGTCTGTTAACAGTAGGATGTTGTGTGCAGGAAATCTGAATATGCAGTTGCAACAAATCTGGTTGTTCACTCAGGCAAACTGTTTACACATAAAGCCTCAGCAACTTAAATAAAAATATAAACCACAGAGTAAAATATACTATAACATCAGCACTTAAAATAATATATTTCTTAAAAAAGTTAATACAACAGAGCATACAAACCCGTGTAAATTACAATACTGAATATTACTTAGGCAAGTAGGGCAGGAAGCCTTCTCAATGACATAAGGATGAAACCAGTAAGTGAATTCAACAAAACATGATATTGAACTTGGACAACAGAAGCTGGACAGGAGGGGAAGTATATGAATGTCCACTGCTAGCGTGGCCATTCTGGGGTAGCGGAATAAACAATGTCATGCAGCTTGAGCACCATCAGGTTGTGCCAATCAGGATAGTTTCAACCACAAGGATGACACATAGCACTATATTTGCCATGGAGTGCACAGCACCCTAGTGTGGACATGATTGTGTGGATGCATGTACCTACTACGTATCAGTCCAGCATGTCCAGTACGACATGCATTGAATTGTGTTTGCCAGCCACCAGAAGGAAAGGGGAGTAGGACATACCAAATATCCAAGCCAGAAGTATCTGGGAGCTGCCCGGTCCTTGATTTGTACTGCTTTCCACCTGAAATTAAGATGTATGGTGAACAAATGATATTCACCAAACCATTATAAAGAGGAGATCAGTGGTGTTTGGGGAGAATAACAAGTGGGGCAGGGGGAACTGTACTCCCATCTGAGAGTTGGGATGTCTAAATCATCACTCTGGCATGGGCCAAAACACAGAGAAAAAAACTATTGGGGGAAAAAAATCCACTGGTACACTTACACATAAGATGACACTTAGTGTGCTCTGTAACTTCTTTTATGGATAAAGCTTTGCTCTGTCTCAAGAAAGAAAATAACATAGTTTTAGTATTTGCTTAACTTTAGTTTAAACATTATAATCATTAAAAAGTATGAAAATACAGCTTACAATGGGATCCAATTCACAGTAGCAGGTATACGCATAACCCCTAAAATTCAGGGGAAATTGGATTCAGCAGGCACCTGTAAGCAGTCCATTTAATGAAATCTTCACTTAAACAGAATGCATATGGGGAAGTTGCTGTTGTTTGGCTGAATATGCATATGGTTTGAGGAGACCACAGTGACCACAATGACTTTATAGCCATTATTCCATTGAAGTCAGAGTCATTCTCTGCTCTTATTCATATTCACCACTCCTGTCTTATACTAGTGAGCAACACTGTAATAAACTGTGAGTAAAGCCTTTTATTCACAGGTTACTGTATTTATACTGGTGACAAACAGGGATACCATTCTACAATAAGCTGTCAGTAAAGCCTTGTAGTCATGGGTTACTGTATTTACAGTGGTAGGGATAATATGCTACAATAAATTGTGAGTAAAGCCTTGTATTTATGCATTCCTGTATTTACACTGGTGAACAAGGACAATACTTTACAACCCCTGCTATATAGAAGACAGCTGGATGCCTTCAAGATATAATGTTCTAAGCAGCAGTGTGACACATATCCAGTGTGACATCATTTGGGTACCATTGTTATACTCACCAGTGCTGGGCACACTTCCATGGGCACAGCTCAAGTCCTGAGCTCTATGTATTCTTACTGTAGGTTCCTGACTAATAGATTTGTTGCCTCCTTCCTTGCACACTTTTCTCCTCCTTGTCTACTCTGCTCAGGCTAACTGGATTGCATGTAGTAGACTACAGATGTATTGCTGTATTATACAGTAGCAGTCACTAGTTCAGGATATAGATAACTTAAACCAGGCAGTGCACTGCAATCCTATAACTTTCCCATAGATTTACTGATAATCCATCAGGTTTTCCTGCACTACACTTGTCAGATGCCATTATACTATGCCTCTACAATGCTGGGAACTCCCATAAACACATAATGTGGTTCAATCCAGAGAGATACTAGAAAGTATTATTTCATGGAAAGGATGGCAAAAGTCTGGAGCAGCCTTCCCAGTGATGTAAGGATAAAAACAGTAAAATTATTCAAGATTTGATAGTGATAAGAAACTATCTCACAGAGAGTGAGAAAAAAAAGCTGTTGACTAAGAATTTGTAGCTTATCCAATAAGACAGGGAAAAGAGAGGAGTAGGTGATATCTTTGGATTCCCTTCACAAACTCGAAGTTTCAAAACTTCGAACTGCAAATGGTTGAAACCATAAGATCAAAGTTTTGAAACTTTGAACATTTTGAATGGAGATCGCCATACAGAGCGGAACAGGAAATTTACCATTTTCCTCAGTGTAGTTCATTCTCAGAGTTGGTATATTTATTTAGTAGGAGGTGTGGGGGGCAGACCCCACATGGGAGGTGCAGGGGGATTTCTCCCCTGCAAAAATGTAAAAAAACATTTTTTGTTTTTATTTTTTTTTTATTACAATTTCAAAGTTTCAGAACTTTGATCTTATGGTCTTGACCATTTGCACTTGTAAAGTAGATCCATGCTGTCAATATTTGTGTTTCTAAATAGGAATAAAGAGGTCTTCCATATCTAATAATAATAATAATAATAATAATAATAATAATAATGCAACAGGATTATTATTGGTACTCTGATCATAACCAACTTGTAATAATTTGAAATATGGATATCAAGATATTAATTTCAAGTATAGAGCAAAGTAAAGCACAAAAGTTGAATCATACACATTTCAGGTGAGTTATATGTTGCAAGATCTGATAATAATTCTTTATACTACAGTTTTGGGTACTCTGATGGACAGCAAAGTAAAGGGAAATGTGTGTGAGCATGACGTTTTTTGTGCTTTGAAAGCCAATAAACACTTTGAGCTTCCACAGTGGTTGGAGGCAAAGTGAAACAAGTTTAAAAGCTATTGGATACCTCTTTCTGCGCGCGCACATATGTGTGTGTGTGTGTGTGTGTGTGTGTGTGTGTGTGTGTGTATGTGTAAGAGAGAGACAGAGAGATAAAGAAAGAGGCAGAAAAGTGACATACAGCTTTTAAAGCTGCAAAAGTGTTTAGGATGCTCTTCTGTGCTGGCTGCTGTTGCTGCCCTACTGCTTAGCTAGAACTCAAAAGCTCTTAAATGTGCTTAACAAACATTGTTAGGCTTATTTATTTAATAAAAACATGCTGAACAAAGTTGTCTTTTTCTTGCATTGGGATTGTAATTGTGGTGCACCTTGTAGTAGATATGTGATATATGCTCATGAAAACCCAAACTAAACCTATATAATAACAATGCATTGCCTGCACGCTCACACTGTAAAATAAGTCTAAATGTGGAAGAGGTATAACATAATATAGTGATTAGTCAGGCTGTGAAGATGGCCTATTGTGAAGTGGATGGTTGATGCTAATGATGACTGTGTACATTCCTTGTGATAGCAAAAAATCATTTCCACTTACTTTTAATCTCCGATTGTAGTCTGTCACCACCGAAACAACACTATCAACACACAGTCATGGTATTCTTAGAAATCAAATAAGATCTCTTGAACTGTTGTGATCAAGTATCTGTGGTTGTGTTATGATAGAAAACAAACATGAGTGATGAAAAGATATGAGGTAAGGTATCTCTTATTATTTATATCAGCTAGGGGCTTTAAGTATCTCAAAGAAATCTATGTTGAAATATCAAATACTTCAGAAATGTCTTCTTCATAAAATCCTGTTACCTCAGACAACCTCAGAAAATCATTAGGCAACATTTTGGACAGTACCAGAATCTCTGAACTCTTCATTTGTGAAAAATGTTCACAGTGTTATGGATTTCTGAACTAGTGGCCAAACCATTAAAGACAATATGCCCATGACTGTTCACCTAGTGACCTTTCCTATGCTCTCCACCTCCTCATTATTAGCCTCACCTTGTACTATTAGTGGCACTGGAGTGGCAGTAGCATGTCAGTCCTCATGATAGTGCTCACTGCACTGCCAGTTGCAGTAGCACAAAAGACTCTGCCAATGTTCACAAGCAAGCAAGCATCAATATCGCTCACTTTTGGACTGGAAGATGCCACTGAGCAGAATGTCTTCTTGTAATGTTCTCGCTAGCCATTTGTTGCCAGGATTGGTGTGTCCACCATACATAAGACTCATGTTTATTTATTTTTATTTATTTTACATTTGTTGACTGGGATGGTCTGACTGGATACATATCCATTTTCAGCGGAGTCCCAGGGAGAAAAGCTCCAGACACAAAACAATTTACAATTTTTAGGTAGATAGCATTAAGTAACAGTGAATGCAGAAAGAAAAAAATAGATAGTACAATAATTTCAGTTCAGAACATACAAGCTGATTACAGGCATAGCAGAATACATCCATCCATGAGGCATGAGACATACTTTAAGTTGTGGTAGTAGGTAAATGTTACCTTATTACCTAGGGTTTAGGATATTTTAATTAGGCAATAAAATCTAGATTAGTTAATATGATTGATCAAATTGTTTGGATGTGCTGATAGGGTAATTTGTTTGAAGTTAAAGTGAGGTGGAGGGGGTGTAAGGGGTACTAGTCAGGGTTGGTACAGGAACATAACCAATGTGACTTAAGGTGGCTTTTAAGTTTGTGTTTAAATACCGTTGGCGAAGATTCTTGGGTAATGTAATCTGGTAGTGAGTTCCAGTTTTTACCGACAGAGTTGGCGAAGAGGGAGTCACCTGCAGCATGGTTTGATTTGGTCATAAGTACTAGAAGTTTGGTGGATGAGCGGAGTGTTTGATTGTTACTATAAGGGTGGATTATGTTTCTGAGGGCTGGTGTAGTGTCTGGGTGGTGGAGTATTTTATGGGCAACTATGAGCTGGTTGAGCTGGAGGAGTTGGTGTAGTTCCAGCCAGCCAAGGAGATTCAGGTTCAGACAGTGGTGTAGTGGTAGGGTGTGCCATTTGCAAATATAGCAATGTGGTTGTAGCATGTAGACAATTTTTTTGAGATCGGTTTTACTCAGGTGGGAGAAGAGAGGGGAGGCATAGAGAAGGGCTGATAGAAGATGGGATCGGGCAATAGCAGTTTTTGCTTGCGGGGTTAGGAATGATCTGATCCTATAGAGGCTGCCAAATTTCTTATTGATAGTTTTTATGGTTTGATTGATGTGTACATCAAACCTAACATTGTCGTTGATTATAACACCCAACAGTTTAGTTTGGGTCACTGGGGAGATGATGGTGCCATTATTAGCTGTTATGTTGAATGATGGTGATTTGGTCCTATTTGTTGGGGTGAAGAGAAGTAACTTAGTTTTGTTGGGATTTAGTATTAATCGTTGGTTTAATAGCCAATTTTCAACCTTGTTGAAGGTGCTTTGGGTTACTGTGGTGAGTTTTGTAGGGGAGGAGGCAGAGCAGATCAAGGTTGAGTCATCTGCATATTGAATGCAGGTAGCCTCTGGAATGACTGCACTAAGTTCATTTATAAAGATGGAAAAAAGAAGGGGACCTAGTATTGATCCCTGGGGGACTCCAAGTCTGATGGGGAGGTGAGAGGAGAGTTTACCCTTCCACAGTACTGCCTGTTGCCTGTCTTGTAGGTAAGACTCAAACCATCGGAGGGCTTGTTTATTTAAGTTTTGGGCTTCCAAACTGTTCATTAGCATTTTGTGATCCACCATATCGAAGGCGTTGGATAGGTCTAAGAAGAGGGCAGAGGACAGATTGCTATTGTTACGATTGTGGTTGATGGTGTCAGAGAAGGAGAGGAGAGCTGTTGTGGTGCTGTGATTGGGCATAAAGCCATGTTGCGAATTGGATAGTAGTTTGTTCTCTGAGAGATATTTCATGAGTTAGTTTTCTAACATGTAGTTTCAGTTCAAGAAAAATGTCTATAATATTAGCTTTGGGAGTAGATACAAAAGTAAAGCATTTTTAAATAGCTTAAACTGAAAACATGCAGGCAATGGGTACATGGTATTTATTTACATTTAAATTCAATAAACCATTCATAAGCTTATCTTACCTTCCAACTAGACATCAATTTATGCAATTTCAGCACACTTTTTATTGCAGTTGTATATGCATTGTGAATGAGAATGGCCATACTTTTAAACATTTAAATGTTATACTACATTAATGTTTGTATATGTTTTGTTGTAAATGTGTGCATTCCCCACACTCTTGCAACTTAATGTAGACTACATATGAGATTGCACAACATTGGGGTACAAGGAGAAACTCCCTTAACTCCACTATTGCCAGTCTCAGACTGAATTACCTAATTTCCATTACTATACCTATCGGCAAAATAGGAATTGCTGTAAAAGTGCAATGATTCCCAATGATTGCCAATCCAATTAAAATTAAGTAACTGTACATACCACAAAATAAACTAAAATGTGTTCTTACTAGGTCTGCAAATTAGTAGATTATTAGATTTTGGCATTGAAATTCCAACATACTTTCTGCACTCCTTCTCTCTGATCCTAATTTGTCTGTGTAAACAGTTGGTATTAAGTGCTTTCACAGGGAAAAGAAATGGGCATTCTTCTATAAGACTGTCGTATTACTATAATTAAACTGTCTTTTGGCTTTTCCCGGTTAGGGGTTACCACAGCGGAACTCCGGTCCGCTAATGAATGGCAGTGAATTTTTACAGTGTCGAGTTGCCAGCCCGGTGCCCTACCTTCAAGGAAGGCACACCCATACATGCACACACCTACCTGCATATCTTTAAATTCATTTGACCATTGGGAGGACATGCAGGCTCCACATAGAAGGCGCTCCAGCCGAGAATCGAACCGGAGAACCTCTTCCTGTGAGGCGACAGCACTAACCGTTGCACCACCATTAACTGTTGTGTTACTATAATTACACTCTTTTAATATTATGCAGAAATTGTTGCACTTTAAGGGATTCCAGAGCAAATCAAACCATGATGCATTTGGTAATTCATGGTTATCTGAACTTTGCGTGCATTTATGTTATACTTATTTATGTTACAGTGAGTCACATTTATTAATTAATAAGAATATAGAAAGTCTTTGTAAAAGAAGTTGCTTTATGGAAAGTTATTAGCTGTGATGTCTGGTTATTTTGGGGACTTGGAGGTAGAAAGCCAAGACAGTGGCATTGCACATTGGGCATTGCTTGATTTTTTTGGAACATAAAATAGAATACTAATTCCAGAGTAGGTTGTATGAGGTGAGAAATCTCCACATCCTTCTCTGGAATTTGTATTGGTTCAGTAGTGAGGCTGGAAACTGTGGAATTTTTTCTAACATGGAATACTCACTACAAAGTATTCATAGAATTAATAAGTCACAGGTAAAGTGTGGCTATCAAGATTTTTTTTTGTTAGTGCAGAGTTTATGGACAAGCAGTGTTAGAAGTAATTATACTTTACTGGGAATTTGATATATTTCATCTCCAAACAGTATTTCTTTATTCTGCATTATATATATTTTTTGCTTTCATCTTCTCTTACTGGTCATGCTTTCATGAGAAATAGTTCATATTTAGAGGAGGTTCGAGGAGAACATTTCCATTACAACAGATGCCAGGAAAATGCTTAATCACAGAATACGTTGATATAACTGATTTCAACAGTATGCATATTAGATACAAATTAATTACTAAAGTAGTATGATAAAATTGCTATGTGAATGGGAAGATAGGGGAAAAACCTTTTAAAGACTGAAGAAGGTTTAATTATTTACAATACATTCAATGCAGCAAACATAAGGCAAGTTGAAAATGCAGTAACAACTAAACTATGTGGCTGTATACACTACATAATCATGGGATTATTCAGAAATAGTATGGTTGTGATCATGGCCAGCCCTCCTAGGTTTACTAAGTGTACAGCCATTTTATATATATGAAGAGAAAGTAAGTTGGGGAAGGTAGTACGTGAAGGCAGATGAAGATAAGAAAGTTATAGTATGTAGCAGAAACACACAATCATAGAAGAAATCAGAGATGGGAAGACAATGGAGAAGGAGGCGTCAAACACAGAGAAGAAAGATAATGGTTATGGAGAGGTTGTACAACAAACATAGGTGACACAAACACAAACAGGAAGGAAACACTGAGATGGTGGTCAAACTGGGGGGGTGTATCTGCACTTCCTGTCAGCAATGATCCACTGTCAGCTTATTCCCTATCCTAGGCTCCCTCACCACTAGGTCATGGCTCTAATGTTAATGCCAGTGCAAGGCAGGGACATGTATCCACAAGTCACTAGAGAGGGGTCTCTAGCTGACCATTTAGGGAATCCAGACACCTATTAATAAGCCCCCCCACTCACCATATTCTCTAGTTGCTGCCAGGTGACATATGTGTCACCTCCACTCTCACTGCTTCTGGCAGGTACTGTTGTAGTTGTTTCCTCAGCAGGGCCAGCAACAGTAGCCACTGCTGGTTCTGTGGTGGTGGTGGAGGGGTGGTGACAGCAGCAACTGAGAATATTGATAACTGTCACATCAGTGGCATTGGTGTACTTCCCCCCAGTGGTAGAGCAACAGGTCTGGCTAGTGGTAGGATTTCTGGTCTGGATACTGTTGCATATAAATACATGGAGATAATTACATAAAAACTGTATATAATTGAAAGCATGGTGTGAAAAAAGGTGGGGGAGAGAAAGTAAAAATGCACTGAAAAAATTAACACAAAACATAATCTGACTGTTTTACATGTGCTTTAATGCAATGGTCATTAAACACCTACCCCACTGTAGCAATGCTGTGCCAATATACAACCCCTAGGAAACTTGAACCAACAATATTCAGCATCTGCAATCTGAAAAACACTGCATTTACATGCTGAGCTACATCAGCACACTAAGAAAAACCTGCAATGAAATGCACACAAATGGCTTATGCCACACACTCTCAGAATGAAACGGACACTATGCAGTGCACATCACATTGTTGTTCCCACAACAATATGCAGTGTACATCACATTTTTGTGCCCACAACAATATGCAGTGTGCATCACATTGTTGTGCCCACAATATGCAGTGTACATCACATTGTTGTGCCCAGAACAATATGCAGTGCACATCACATTATTCTGCCCACAACAATATGATGTGTACATCACATTGTTGTGGGCACTATACTCAGAAGGACAAATGAAATATCCTTTGGGGTCTGTTAACAATAGCTGGAAAAAATGAGGAAAGGTTGAGAATAGAACCCTAAGACATCAGCATATTTAGTTCATAAGTAAAAGTCTGAAGCTGACACGATACTAATGAAGGCTGCAGTCCAACATGCATTAATGTCATCAGTCCAGATACTTTAATACAGTGCGTGTCTGAAAAGTGTACTAATGCCATGGAGGCTGCAGCTCTGACATAACTGTTAGTGATGTCAAATATATAACCTGCAAGGGATTTGGGCAACCTTTAGCACCTGCAGTATAAAAAGCAATGCATTTACATATTGAGCTACATCAGCAGTCTAAAAAAAGCCTGCACTGAAACACTCACTAATAGAGTGTGTAAAGCACTTGTACATTGAAACGTCTGCCGGGGAGACTGAACACGCAGCCAGCAAAAATAGTAGATCAAGGGTGCCTTAACATGGTGAGTTACATGTATAGGTCCATGGAAGCCTGCAATCTCTGACATATATCTAATCAACCCTACATTGCTCCCATTCAGTATTGAATGTGCTGCCCAAGTGCTAGTACTGTACACAGTAAGGTAAAATACCTGTCTCCCTTTATGTTGAACACTCCCAGTATGGGCAGTTATGTATTTCCAAACAACAGGCAAAATCGCAAATGGCTGAAGTAGTAGGGCAACAAGTATTTCCTAACCAAAGCATAGCAAGGGTGAGGTGAAGGTGGCAGCTGTCCCAGGCACAAGGTGAAAGGGGGTGCCATTGAGAAATGCATTTCCTGTATTCTTTTCTGTACCGGCATTTCTGAATGCCATACAGACAAGTACTTCAGCACTTCTTGTGTAGTGATCTGGTGCTCCAAGCCAATTGCTACAAATGCAGACTTTTGCCTGCTCTAGTTAAAAATAGAATTCTTCTTTTTTTTTTCTTTGCTCATCAGTTAAGGAACTGAGATGTGAGGGTGGGTGTGAGATGAGGGATAGACACCGAACACCAGATGAGCAAGTTACAGCTCTGCTCATAAAGTCTGTGTTGCACTTGAAGTAAACTGTTAGTCTAGCATTTTAAACACCATATTATACCATGATCCCCCCAAAACGTTCACGCTGATTGGCCAGCGTGCCCGTTGTAAATCGAGTTATACTAATGGAAAAAGGTCCGGTCCCCCGGACTTTTTTCCATTAGTATACTCTACTATCGCTATGTTAAATGGGTTTAACATGGCGAGACAGCTAAAATAAGCAACGGAGATCTCCGTTGCTTATTTTAAAGCTGTCTCGCTATGTTAAACCCATTTAACATAGCACGGAGAAAGCAAGATCTCCGTTGCTTTTATGTCTCGCTATGTTAAATGAGTTTAACATAGCGAGACAGTTTTAAAATAAGCAAAGGAGATGTCCGTTGCTTATTTTAAAACTGTCTCGCTATGTTAAACTCATTTAACATAGCGAGACATGAAAAAGCAACGGAGATCTTGCTTTCTCCGTGTTTGCTCAACTCTGATGTACCGCGCAGGCGCAGTACATCAGAACTGCCGCGATGCCAGGCATCTGCGGAAGGGCAGTAAACAGGCATTATACTATGCCATTATTTAAGAAAAGGAATAGTTTCTTTTCTTAAATAATGTCATGGTATAATAGCAATAACCCACTTCTGGGTGTGGGTAATGCTAAATTTACCCACGGTTGGCTTTGTTTGGTCCCTCGGGCTTCGCCCTCGGGACCAAACCACGCCAACCGTGGGTAAATTTAGCATTACCCACACCCAGGCGTGGGTTATTGCTATAACCTTATAGGATAGATCTTAAACAAGTGACAGTGTACAACATAACTTGTTTCTATGGCAACAATGTTTTTGCAGTCTATGACACTGCTGGCACATATCCAAAAATAAAGTACTACTTTGGACATTTGATAATTTAGCAATCCTGTGGAAAACCCATGTGTACCCTGACTACTGATCTGACAATTGACAGGTTTGATAACAACCAATGCTGCACTATCTGTAACAGGTATACTCACTCCAGTGATTCCTGCAATACTTTCAGCCTCTTCCTGTGTAGCTGTACATTCTCTGTAATCTGTTCAGGGGCTGTGGAGAAAGAAATGGGAGTTTGTCAGAAATTTGCATGGTAGTTAGTGGCAGTCTGCATGTGGCGGGGTAAGCTATGACTTACCTACAATACATAGTTAGTGGATAATCCCTCACCATGGCATTGGGCCAGGAGGTCAGGATTTCTCCATTTCATAACATTGTAATGTTACCGGCATTACTCATCATTTCTTGGTATACCAATGACGTGTGTTATCTCTTATGCCAGGCTGTCCCAAGCCTCGGACTGATATTGAGGCCCTTGGTAGTTTTTCTCTAGGTTCTTTTGCCTGTAGTGTTGCTGGAGGTGTTGGAGAGAGATTTTGGATTTCTCTGGGCACACCTCTGGGATCTGAACTGTTTGCCTGCATTCATATTTGGCATGCTAATAGTTTGCAGACAAAAATGTTTGGAAATTCAGCTTTACAATACAATGAGTCTGCTCTCAATATATGTTATGCAGAATTACAGATGTCTCCCTCAAGGCATAAAGGGAGCAGCACATGTGTACTGCAGTCATAGCCAGGTGCCAAGGTACATGTACAACACTGTGGAAAAGGCAGCACAAATTTGCACAATGAGAAAATTGAACAATTCAAAAACTCATGAGTGATGGACCCTCATTTGCATAATCATCACATCTTGATACCAGCATAAGCACAGAGGAAAGCTCTGCTTCTCATCATGTTATGGAAGAAGCCATGGGGCAGCACTAATGTGACTGTACTCACAACCCCCAGTTAGTCACTAAGTAGGTAAGTTGTACAGCTTGACATACCTAACTATTGGGATTTCATACTTGATCTGTTAGTAAGCCACATGTAAAGCTTTACTACAACTTGTAAGGGGTTAGAGCAAAACTGAACTAAAAAAAGTAATATCTTCCACAATTCCTGCAGCCTGAACTCCAGGAATCAGTGGATATCAATTCCATGATGTGGACAGCTCCAAAGTACATAGTTTTTACATTTCTGAATTACTCTGCCATCTTGATTTATCTCATTTGCATACAGCTGGATGCTTATTTTAATAATATTCTTCTTTATGTCATTATATGGCCATTTACAGTCTCTGAATCACTCTGCTTGTGGCCACTTATCATGCAAGTTCACTCAATGAGTTGTGACACAGTTTTCTGGAGCTGGCTCCATGAGCAGTATGTTGCAAATTAAAGATAAGGGGGTATAGCTCTGAGTAGGTAGAGTGATTGCTAATGGGAGAATACACATTAAATAATAAACAAGGTAGGTAACATGGAAAGCAGCAGTGACAGAAACAGAAAGAAAAGTGGGGATATATGGTCTGCACTTTTGAAGTTGAAAGATTGCTCCTTAGTTAGTAAGATTTAGAAGGTTGTATAATGGGTAATTAATTAAACTGCATGACAATCACATTGCTATATGACTCAACAACTGGACATCCAATTTGCTCAGAAATATGACAGCAGATTTATGTTGCGGCAGCTTAGAGACTTTTTTCAGTTTCTAAAAAGACTAGGAAATAGAGTAATGTGTGTACCAAGAGCACTGAGTCTTTTTTTTTGCTTTGATTTTTGCAAATACCCAGCTGGCAGGCTTCAGCAGGACAAGGGATGCTTCCGAAGGTGTACCTAGAGAACAGGTAAACTACATCTCAGCAGTTGCTAAAGAACAATGTGATTTATACAGTGTTAGGTTACCTTGATATTTTGCTTGGTTGCAAGCCAGTCCTGTTTAACTGTGCTTTGTTAGTACAGAGTTATGTTGTCCGTCATGTTCTTTTTCCGTAAGCTATGATTATTGCTGGCTTCATTACCAAGAACTTGATCACCTTACACCGTATTTAGCAATATGAGAACCAAAGTAATAAAACCACATTAGTTCTAGACAGTTACTTCTACTGAAAGGTATATTTTATCCAGAAACTGACTGCTTTTGTTAGAACTGGTCTTGTGATACATAGGGTGAAGTACATTTCATGTAATGACACTTGTCTGAAGGCAAAGTAAGCTATGCTGTTTCAGTGAAAATGCTTGTATGCATCACAGACACTAACAGACTTGTCATTGCATAGACTATATTTGTTGATTTCTATATACTGCATTCACAAGCAGATTTAGCCTCCAACTAGATCTGTGGCTCTTAGGGGTCCCTGTCTTGGGGACCTGTAGTCAGCCATCATAGCTTAACTTATTTTGATTTGTTTTTTTAAAGTCTTTCTAAACAACATAAGTTTATGCCATACTTAGTATAATTATTCAGTAAAATGAGCAGCAATGACTCCAATGAGAAAAATAAGTCCAAGACATTAGCACTTTTTTTTGTTTTACTTTAAAGCACTAATACCTCTGAGACTGTACTGAAGTTGAATTCAAATTGTTTCTACACAGCACAAAACCAGTTACCTGGGGACATGCTGTTCAACACAAACAGTCCTTCCAGATTTCAATTAATTGTCTGTGCATCCCTGGTTCTGTTAACCCTAGTGCGTTCCCATGGCTTAATTAATACTGATGGGGTAACAGTCTGTACAGTAAAAATAACGTGTGCACCCAAATCTGTTGATGATGATGATGGCTGTGATTCATTTGCATTGATACTTTAACCCCACTAATTTTGTTTAGGATTATCTGCCTCATCTAATCCTGTCGCGGCCTCATTATTCTAATTATCGCAATGTGGCTCTAGCTGTTTTAATCCTTTTAGAGCCTGATGATCCCTTTATATTATTTATCTACT
>NC_056749.1:441256055-441271055 GCF_019279795.1 Protopterus annectens | reverse complement strand
TAAGAGTCAGGACAACATATAGCTAAAGTTAGTATTATGAAATTTAATCCAAACCCAATGCTTTGTGAATTGAGGAAGCTTAATATCATAGAAATGCCATAAGGAGGGAGCAAACTGCTAATTTATTATTCTGTGTATGTTACTATGAGGAATAATTTTGTTGGTAGGAAGATATACCCTTAGAAAAGGAATTGTGTTTAGGATGTAGCTATCCTTTAAATCTGAAGTAGACTTCTTCACTTTTTTCATGTATATAATTGACCTTAACTGTTCCATTTTACCATGTGATTGTATTAACCATTTATATACTACACTGGGAAGAATGTGTGTTTTATTTCTGAAGAAGTTGCTTGACTTGAGCAATGAAAAGCGCTTAAAATAAATGCATTTTTTTTGGATTTTTGTTGCAGTTTGTGGGCTCCTGTTTCGGTCTGCTTTTGATCGTATTGTTGGATTTTTAGTGTTCTTTTGCCAGTTTCCTGTTTGTTATGTATATAATTCAGCTTTGATCTATCTAATATTGTTAATGCTGGCTATATTTCTAAGTATGTTAATTCAATGAGTGTCCCATAATCCTTTAATCCTGATGTGGCCGTGGCATTTCCAGGAATTATTCTGCTGTGTCACAGCTCTGTTAAGGATTTTGTCTGACCAATAAACATTTCACTGAATTTCACTGCTAAGATTGGCTCATTGGTGCAAGGAGATGGTGCCCATCTGCACCATAGGTGACCAGTGGCTATAATACTCAAGTACTAAAAGAAGGAGGAATAAGTGTCTGATGCCTGCTCTCACTTCTCAGGGGAGGGTCTGAGACAGTCATCAAGGTGGGGTTCTTCCTAAGGTGACTGATTGTCAGCTCCCAAGCTACTTAGCGCACTATATGTCAGACAGCCTATAAAAGTATGCCTTACCTGTTACATGCTACCTGCATGCTCCAAAAATAAAGGAGTAGGGTAGAAAAAAACAGGCTGTGCTGAGCTGAATCAGAAACTAAATTGTGTGTGGAAACAAAGCCTGTATAATGCCTGTGCAGAAGTCTTTATCTCTTGCACCTCTTTACTTAGTACAACTAATACCAAGGCTGCTGCTTGTCATACTCATAGAGTTGGCACTTCCCTTGCAGTGCCTCTGCATTTTGGTCAGCTCCCTTCTGCTAATTCTACTAACCATGCTAAAGTTCCTCAAAATTCTAAAACTTGACCCTACTTTACAGTCATGTTTATGATCTGGGAACTGATTAATAAGGAACATTTAACCAACTCTCCTAGTCCAAATGTTTATTATGCATGTGTATTATGGCAATATATTGGCTCCAGGTGATGTCAGTTGTTTCATTCGCATTTGTAGATTTCTGTTTTTAATCAAGAACAAGTACTGGAATAAGCTTTGCTCTACTGGTATGTTTGGTATATCTGAGCAATACTTTTTTTATGTGATGTCCGTTGCCTCATACAAGTGTGAGCTTAGTACTGACACAGTCTAGCCCTTGGTTCATATACCAGTTTTACCACAATCATAGTATCAAAAGCATAGTAACTCTTCAATGCCAGTTTCATATTTCAGTTACTGTTTCTGCTATGCTATTTGCTACCCTTCATTGTTTCACATTTGTTTGTCAATGTTTCCAGTCGTCGGTACAGTGAGTGCTGATATTTTAAACCCTGTTATCTTTCTGTAGAGCTCCTGTAGACTGCAGACTGATAGTCTGGGATCTCTTTATGAGTGACATATAGGTTCATAGGTGAATATTAAGCTAACTTCACTGAAATGCCATTTTAAGCCTAGCCAATGAACTGTGGTCAGAATCAAACTCTGTACCTTGTGTCAGTGAGGTGACAATATACTGACAATTATGAAAAACCCAACCCACACCCCCAAGAACAGTTTCTTACTGACCTAATTGTTTTTCTTTTTTGTATTTGAGCACTGGAAGGCAATCTTATCTTTGGATTTATCTTGAGTGCTTCAAATGCCTTCTGCATTACACTGTAGACTTCACAGCTGTATGCACCTTTACATAACCTGCAAGTGTTCTTGAACATCACTAAAAGTAAAATAATATTGGTTCTTAATTATAATTTTGACTCCATCTGCAAGTGGTTTTATGTTTATATTTTTTGAAAACAACACTACCGCAAACTATTGCCTCCATTGTCATCCCAATTTATGCATATTGCTGAGATTGTGACATTGCTATGAGCGCCTTTTCTTTGACTATTATTCTATTTGCAATTACTGTTACTTGTCATTAATAACTCATTTCAATGATTTTTATTGCGTACTTTACTGTTTTCCAGCTGTTGCTTGCCATGAGTCATCTCTGGCCATGCATGGTGTTGACTTACTTGTCTGTACCCTGCCATTACAGTTTCTGATCCAACAGTTTCATCCCTTCAAGACTGGAGAATTTTATATATCCTTTGGCATTTGTGTTGCTCCTGCTCTAGACTTCATTATCTTCTCATTTTACAATACGATACTAATTTGCTTTTTGACTTGTCTAACTAAATCTGTAGATTGCCCTGATGCTGCTGTTTCAGCCCCCAACATTTATTTTATTTTATCTATTTGCATTTGTTTGCCAGGAAAATCTGACAGGGCTGATAACCACTTTTCAGAAAAGGCCCAAGGAGAAAAGTTCCACAATGTACTACATAATATGTAACATAAAGTCAAAAGTAATTACAAAAAGTGAATTACATTGATCGACTTCCAAATAAATACAAATCATTAAACAATCAATAAAACATGTTAAACATTGAAATATAGCAAATGGTCATATGGATATTCTAAAAAAATGTTGAGAATATGAGCACTAAGAATACATAGGATTTACAAAGAAAAAGAAAAATATGGAAAATACAAGGGCTGTCATTAGAGAAGGGCTATATCTATATAGCAATAGTGAGTAGAGAGAGGCAGTGGAGTGATAAATTATTAGGAAGAAAGAGGATGTCATTTACAGAGAGAGAAATACAGGGCGAATTACTTACAATTTACAATAAAGGTGTTCCAGTGAATTTTACCTATAGTTTGGTTGACATTTGTCCTTCTAACTTAGTTTTTGCTGAATCATACAGTCTGTTGGACCTGTAACTTCCTCTACTTTATTTTCATATTTAACTTTTCTATTTCTCTCTTAATTTTGAGATTTGTCAGTGTAACGGTGTGATGTGTTTTAATTTGTAGAATACTGCTTCCATTCTGTATCTGTCTGTTTCTCTATTATTTTGCATTTATCTTTTTTTTAACTTAGACTTTATAGCCAGCTGATTGATGCCTTATCTTTATTTTATTTCTTTTAGGTTTTCTTTACTGTTCCCTCATTAGACAATTTATGTTATTATAACCCGGTGCTGGGTTGCATTTACATTGTTTTACTTTCACAGGGGCCTTTTTACTTTGTTTAATGCTTGGCTTTATTTCTTCTGGGTTTGCTTTACTTGTGTGTGTTTCAGTTATATTGTCTATAATGCAGGGTATTCCAATTACATAACTGAATAAATCCACCACTGTTTCACCTTTTATTTTGTCTGGGTTAGTTTTACCCTAGACATATTTCATACAGCTTTATTAACTTTCTTTGGTTTGTTCCGTATCTTTATTACACATATTTTACTTTTTCGTATTAGATTTCCATGTCTTGGTTATAATTTAGATTCTGCTTCTTTTGTTATGGACTTTGCTCAGATCTGTAATATACAGACTTTATTGCTTCTCCACCAATTTATGTTACCTAGATTGTTTAGACCAGTAATGCATTTGTTACCTAACATTTATGCTGAAACTCAGATGTGGTATGGTGATCTGTAACAGCACTGCATCTTTGAGTGGATATTAAAAGTCTGTATTCATATCACTGTTTAACAGAGATGTTTATTTATGTGAAAGCCTCCTAAAATAAGAATAAAATGTTTGTGCTGGGAGAGGAGAAAAAAAAGGTGACTGGATGCAGGAGAGGACAGGGTGTGGATAATAGGAAGAAGTCTAGTTTAGAATCTAGTTTGTGTTTCATTTTAAATGTAGCTTAGGTTCATAGGTTCATAGGTTTATACTAGGCTATCTGCCCTAAGGCATTTATAAGCCTAGCCCAAATTTTTGTGGCTTACGCCACCCCTTATATGAAAAAATACTGTGCCCATTAGTTTGTTGTGCCTCTGTCCAGCAGTGACACAGAGATGATTCCCGGGGTAAACCTACGATCTCCCATCCACAGGTCTAGATTTCTCTTGAACAGAGTCAGCGAGGTGCTCTGCCTCACATGGACCGGGATTTTATTCCACAGCATAGGGAGTCTCTGAGTGATAAATCTATCCCTCCAGCACGTCCTATTTATATCCGTGCTAAGGTTTAAGTCACTTGCTCTAGTGGTTTTGGTGGATTTGGATTTTTGAGGTGGAGCATGTCCATTAATTCCGGGTTGGACATGGCCTTGTATGTCAGGCACATGTCACCTCTGAGCAGACGGTATGCGACTGAATAGAGCTGGAGTTTCTTCAATCTGGCAGCATATGACAGATTTTGGAGTCCCTTTATCCTTTTGGTGAGGAACTTTTGGGGTCTCTCCAATTGCTGCAGATGTCGGGTGAGATACATCCCGAATGGGGCATTGTACTCGATCATTGGTCTGATAAGTGAAGAGTACAGGGGAACAATGACCTCACTAGATCTGGATGTGAATCCCTTCATGATCAGGTGGGCAATGTAGAAGGTCTTTCTAACCACTTTAGCAACGTGAGTGTCAAAAGAAAGGCCACTGTCAACCTGGGTCCCCAGGTCCCTGATAACCTCTTCTGTGCTTAGTGGATTGCCACCTATATGGTAGCTTGGGGTTACCTTGTTTTTCCCAAAGGGTATGACTATACATTTTTTGGTGTTTAACTTCAGGCCATGGCTCTGGCACCAGCTATCTGTTTCCGTGAGTCCCTTCTGAAGGATATCCGTGTCCGATGCACTTTCCACTATGGCGCCCAGTTTGCAGTCGTCTGCAAACTTTGTCAGCCAAAGTCCTCCCATGTTGGCCTGTACTTCTGAGAAGCAGATGCCAAACAATAGGGGGCCAAGGACCGAGCCCTGTGGGACACCACTTGTGACCGGCTTGGAGTCTGACATAGCGCAAGCAACTCTGACCCTGTGGGTTCTGTCCTTAAGCCAGTTTGCAACCCATCTTGTGACATATGGGTTTACATTTAAGCTGGTAAGTTTTTCTACAATACCCGAGTGGGGTATTGTGTCGAAAGCCTTTGCAAGGTCAAGGTAGGCTGTATGGACTGCCTTTCCCTCATCAATGGCCTTGGTGACTGTTTCGAAGAAGTCGACCAAGTTCAAAAGGCATGATCTTCCCTTGACAAAGCCAAACTGGGTTGGGTCCAATGTCTGCAAGTCCCCTATATCTTTGTTTATGAGCTCCATTATGATCCTCTCCATAGCTTTGCAGACTAGACTTGTTAAGCTTATGGGGCGGTAATTACCAGGGTCCGTTGAGGCGCCACCTTTGTGGAGTGGGACCACAGTTGCCGTACGCCACTCCTTGGGCACGTATCCTGTGGTAAGGCTGAGATTAAACAGCTGCCTTATGTGCGGGTTTAATTCCTCATTTAGCTCGTGTAGCACACAGCCGGGGACACCATCCGGTCCCATTGATGCTGTGTTTTTAGCTTTAGAGAGAGCAGCTTTCACCTGCGCATTTGAGATGTCCGGGAGGCTACACTCGGCTGGGATAGTTATCTCTCCTTTAGGGGAGAGGGTGAAGTTTGCACTGAACCTGTCTGCCAGTATGTTGGCAATGTCTGTGGGTTCAGTGATTTTTGTATCATTTTGGACTAATTCTGAGCATATCTGGGAGTTTCCACCCAGGTTCCTAACATAGCTGAAAAAGGCCTTATGATTGTCCTTTGAATCCATGGCAATTTTTCTCTCAAAATTGGCCTTAGTTGATTTTATGAGTGCTCGTATTTTTACTAATAATGATCAGGGTGACTTCCCTTTTATGGATTTTGTTCTATCATGTAATAGCTTTCTCCTCTTATTGTAAAGTTTGTTAATGGCTGGGGTCCACCAGACTGGACGTTTGCCCTTTGTGGAAAGAGTCTTGGTTTTATTTGGGATTGCCTGATCCATGCAGTCCTGGAGGTGTTCATAGAAGGCATTTGTAAGGGCTTCCGCAGCTTGGGTTGTGGTTTCCACTGGCTCAGGGGCCTTGAAGGATACCACACCAGTCTTGAGTAGTGTGAAGTTTGCTTTAGAGAAGTTCTTTACTATGATCTTTTGTTTGGGGTGGGCGGGATGTGGATTTCCAGTGAGATTAGTTTATGATCAGATCTCACCAATGAGGGATATACTTCCGGTGTGGAGCATTTTGTCCCCATGTTTGTGACAATGAGATCTAGTATATTTTCTCCTCTCGTGGGAACAGTGACTAGTTGTTCCATGACATTTGAATTTATGAACTCCAGGAACCGTTGGGCTAGAAAGTTAGGGCTTGAGTAATGTTCCCAGTCTATATTCGGGTAGTTGAAGTCACCCAATATGATGGTGTTTGGAGATACATTTATACCCTCCAGTGTCTTCAGAAAGGCTGTGTGGGGTTCCTGAGTTTGAGAGGGTGGCCTGTAGCATGCTACAATTTGTAGAGCAGTTTTGCCTATGGTTAGTTGCACCTGGATGGTTTCGATGCTTTGTGCGTTGCCACCAACCTGGAGGTGTGGGTATCCTTTATGAATATGGATACACCCCCTCCTTTTGTGGTGTGGTCCGGGTTTTGGGGCCGGAACGCATGATATGAGGTAAAACCTAATAGTGCCGGGGTGCTCTCAGGAGCCTTGAACCAGGTTTCAGTTACAGCACAGACATCGATGTTCTCCATACTGAGAAGGGCCTCGAGTGCGTGCATTTTGAGATTTAGACTTCTGGCATTGAGCAGCATTACCCTCAGTTTCTTCCCATTTTTGTTTTCTAGGGAGGTAGGTTTAGAATTTGAGCCTTGCCTAAAAAAGGCACTATGGGGGTGGCAAGAGCCTTAGCCAATATCCGGAATCCCAGGGCTTTAAAACCAAGATAAACCATTTTAATGAATGAAAAAACAATAAACCAAGGAGACAGACACACCATGTAGACCACACTCAGTTTCTTCTTTATTTTGGTTCCTCAGCCATTCGCCTTCTTAGAAATATTCAACAAGTGCAAAATGGTCATATATATATATATATATATATATATATATATATATAAAACCCCATACAAAGTGGTACATAAGACAAAGCAAACGCAAGGTTAAAGTTAGAATTCTGAAGCATTTGGGGGATTAGAAGTTGTAATTTAAATAGTCCTGTGGCAGAGCATTTTTCAGTAGCACATGGAAGGTCTGGTGAGAGTTTCTTTTTTTAGTGTTTTTAGTGTTTTAGCCCATCTCCACTTGTCCAGAGGGGGTAGTTTCAGGGAGAAATTAAATAAATTGGAATGTAGAATGATATTAAATTATTGAACATTATACCCTACGGGTATAAATTTAGATGCTAATTTGAATTTGTGAATTTATGCATGTACTTATTTCTTTATTTATACATTTATTCATTTGTTGAGTATTTATTACAATGTTGTATTTAGAATGGATTATTTATTGGCATTTCAAAAAAATGGGTTTATGTCTTTGATTAAGTAGGTAATTGGTTGATTAACTTAATGGTCACTGGGATTGTGTGTCTGTATCTCTCTCTTTCTCTCTCTCTCTCTCTCTCTCTCTCTATATATATATATATATATATATATATATATAAACATTTTGCAGTTGTTGAATTATTCCCAGAAGGAGAATGGATGAAATACCAGAATAAAGAAGAAAGTGAGTGTGGTCTATATTGTGTGGCTGTCTGCTTGGCTTTTGGTTTTTCAGTTTATGGTTGTGTTTGTTAAGTTCTGACCCTCACTAGAGGAAGCAACATCCTTGACATGGTTATTACTAATATGGGCAACAGTTGCTCTACACCGGTAGTCAATCCCTCCCTGGTCAGATCTGACCATAAACTAATCACCATGGAAAGCCACATCTCACCCACACACCCTGCAAAGGTAACCACCTTGAAAAACTTATTCAAAGCTGACTTTAGACTCCTAAAAACAGAGGTGGCTAACTTCACAGTACCCATGCCAATGGAAAATAGCTGTATGATTGCCGCATCATACACCAATGTACTGTACGAACATGTACATAAATGCATGGAACTAGCCATACCCAACAGAACTAAGATGGTCTCCTCCAAAAAAAGGAAGCCAGTCTTGTGGTCCCCTGCCATTAATAAACTCTACAACTGAAGGAAGAAACTGTTGCAGAAAAAGGTGAAGTCCCAAGACTGGAAAAATTCCCTTATTAGCCTCAACAAAAAGTTGAGATCCCTCATCAAATCCTCTAAAGCCAGCTTTGATGGCGGAATTGTGGCAGCCACCAAAACAGTGACAAAGCCTTCTATAGTTATATCAAGAACCTCCACAGCAATACCCATATTTGCTCTGAGTTACTGCAGAATGGCACCTCCTATACTGAGCCAACAGATATTGCCAACATACTGGCCAACAGATTCAGTGCTACTTTACCCCTCTCTCCCCCCCAAAGGACCAATCACAATAAAAGAAGAATGTCAGACACCCAGCATTACTGCAGCACAGGTTAAAGCTGCATTGTCCATGGCCAAGAATACAGCTTCCACGGGACCCAATAATATCCCTGGCTGTGTTCTATATGAACTACAAAGTGAACTGGCACCACATCTGTGTGCTCTGTTCAGTCACAGCCTCATCTCAAGCTTTGTCCCTACTGAATGGCACACTGCTACAGTCATCCCTCTCCATAAAGGGGGAACAACACAACTACAGACCCTGGGACTTATCGCCCCATTAGCCTGACGAGTCTGATATGTAAAGCTATGGAGAGCATCATCATGGACCGGATTAAGAAAGATATAGGAAATCTCCAAACTCTAGACACCATGCAATTTGGTTTTGTGAAAGAGTGATCATGCCTGCTCAACCTGGTTGACTTCTTTGAGTCAGTCACCAGGGATGTGGACAAAGGTAAGGCAGTGCATACAGCCTACCTCCATCTGGCCAAGATCTTTGATACCATTCCTCACTCAGGAATTATTGATAAACTCACCAAACTAGGCATCAACCCCTATATCACTAGGTGGGTTGCAAAGTGGTTCACAGATAGAACACACAGTGTGAAAGTAATAGACTCCAAGTCAGACTGCTGACCAGTCATGAGTGGAGTCCCACAGGGATTGGTCCTGGGTCCTCTTCTGTTCAACAGCTACTTCTCAGAAGTCCAGGCCTACACAAAGGGACTCTGGCTGACCAAGTTCGCAGATGACTGCAAGCTAGAACTCATTATTAACTCCCCAAGTGATGCAGACATCCTACAGAAAGGCCTGGTGTCGAAACCCTTGCCTTAAGCTTAATGCCAAAAAATATGCTGTCATCTCCTTTGGTAAAAATTCAGTTCCCACTAATTACCACATTGATGGGAGCCCACTGAACACTGAAGGTGTTATAAGAGATCTGGGGACGCAGGTTGATAGCAACCTCTCCTTTGACCACCACATTGCCACTGTGGTCAGAAAGTCCTTCTATGTGGCACATATCATCACCAAGAGTTTTACATCCAGGAAGAAAGAAGCCATCATCTCTCTCTACTCTTCCCTCATTAGACCAATCATTGAGTATAATGCCCCATTTGGCATGTACCTCACTAGACACCTGCAACAACTGGAGAGGCCACAGAAGTACCTCATAAAAAGGATCCTAGGCATTAAACACATGCTTTACATGGAAAGACTCAAAAGACTCCAGCTATTCTCCATCTCATATTGCCTACTTAGTGGTGATCTTTGCTTGACTTACAAAGCCATGTCTGACCCAGCTCTGTTAGAAATGCTACATCTTAAGAAATCCCAATCCCTCCACAGCACCCGCTCCAGAGACCTCAACCTCATTACCACAATCAACAGGTCATGCTGGAGGGACAGGTTCTTCACCCAGAGACAGTCCATGCTCTGGAATAGACTTCCCATACATGTCAAGCAGAGCCCCTCGCTGTCCCTCTTCAAGAGAAATCTTGAGTGGATGGGTAATTGAAAGTTCACCTTGGGGATTACTCTAGTACACACCTATGAACCTATGAATATTTAATATACCCATTTTAATGAATCCCAGATCTAATTTGTTAGTACAGCAGCTAGTACAAGTTAACACAGAAGGTCTTTGGCTAATGAAGTTTGCAGATGACTGTAAACTAGGAGACATAATCAAAACTCCTAACGATGTGGACATCCTACAAAAGGGCCTCACTGAAACAGATGCCTAGTGTCAAAGGCATGGCCTCAAGCTCAGTGCCAAAAAGTGCATTGTCATCCCTTTTGGTAAAAACTCTGTACCCATGAACTACCACAAAGGCGGTAGTCTACTTATCACCGAAAGTGTGTTAAGAGACCTTGGGACACAGGTGGACAGTAGTCTCTCCTTTGATAACCACATTGCCACAGTAGTCAGGAAATCCTTCTACATGGCACACCTCATCACAAAAGGTTTCTCATCTAGGAAAAAAGAGGTCATTGTTCTCCTCTACTCGAAACTCATTAGACCAGTTATAGAGTACAACACCCCTTTTGATTTGTACCTCAAAATACATCTACAACAACTGGAAAGGCTGCAGAAATACCTCACAGAGGATTACTGGCCTCAAAAGAATGTCCTACGCAGACCGTCTCAAAATACTCCAGCTTTACTCCATCACATATTGCCTACTCAGAGGCAATCTCTGCCTAACATACAAAGCTATGTCCAACCCAGAGCTGTTGGACATGTTCCACTTAAAGAAATCCCAATCCCTCCGAGCTACATGCTCTAGGGCCCTAAACCTTGTCACCACAATAAACAGAACATGCTGGAGGGATAAATTCTTGTCCCAGAGACTTCCCATACTCTGGAACAAACTACCTATCTATATCAAACAAAGCTCTTCATTAGCACTCTTCAAGAAAAATCTTGATGATTGGATGGGAAATAGGAAATTCACCCCAGGGATCACCTCTAAGGCTCTGCTCGACAAGGGCACAAGGAAATAATTTTCTTGGGTGGCGAAAGCCAGGGTACTGTTTGGCTAGGCTTATATAGGCCCCAGGGCTAATAACCTAGTACCTACCTATGAACCTATGAAGTAGTAATTTGAGTATGATCATATAAAAAGCTTTCAGCAGATGAATGAGAAGAATAAAAAAGTAAAAAAAAAATAACAATAAAAAATAGAAGAAAGTTTTGATTCTCCATTGTAGATTTGCATTCTATGAACAGGATAATGGATCCTGTTTCCTGTGTACAGCATCCCTTGAATTGCACATGCCCTGCAAAATCTGCAAGGAATTGACAGCCCAAGTGCACAAATCCATAAAGCACATGCTCTTGTAGCTGTACAGTTATCCTGCAAATATAGCACAACAGAAATAAGCAAAAAGTACTTTCTACAGGTTCATAGGTTCATAGTTTAGTACTAAGCTAACTGCCCTTGCGAGCCATTTTAAGCCTAGCCAATTATCCCTTGTGAGACTCAAACCCTGCACCTTGTGTTTGTAAGGCAAACACCTTAACCATTAGGCCACCCTCCAAACCAAAGTAGAGCAATACTCCCATATACTCTCACACTGCCTTACTTTATTATTCCCATTCTGGGTTTACTGTACCTCAGAGAAAGACTGATCAGCAGCAGACAAGTAAAACATAGTGAACACCAACTGCAAACCTATCACTTGTACATGGAGTGAGCACCAGCCATCAACTTATCACTTGTACATGGAGTGAGCACCAGCCACCGACCTATCACTTGTACATGGAGTGAGCACCAGCCACCAATCTATCACTTGTACATGGAGTGAGCACCAGCCACTGACCTATCACTTGTACATGGAGTGAGCACCAGCCACCAACCTATCACTTGTACATGGAGTGAGCACCAACCACCAACCTATCACTTGTACATGGAGTGAGCACCAACCACCAACCTATCACTTGTACATGGAGTGAACACTAGCCACCAACCTATCACTCATACATGGAATGAGCACCAGCCACCAACCTATCACTCGTACATGGAGTGAGCACCAGCCACCAACCTATCACTTGTACATGGTGTGAGCACCAGCCACCAACCTATCACTTGTACATGGAGTGAGCACCAACCACCAACCTATAATTTGTACATGCAGTGAACACCAACCTATCACTTGTACATGTAGTGAACACCAACCACCAACCTATCACTTGTACATGGTGTGAACACCAACCACCAACCTATCACTTGTAAATGGAGTGAACACCAGCCACGAACACATCACTCACACATGGAGTGAACACCAAGCCATCACTTGTACATGTAGTGAAAACCAACCCATCACTGGTACATGGATTAAACACCAAGCCATCACTCATACAAGGAGTGAACAACAACCACCAAGCCATTGCTCGCACATGGAGTGAACACCAATAACCCATCACTGGTACATGGATTGAACAGGAAGCCATCACTCACACAAGGAGTGACCGCCAAGCCATCACTCATACATGGAGTGAACACCAAGCCATCACTCGTACATGGAGTGAACAACAACAACCCATCACTGGTACATGGATTGAACAGGAAGCCATCACTCATACAAGGAGTGAACACCAAGCCATCACTCGTACAGGAAGTGAACAGCAACCACCAACCCATCGCTCATACATGGAGTGAATACCAAGGCATCACTCGTACATGTAGTGAACACCAATAACCCATCACTGGTACATGGACTGAATACAAAGCCATCACTCATACAGGGAGTGAACACCAAGCCATCACTCGTACATGGAGTGAACACTAACAACCCATTACTGGTACATGGATTGAACACCAAGCCATCGCTCATACAAGGAGTGAACACCAACCCATCACTGGTACATGAAGTGAACAGCAACCACCAACTCACCACTCATATATGGAGTGAACAGTAACCACCAGCCCATCACTCATACATGGAGTGAACACCAAGCCATTACTCATACATGGAGTGGACACTAACTTATTCATCCTATGTAAAGTGACCAACAGCAACTATTACCTTGATCAGTGATGGTCAAGAAATCGTGGAATAAGAAATCTCTTTCTCACTAATGGATTGTAACTCCACTAGTATGCCTTATACGAGTAAAAATGATCATTTAAAAAAGATAAGATCATTTCTACTGCAAAGAAACACATCCTTCCTAATGCTTGGTGAATTATTAATTACATTAAATTATATGTAGTTTATTTTTATTTACTAGTTAATTATTTGTTCATATTTAATACACATTTTTTCTAAGACTTACTCGAGGTGGGAATAAGGCTGAAGATCCAATGTTTTGTATTGTCTTATTTGTGACTTTTCTTCCTTTTTAAGTGCCATATTATCTTCAAAAGGAATCTAAAATAGACCACCCAGGCAGATGAGACTATATTTTAGCATTCTATCCTGTGAATAGCACCCCAGGACTGTGGCTATTCCTTTATAGCATGGCAGCAACAGGATTAAACTATGAATCCATGTGCCTGTTTGGGGGAAGGGGTGTATACAGTTTTTTGATCTTTCTGCATCAAATGTGATCATACTGTCACACAGCCTGCTGAGCCACTAGAACTACAAATTATTCATCTGCCAAGTGCAATCAGCTTTATCATATCTCCCTTGGACATACAGCTGAAAAACTTGCTAAGCTCCATACGTGCATTTTTAACTTGTCCCTCAAACCTGAAATGGTGTCACCTGCACTCAAGCACTCCATCATCATTTCTTTCCCAAAAGTACACTTCTTCTTTCGGCTTTTCCCGGTTAGGGGTTGCCACAGCGGATCACCTGTTCACTCATGATTGGCAGTGGAGTTTTACAGTGACAAGTTGCCAGCCTGGCACCCAACCTTTCACGGAAGGCGCACACACACGCACGCACTCACACCTAGGGCCAATTTAGAGTGTTCAGTTCATCTACAGCATGTCTTTGGGATGTGGGAGAAAACCAGAGCACCCAGAGGAAACCCACACAACCACGGGGAGGACATGCAGACTCCGCACAGAAAGCACCCCAGCCAAGGATCGAACTGGAGAACCCTCTATTCAGTTAAAATCAAGGACCTCTGACTTATTTCAAATTTGTGCCACATCACAAAAATCTTTAAAAAACATTGTACAAGCGGCTATTTGAATACATAAATAAATATGGTCTACTTTCTGACCATTAACATGGCTTTTGTAATGCCTTCAGAGCTACAATTTACAGTAACATCAGTGAAGGCCTTATTACCTCTGGTTTATTTGTAGATATGTAATGAACATTTGGGACTCTGCAAATCACTAAAGTTTAATTTTGGAGGCCACACAGTCAAATGGCTTAAATACTGCCTCAGAGATAGAACCTTTAAGTTAATGCCAATAACTGTTTCTCACAAATTGAGACCCAAAGTACTCTAGTTCCTTAAAGTTCCCACTTATGTCCCCTTCTATTTTTTTGTCTTTATGAATGACCTCACCAGCTCACCTCTGACTTACCCTCTTTTGATGTTAAGCATGAAGGTGCTATATTGCTGATTGAACCTAATAAATCACACTTAGTCCTGCGTGCAAACATTAAAAGCTTCACCAGTCTCTATTATGGTCTTCTACCAACAGACTGCCTAACAACCCACAAAAAAATTAATGTCAAGCTATTTTTCACAGGACAGAAATTGACCAACCTGCCATCTGTGTTCATTAAAGACAACTGGGATAATATCATCCCTAATCCCTCTGAATACGACTACATAAGTCTCACTGTGTGTCTTCTTTTAACATTTTCAACTCATACTGACAATGTAACTAGCAAAGTGATATCTCAACTAAAATTATTTTATAGGTTTTCTCATATCCTCTCTCCTATTGCCCATACAGCTATAGCACAGAAT
>NC_056749.1:441248555-441251055 GCF_019279795.1 Protopterus annectens | reverse complement strand
CATGCTGTCCACACAGAATACCTTGACCAATCCAAAGCATTTGACACCACCTCCTATGCTTCTATCATTAGTAAGCTAAATGCCTTGCAAATAGTTCTGTGTATGGTAAGATGGAGAGCAAACTGGCTAAAGGACAAAACATACACAATGTGAGTAGCAAGAGCATCATTAGAGAGTATGAAGGTGACTGGCGGTGTCCCACAAGCCTCCATGCTGGCACCCTTTTTGTTGAGCATTTACATTTCTGATCTCCAAACCATGAGCCAAAGCTTCTGGCTTACCAAGTTTGCAGATGACTTAAACGAGGAGTCATTGTCAAGTTACCCTCTGATGCCCAAGTCCTTCATAGAGAACTTCCCATTTTAAATAGCTGGCATGCAAATGTGTGTGTGCCTTTCGGCTTTTTCGGTTGTAGGGTCGCCACAGCGGGGAACCCGCTGTAATGAATGTAGAGTTTTTTTTTACTGGCTGCTTGCCCCGGGCTCTAAACCTTCACCGAAGAGCGCCCATTACTCATTGCACGCATCACACACTACACTAGGAGAATTAACTGATCAACGAAGCACGCCAACGCCTAACTGTGAGGCACGCCACCACACACCAAGTAAATAGCTGGCATGCAAATAATGGTCTTAAATAAAAATTGTCACATTTGGTAGACTACTCCATATACATAATATACAATAAGGACAATATACCCCTGTAAAATGAGAATGCTTTTAGAGGCCTTGAAACATGAGTTGATAGTTCCCTATCTTTTAATCACCATGTAAAAAGGATGGTCAGGGAGTTCTACTATGCCAAGAGAATATCACCCGGATCTAAAGAAGTTATTCTCCCTTAATATTCAGCATTGATTATGCCACCCATTGAGTACAGTGCTCCTTTTGGGATGTGCTACACTAAACATATCAAACAACTAGAAAGACCACAAAGGTTGCTAACTAAGAAGACCACTGGCTTAAAAACACTAAGCATACCTCTCAGCTGTACAGAGATTTGCAGAATGTCCAGCTTTCTTGCTCATTTTTTCTGGCAAATCACGAAGTATTGAAGTCACTAAATAATGAACAAATAATTACATATATTTGTGTTTCAGACTTCATTTCCTTCAGAAAATGCATGCTAACAAAAGTTCTGTTACTCTAGCAGCTTTCTATGTTTATAAAAGCAATATTTAAAATCTGTCCCTATTTTTGGGCCTTTATCACCTCATTATTTTAGGTTTTCTTCAGATTTCTTGAGTTAAGAGGTTGAGATGTATGGTACTAAGCTATCAGGAAAAACTTGAGACATTGTTTCTCTTTTCTAATTCTTATAGACTCCTGAGAGAAGAGCCATGTCTTGTCTTCTAAACCATTAGGAGACCAACAGTCCTGGACCTTCTGTATCTCCATAAAGCAAATAGTCCCACAAAGACCAAAACCAGGGGTCTTCATTTTCACCAACAGACACATAAAACTAGATATTGAGATAAAGAGAGGGTGGTTCATTACACGGCATCTTCCCAGCCTATAGAGTAAACTCCTACTGCATATTAAGTAGTGTGATGCCTTATCTTGCTTCAGATGGCAACTGCATATTTGGATGGGTATTCACACATTCAGCCCTGGCTTGACAGGCCTGGCCCTCAATAAAGGAAATAGCTTGGTCTGAAGATTGGTACTGGCATGATACAAATAGTTGTATGACTCATTTGTCTTGTAATTATGCTGACGTTGATGCATTCTGACAATATTAACAATATGAAGAATAAATATTTTTAACTGCTCTAGACCCATGTCAGATATCAGTGCAGCTGTGCTGCCTATAAGTAAACATTACAATGAAATGGTTCAACTGAGTGTATGTAGCATGAGTAACACATTTGTAATTGTTAATGCAAATACAAATGGGAAGTATTAGGTACTTAGCGGTTGCACTTGGCTGATCCTAGAAAAATGCCTGAAGGTGCCATTAGGGTTTCACGTTCCCTTCCCCAGCTTATCAGAAGTAATTATCATAGCACATCTAGCCACTAATGCAGTGATCTGGTAAATTTACCATTTAGAATGATATCAGCTTCCTCCCAAATATCATTATCCTATAAGTGATCTTCTGCTTAGCAGCAAATCAGATCCATATCCTTAATTCCCCCTCTTCCTTTTCATTCCGTGCTTTTTTTCCATTCCTGCCAGTGATATACTTTCCTAACTACCACCATGCACCCTTGGACATTTCTCTGTCTTTTTTTCTGACCCATAGCTTTCAGTCTGCATACCACTCCACATCTGTGATATCAGGTAAAGCTGAAGAATATAAAAATAAGCCTTTTAGTCAGTGGGATGACCATGAAGCTAGGTCTACCAGCACTTTGATGCCGACAGCTAGGTAATATTCCCCACACTTCCAGATTGAAATGTGCATATTATAAAATATAAATACAGGCACATATGTTTTCAGAGGTGTAAAATGTATCCATACCCAAGATGATATGGAGACTTCCCATTAGATACAAATC
>NC_056749.1:441006055-441243555 GCF_019279795.1 Protopterus annectens | reverse complement strand
TAATTTGGATTACATTTCCTTGTTGTGTCTTTTGGCTTTTCCCGGTTAGGGGTCGCCACAGCGGAACTCCGGTCCGCTAATGATTGGCAGTAGATTTTTACATGCCGAGTTACCGGCCCTGACGCACAACCTTCAATGAAGGTACACCCATTCACACATATCTCCACACAGAAGACGCTCTAGCTGAGAATTGAACAAGGCAACGTCTTACTGTGAAGCGACAACGCTACCACAGCACCACCACCGCATTTTTCAAAATCATGAAACATCATACAAAACTTCTAAAAAAAAAAAAAGTGCTTTTGCGGAGACAAACCCACCAAATCTCCTATGTGGGGCCAAAGTCCCCCTGTATCCCCTTTACTTATATGTATCAACTTCACAGTTGCATAAAAGTCTTTCAGCTTTCACTGATTAGGGGTTGTCACAGCGGATCACTGATTGATTGGCAGTGGATTTTTACGGTGTTGAGTTGCCTGCCTGGCGCCCAACCTTCACAAAAGGCTGACACACACACACACACACACACACACACACACACACACACACACACACACACACACACACACCTACCTGCATGTCTTTAAAGTTCACTTGACGGCAGGGTGGACATGCAGATTCCACACAGAAGGCGCTCCAGCCAAGAATCGAACCAGAGACCCTCTTGCTGTGAGACAATGCTAACCGCTGCAACAACATGGTATATGAGTAGAAAAATGTGAAAAATGTCTCTGCAGAGTATCCTGATCCCACACAATTCAGTTCAATGGGGTTTCATCTAAGTGTAATGAATAAAACCTGACAAAGGCCACTCACTGCAATTTCAGTCATCAGAGTGTAGAACAACCCAAGTTGGGAGACGGGCATAAGGGTATAGGTAGTGTGCAGAGGTGGAGTTTCTGATTTGTGTACAAGATACACATTCCTAAAGGGTGTGGGAACAAGAGTGCTGTGAAGTGTACAAGTCAAACACAGCACAGGTCTAGGCCTTGTTATATGTAGCATGTGTATTTATTTATTTGTCTTTGTTTACTGGAAAAGCCCAACTAGGTAATATCCATTTTCAGCGGAGGCCTGGTGAGAAAAGCTCCATTTGCTTACACTGCATTATACTAAGTTCCAGTCAAACACAGAGTATTTACATTTCTATTTACATTTATACACAAACAGTAGTTACATTTATACATACACATTCTAAGATTTTACAGAGAAAGCACATGTGCAACTTAGTGGATTGTACAGGCAGCAGTTATGCATAAAAACTGTTTTGTCATTTCAGTAAGAGGCTGAAAATATTATAGTATTTTACAGTGAAAAAGTTTTAACTCTATGATGAGCATGTACAGGACCAGGAATGGTTAAGATGTTGTTTAAGCAGTTGTTTAAAACTACTGCTTTTGTTGGACAGATTTATTTGCATTATATACTATTACAGAGTTTAGAAAGGAATTGGGAGTAGAGCAGGTCTCCTGCAACATTATTTGACTTATTTATAAGCAATAAGTTGTTATTAGTATGATGCTCCCTTGCTGGACAGTAGGGTTGCAATAAGTTTTGTAGTGCAGGGCATTTTTCTGGATGATGAATGAGTTTGTGTGCTGTAGTCAGTTGTGAATATGTGAAACAGTTGTGCAGTTCAAACCAGTTTAATTGCTTTAATCTAAGACAATGTTGGGTCCTATGGGGGAGACCGGTGGCAAATTTAGCTGTTTTATTGTAGCAAGAGGCAAGTTGCTTTCTTTGAGTATTGTTTATGTTTGCTAGGATAGTAGTGGTGTATAAGAGAATTGGCAGTAAGAAAGTGGTGACTAGAGTGCATTCTTGCAGTAAATGTAAGAAATCCATTGAGTCTGTAAATGGATCCTAGTTTATGATGTGTATATTTAATGGTGTGCAGTATATGGTCATCATATTTGAGATTGTCATTTACAATGGATATAAAAAGTGTACACACCCCTGTTAAAATGCCATGTTTTTGTGATATAAAAAATGAGAGCACAATAAATCATTTCAAAACTTTTCCCACCTTTAATGTGACCTATAGCCTGTACAATTCAATTGAAAAACAAACAAATCTGTTAGGGTAAAAAATATAAAAAATGTGCAATAAGCTGGTTGCATAAGTGTGCACACCCTTAAACTAATACTTTGTTGAAGCACCTTTTGATTTAATTACAGCATTCAGTCTTCTTGGATAGGAGTCTGTCAGCATGGCACATCTTGACTTGACAATATTTGCCCACTCTTTGTTGCAAAAATGCTCCAAATCTGTCAGATTGCAAGGGCATCTCTTGTGCAAAGACCTCTTCTGGTCACCCCACAGATTTTCTGTTGGATTTAGGTCTGAGGTCTAAAGCATGATGCTGCCACCACCATGCTTCACCATGGGGATGGTGTTCTTTTGGTGATGCAAAGTGTTGTTTTCGCGCCAAATGTGCCTTTTGGAATTGTGGCCAAAAAGTTCAACCTTGGTCTCATCAGACCCTAACACATTTTCCCACATGCTTTTGGGAGACTTAATATATTGTTCTGCAAATTTTAGCCAGGCCTGGATGTTTTCTGTGTAAGAAAAGGCTTCTGTCTTGCAATGCTACCCCATAGTCCAGACATATGGAGAATACGGGAGATTGTTGTCACATGTAGTACACAACCAGCACTTGCCAGAAATTCCTGCAGCTCCTTCAGTGTTGCTGTAGGTCTGTGTCTTGGCAGCCTCCCTGACCAGTTTTCATCTTGTCTTTTCATCAGTTTTGGAGGGATGTCCAGTTCTTTGCAATGTCACTGTTGTCCCATATTTTCTCCACTTTTGGATGACTGTCTTCACTGTGTTCCGTGGTATATCCAATGCTGTGGAATGTTTTTGTACCCTTCTCCTGACTGTTACCTTTCAGCATTGAGATCCCTTTTAAGCTTTGCAAGCTCTCTGCAAACCATGGCTTTTACTGTAGCAGGCAACTGAATAAATGTCAGGAAAATCCTACTAGGACAGCTGAACATTATTTGGGGTTAATCAGAGTCTCTTTAATAGATGGCAGGTGTGTACCCAAGAAGACTGAATGCTGTAATTAAATCAAAAGGTGCTTTAACAAATTATTAGTTTAAGGGTGTGCACACTTATGCAACCGGCTTATTGTAAGTTTTTTATTTTTTTATATTTTTCCCCTAACATATTTGTTTGTTTTTCAATTGAATTGTACAGGTTATAGGTTCAAAGGTTCATAGGTAGGTAGGTCACATTAAAGGTGGGAAAAGTTTTGAAATGATTTATTGTGGTCTCATTTTTTTATATCACAAAAACCTGGCATTTTAACAGGGACGTGTACACTTTTTATATCTACTGTATTGTAATGCTTAGAAGTTTACTGTGAGTTACAGTTTCCTTGACAGCATTATTTGCTGACATTATGGTAAAAGATTATTTTTGATTCTGGCAATTTTTTCGTGTGAAAAGCATTAACTTAGTTTTCTTGCGTTTGAGTAGGAGGTTTGATTCTTTGAGTCAGGTTTCTACAAAGGAGAAAGATTTTTGGGTAATGTATTGGAGCTTATTTTATTGTTGAGGTTGCAGATATTAATGTTGAGCTATCTGCATACTGTACTATACTAGCATGGTGAGTGGTGGTAATTATTAAATATATTAAATAGTAGAGGACCCAGGATAGAGCCCTGAAGGACACCTGTAGTAACTGGTTGAAAGGATGAATAGGTTTGCTGCCATTTAATGGCTTGTTGCCGTCCAGATAGGCAACTAAGGAACCACAACAAGGACTACTGTGAAAGTCCTATTGAGGAGCGTCGAATGAGCAGTTGCTGGTGCGAGACAGTATCAAATGCCTTTGACAAGTCTAAACATGGTGGGCACAAGCAAACCATCATTTCTATGTTGGTTTATTATATTGGTAAAATATAGTTGTGCAGTAGTGGTACTGTGCTGGGGCCTAAAGCCATGTTGTGTTTGTAAGAGCAGGTTATTTGAGGTTAGGTATTGCATCAGCTGCATATGGATACATTTCTCTAGTATGTTGGAGAGGAGGGAGAGAATCGATAATGATCTGTAGTTATTAAACTCTGTAGAAGTGCCACCTTTGTGCTGTGGTATGCTGTAAGATTTTCTTTCCACAGTGATGGGACGTATCTTTCTGCTATGGACTTTTAATTATTATGGACACAGGGAGGCTATGACTTTTTCAGCCATTTTTAGGTAGTCTGATGGTAGTTGGTCTACAGCTACAGAAGTAGTTTTTAGTTTAAGGAGCAACTTCCTTATGAATGAGGTAGGTACTGGACTAAAACTGAAGAGCTGTGAGTGGTTTTGACTGGACAGGGGTTGAGTGAGGGGCAGATTTGTTAGTGTCTAAGAGATATGATATAATATTGATTGTATAAAGCAGAAATTAAACTGTGTGGGGATAGAGTCTGTTGTATCATCTGTTTTCAGAGAGGGACTAGTGGTCTTGCCAGGGTGAAGTAGTTTATTTAGTAACTCATACCAGGCTTTTTTCAAGTGTGTACTAGATTAAAGAACAAGCTTTTATACTAAAAGCACATTGCCCTTTATATTTATTGTTTCATCACACCACACCAATTATGCAAAACTAATAATTTGTTGAGTGTGATTTTGTCCCTGCAGGGTTCTTTGTGCAAAAAATTTGGTAAACAACACTTCTGCAATTGGTGCTGCTGCTGCTCCTTTTTTTGAATTTTGAATAAAAATAATATCATATACATGCACATATGCATTTTTTTTTTTTTTTTTTATTCTTTACATATTATATTCCAAATTCTCACATGACTTTTTGATAAAATGAAGTAGAGTATGAATAAGCTGCAATGCAATTACTCGCAGACTATATATAAACTATTAAGATGTTTAAGGAGAAAAATGACAATATAACCAACAAACAAAAAACTGTTAAACAAAAAAACAAAAAACCAAGTTAGCTTTAAACTGGTGCCAAGCTTGTAGCCTCATTCAAACCAGGGATGCTTGGTGCATTCATGCTGATCTTGCTGTATGTTATCAATCACAAAGAACCTAATGCTCATCTGTGGACAAGTTAATTAGTTTTAATTCAGTTGTTAAATTTCTTTCAAATAACCCTTTGAGGTTGATGTTATAGGTTCCTTATAGTTCCTTCTACTATTCGGGAATCCTCAGAAAAAGTGTACACAAAAATTTTTGAAAAAATTAAATCGAAAATACTGGATATTAGCCAGTTCGTTTTAGGGTTTACACACATGATATCCAAATAATGTAACTCTCCACTTACCTCATATATATATGAAATGAAAGAAAAAATTGAATTGATACCCCACTCTTTGTTTGAAAAATTTCTTGTTACAAAACAAAAATTGTTCTGTAATACCCGTGTCATAAATTTCAATATCAGGTTGATGATGCTGCTACTAAGTTTAGTTTCAGTTGGCAACTTGCTGGTGAGGGATGCTTGGAAAAGTTCAACTACTATGTCTTGTTACCATCAAGTAACCAGAATTATAGATGTATACTCCTTTAACTGCTGGTCTATAATTTACTTAATGGTTCTGTTACGCCCTGCCCCTGCCTGCAACTATAGGCCTGAAATTTGAGTGGGGTCCAGCTTGTGCTGCTTCGGAATTCGAATAGGGTGGTGGTCTAGGTTTAGGTATAAATAAATAATTAAATAATTCTCTAATCTCTCATCTATACAATCCAAATATCACCCGTCCCGTCCTTTATATGCTGGCAATCTAGATGTTCAATTTTCTCTCCAAATCCTTTCAACCATTTCCTCTCAAACGGGAATCTAGGGATGTGTATGGGTGGGTTGAACGCATCGCTGTGCTAGTTATTATGCAACTGGCAACTGGTTTTTAAAAAATAAATTATAATTTTTAATTTAAGAACTTTGGCTCTATCAGGAGGTTGGGAATTGCTAGGTGCTTGCTAGAATAAAGTGCAAGGGAAAAATAAACAATTCAAAATCAAAATCCTTCAATGAGAGTAAAGAAATAATCTAATTGAGAATATTGAAATTTTTGCAAAAAATTTTCCATATTAAATTTTCTTCACATTAATTATATATTTTCTCCCCTCCCCAGGAACCTGAAAACCCTGCTGCTGATTGAACCCTTCCTTCTGGCTTGTTTCCCCATCCTGTTGCAGTTTGTTAAAACATTGGCATTGTACTAAAAAAATTTCAAATGATTAATTAAAAAATAAAATTGTTCATTTTTCATGGTCTCTCTATTACCACCTCCTCCTCTTGAATGGTGGTGGATATGCCAAACCCTGCTTATATTCATAAAAATAAAAATCCAATTTTTTTTTTTTATTTCTATCCAACACCTTACTACAATACATGTCAACTTCAAGTATCATAATCATTTTTTTTTTTCTTACAAGAAATTTTCATTTTCATTTTCATTAATCAGTTCATCCAGTTTAGTAAGCGTTCATCAGAATACGTTTGATTTTACACTTATAGTCATCAATCATCATTAACATTCCCAACCTACCCTGTTAAACAAAACAATTCTACAAGTCTTGAGTTTCAGAGCTTCTTGTCGCATTGTTGAACCTTTAGGAATCCTCTCCACCCTGATACATTTCTTAAAAAATAATTTTTTTCATGTGTGTTTAATTAAATCCACCGCTCTCCTTGTTCCGGTCTGTTCACTCCTAGAAGCTGCTGGTTACAGGGAATGGAGTCGCTACCTCCATTCCCATTTGGGTCCTCCTCATCCCACTTAAATACAAATAATGTTGAGAGACCACCCGAATATTTCGGATTTAGATATTAATTTAATTGATTTTTGTTTTGTAACAAGAATTTTTCAAACAAAAGAGTGGGTAGCAATGGGGCACTGCAGTGTATCAGCTTATGCGGGAGGTTCTGAGAATCAGTTAAATGAATTCATGCATTATTTGAACAATTCAACTGATTTTCGATATCAAATTATGTAAGAACCCTAACGGTTGAAACAAAAAGCGGGTATCATTAAGGGCCAACTCAATAGGGCATCGAACCTATGGCCAATGATAACCATGCAAGAGGATTGCAGGGTTTGTTGTTCAAAGGTAGGTTTTGTTAAAAAGCAAACATCAACCTCAAAGGGTTATTTGAAAGAAATTTAACAACTGAATTAAAACTAAGAAGTAATACCACCAACAAAACAAGGAACATTTTGCACATTAAGGCAAGACATACTCTACTTGCAAAGGACATTTTACATGCAACACTGCAGGGGTAGTTTATATTGGTCGGTCTTTAGGCGAATAATATAACACCAATATGACATCACTGGGGATTGGGAAACCCAGCTAGCTATTAGGGAACACTTTGGAAGCTTGGCACCAGTTTTGAAAAAAAAAGGAGCATACTATAAAAGCCCAACACTTTTTTTTAGTTTTTGATAGTTTATAGCGTCACTGCCGTAAATTGCAGTCAAGCTTATTCATACTGATGAAACAATTTAATGGTAATAAGGGCAATGTGCTTTTAGTATAAAAGCTTGTTCTTTTAATCAAGTTTAACTGAATTTAAAGATTGGTTCAATCGGAACAGCACTCACAGCAGCAGTATTGTGAGTTCAGTTTGCAGTGTGCCTGTCACCGGACTTTCTTGAGCCTCCACCGGTGGTTTTCTAAGTTTATTTAGTAATTACCAAAAATGTTTTGGGTTGTTTATACGTTTATCTTGTAGGTTGGTATAGTACATTTGCTTTTCCTGTTTGACATGGAGTTTTGCAAGGTTGATGTCTAAATTGCTGGAAGGCATTCTGAGTTCTATTTTTATGCCAGTTTTTCCAAGCTTTATCTCTTTTTATCATGATTGTTTTGTTTGTTTGCTTGTTTCGTTTGTCAGCCATGGTGGAGGGTTGGACTTTACTCTTTTATTACATACCAATGCTAGATTATTTAAGGTCTGTAAGATCGGTTTAGATGTGAACCAGTTTAGCAATGCAAATAAGCACATGTATGGCAAAATGCAACATAGTACAGTGTAGATCATCTGACAAATGTTATACTTTGCTAAGTATACTACACAACACATCTACACTACACTGCCCTGTTTGTGTGTAACCAAATAAGCCAATGCAGTACCACCAAAAACATGTTACTTTGGGCAGGCCATCACGATAGTTGTGCTTGGTTAACTAATGTGTCTGACAACATGTCTTTATAAATGCACCATGGACTGCCTAGATGAGTTGTATAGGTATGACCAAAATAATGCCATAATACAGCTAAATTTATTCAATATTTTCAAATAAGCCTCTGGATAAGGCCGACCTGATGTGTATCCATGTGTCAGGCAAGAGACATGCTGTCATAAGCAAACACATGCATTTCGGTATAAATCATCTTTTGATTCCTAACAAAGCATATATTTATATATATACACATATGTATATATATATATATATATATATATATATATATATATATATATATATATATATATATATCCCATTAACTTGAGTATGGTTTATGCCTACAGCATAAAGAAACATTCCACACAAACATTTGCATTAAAATAAAAAAGATTCCAAAAGCAGTCAGTGAATCTTCTTTGGTGTGTCCTATTACCATCTTCATGGGTACCATTATGGCATGCCTGCATTCTGGAGTTGCAATGGCCACTGTAAAAGCTCTGATTGTTCTCCAAAGCTGCTAGACCATAGCTGGCAATGATAACAATGGTCCCCTTGCTCCAGGACCATCCAGAGATAAAGGGATGGCATGAAACTCTGGCTGATCTCACTTGTCAGGACATGTGAGGTAGTAGGCAACACTGCTGTACTAACCTTCCCATAGATTTTCAAATATCATTACAGTTTTGTCGCATACTGTTGTGATTGGCTGGTATATAACACAAACTGATCAGTCAATGATCATGACAAAACCCTCTGTCCAGCCATGTTCTCCTCATAAATTTATCCAGCATCAGTGTGTAATAGTAAGTCACATTACTACAGATCCGTATCCTAGTCTGGTCTGTGCAGCCATACTGTTGCATCATCTGACAGATCTTAGACATCACAGTCTGGTGTATGAAGTCATTCTAGTGCATCATTTGTCACATCTCCAAAACCTTCTACTAGTTTGATCAGTCAAGTCACCCATCTTCTTAACATCCTGCTCTTGTTCACAGTATATTAACCCAGGCCTCACTGCCCTCTCTACTGCTTCTTCTACCACCAAGCAGACTCCACACAGCATCTGATGCTTTTATGTAGCACTCACCTGTTTTTCTGTGCCTCACTGATCTTTCCATTTGCTGCTGAATGCACAACAGAAATGCAACATGCACTGTATGCTGATGTCAAGAACTGTACACTTCTTAGTACAATAACAATGGCTGCAGCTATACACTTGCTGAAATCAGTAGACATGCAGCATATCAGCATATGCATACAGCCACTGCCAAAAGAGTGTGTATGTCAGAGATACACTGGGCCAAGAGTAGACTATGGACATTAGCCTACAACTAGATACAACACAGTCATGACATGTACACATCTGAGAATATGATCACAGTGGATTTTGCACATATGAAATTGAACACATGAGGTGCATAGTGCCAGTGGATGTCTTAGTGCCCATCCCTGTCCCACTGCAGGTCATCCATGTCAGATGCTGTGATTTGGAACAAAGCATGCATGATAACTGTATATTACAGTATGCTGTGATATACAACCACCTTGTGGGCACTCACTCACTTGTATGTTAATAGTTCTCAACCCTTGACCACCAGGAAATCTGTATCAGTGGCATTCCTATACCACATGTCTAAGGTATTGTGTTGTGTTGTATTGGAGACCTGGGGTGATGTTAATGGTGCATGCTCATTAAAAGATGAGAGCATACTTGAATGAAATTAGTGACGCATCTGTAAAGCTATCTAGAAGCACAACCGTTATCAGTATATCATAACGGGCACCCTGTCCAAGTATTATTTATAATAGTACCATGTATGAACATCATTGTATGTATGTCAGCCACCGATAGGATACCTAGCCTTAGTAACAACAGCACTTGAATGCAAATGTAATTCAGAAGCACCTAGTTGTATGGGTTCCTCATTAAATATGCGTTTGCACCAATACCTGTTTAAATAACATTAGCAGCATTGTGCTCTGTATTCTTACTCAATGTTCAGAGGCTTCAGTGGAAGAAGGTGCATCTGCAGAATACTGTACCAAAAAGTATTCATGGCAATACTTGTTGCTAAACATGTATGGGAAATAGCATTTTGTGTATGCAAATAACATATTACTCATAGTTTTTCATACTTCAAGAGAGGTTTTGTTTATGACAGGGTAATGTTGGAAAAATGTAATTGTAATATGTATTCCAGTGGAGTGCTGCTTTTGGGAAGAGTCAGGAAAAAAAATTCATGTGAGTGGCACTGGCAGTGGTTATACCAACATGAATGCAGCTGATGATCATGGTCACCTGACTTCTGGGTGTTGTCTGTGTACAATAGATATGGGGAATCACACAAAGAATAGGGTGTGTGATATAAGTCTACAGGAACAGTGTGGCCATGCTGGTTCACCGCGAGCTGATGCTGAGGCTATGATTGTGACACGGGTATCTGAGATTTCCATCAAGGAGAATGATGGTAAGATGAAATCAGACACTCCACAGCTCACAGCCATGTAAATATTATCACCATCCTCCCTTACAGGTGCACAGACTTGAGCTCACAGCTGGATAGGAAGTAGTACAACAGACAAGTTCACACAGTAATAACACATAACATAAGTCATTACACAGGATATACATCACACTAGTACAGCATTCACAGAATCAGGTATTTCTTTCACGCAAATTTCATTCTGCAGTATCTAATTTTTGTTCCATCACCATAGATGAATAACAAGTTAAGTGGCCACACGATGATCATTATTGTGAATGCTCAGCATGGAATACCAGGCGTGTGGCAAGTGGAAATGGAGGAAAAGCTTATGGGTTTTACTTTTTTCACATAATAAGGCTAATGATGATACTATAGTGCAGTGTATATTGACAGTCTCTGTAAGAGATAAGGTTGTGAGACTGGCAACACCTGATAATGGTAACAGCAAATATTCATTGTGATATCCATTGAAAGTGAGATCTATCCTGGGGGATGTGGAACAGCACACAAAGATGATGTAATAGCCAGCACTGCTGCTCTGGTTATGTAAGGCAGCTGTCAAGTAGAACAGGCACAGATTATCTCTGCCTCTCTTAGTGGTACAAATAGTGTACTATGAAAAGAAACCACACAAACAGCAGTGGATTCTCCTCTTGCCAGTGAATATTCCATCCAATCTTCTGGCACAATAACCAGTGACAGCATGGGCCTTGATACTGCTGGTAATATGCTGACCCAACATATGACCATACTGAGTTATAGTATGTAGGTACAGTAGATAACTACATACATATAACCACATATTGGTCATGCCATGGATAGGTACATGCAGGTAATGATCCAGTGGTGTGAGACTGTACTGGGCCAGATACAGAAAGATGACTGTTGCACAGTGCGTAGGTCATAAACTTCATGACTTGAATATATTCATAACTATGTTTGTTTGCCATTCTTCAGGCATTAATGTTAGTGAACTACATGACCCTGACCAGCACAGCAGACAAAACTGCAAAACATTGACTGCTACCTCTATAACTCTGACAAACACCTGCACATGCAGGAATGAAATCTCCAGTGTTCTGGGCCAATTCACCTGTACCCTGTGACAGACTATTATACCACACTGTGTGTGCTGCAGCTTTAGCGGGGGACATATTCTACTTTCTTAGCAGAACAGTACATGGCAAATATATAAATAGACATTATAATTAGCTAATCACTGCTGACAAATCACACACTGAGGTCCCATTGTCCAAACATTTGTGGAAGCTATCAGTACTGGACAGAGTAATATCAAATGCTAACCCATTCAATGGCAATGTGTTTCCAAGTTATTTTTAAGGGATAGGCCTTTAAGGCACTGAATGACACAATTTATTTAATTGTGATGCCATTGCTCTACATAGTAGTTAAACTTGCACATACTGTAGCCCTGGTTTTGATCTGAAGAAATATATTCCACATATAAGTGGTCATTGCCAGCATAACATTTTCATTCTATTTCTATAGGGGTTTTATCATCTTATATGTGTTTTAAATAAACATAATTCTTTGGAGTAGGTAAGTGCTTGTATATTTTATTTTTGTAGTAATGCGGAGACTGTGGACCTTTGCGATGTTTAGCAACTGGTACCCAGTCATACAGCCCTGCTGTTTTGCAGATGGTGTCTAGTGGGGTCCAGCCTATAAGCTGTGTTCATTATTGTACTGTATATGCTTTGTGCACAACTACTTGACACACCAGTCACAAGTGGCACATATTAGTGCTTGTAATGGCAAGGCTTTATGCTCAGCTGCATAACAGCAATGACAGTTGCACATAACGTGTTATACCCTCCACATCCACATGCACTCACACTTGCATCTGTTCTATTTGTGTGGTACAAAGTTGGTGTGTCACATCCCTGCATGGTTGTCATATTTGCTGTCATCATAGTACCTTTATATGCTATATACATGATGTTGCATTGTAGACTGTGATGCCAGTGTGACTAGCACGTCTGCAGTCATATTATGCAGTATGCAGCATACTACAATCTTGGCACACAACGCAGCTGGCACAGGTTGAAATTTACCTTTGGAGGCATCTATGTATCAAACCTGCTTCTTTAACTATGCAAAAACATACTCAGTTATGTTCAGTGTCTCTTAGTGGGCAGTTTTATATGCATGCACTGCTTAAGGTGTGATCCTCCAAACTGGTGCAAGCAGCAAGCTGCAGAAGGTATGCTGTGTCCCTAGGAACTGTCCAAGAGATATACTGCTAGCCTGAAATGCATGTTATAGTACACAACCACTCCAAATGTGAATATCATTGGTGCTAACAGGATGCTGGACATAAGCATTCATTACATGGCCATAATGGTCGCATGCCAGCTGCATTCAAGTGGACTGGACTAAAGGTTTTTTGCAAGATTTCCAGCATCAATAAATAAAGAAAGGCTCAACAGGTAGTAAGTAGCCTTACCAATGACAGCAGGAAGATGAGAACATTGTGGGTCTTATTCCCTGCTCTTGGCAATTGGTTTCATGATCTGGCCCTAGCACAGAAAGGGTAACAACACACCCCTCCTCCAAATGAAGCATTAAAAGACCCATGGGCTTTTTTATTTTCTGTCTTTTTTTTTGTTTTGTTTTAGTTTTGCATGTGCTGAAGTTCATGTTTGTCACATATCTATATGAGTGTTGATGGACTAAGTGTCGACCATTTGGGGGTTGGAAATCTAGTCATTTATAACCATTATTTCTCTCTCTCTCTCTCTCTATATATATATATATATTTATATATATATATATATATCTACACACACACAGACACACACACACACACACACACACATGCACACATATAGAAGAACGTATTTTGACCAAGTTCCCTTTTGGACAACATCCGTTTAGTTGACACAATTTAGTTGTCGCCTCACAGTAAGACACTGTCCGGTTCGATTCTCAGCTAGAGCATCTTCTGCGTGGAGAGATGCGTGAATGGGCATACCTTTGTTGAAGTTTGTGCATCAGGCCTGGCAAGCTGGTATGTAAAAATCAACTGCCAATCATTAGCGGACCGGAGTTCCGCTGTGGCGACCCCTAATCGGGAAAAGCCGAAAGACACAAACACGAACAAACACTGATGGTTGACAAGTGTGTGAGATCGCACAATTCATTGGGTAGGGAATTTGATGTTTCCCTGAGACTGTGTGATCTCAGAGTTAGCATATACAATTAGCAGGGGGTGTGGGGGTGTCTAGCCCCACTGCAAAAAATTATGTTTTACTGTTTTTTTTTTAAACAGTGTTTTGCATGTGCAGAGATTTCTTGCTCAGGTCATGCATAGTAGCGTGTCAGCATTTGAAAAGGCAACCTTTTGTGGTCGACTTTATGAACGTCGATCTTTGTGGCATCTGCTTTTTATCAGTAGACTATATGTATGTCTGTATATATATATATATATATATATATATATATATATATATATATATATATATATATATATATATATATATATATATATATATATATATATACATATATATATATATATATATATATATATATATGTATATGTATGTATACAGAAAAAATAGTAAAAAGCAGAAATTACACCAAAGGGTAAAGGCTCCTGTGGATGCAAATAACTGGATAATCAACAATTGTAAAAGTTCGATCATCCACAGGAACCAAGCACTATGTCTCCACAGGCGTGTATAAAGTAAAGCAGCAAGTCCAAATTACGATTCCAGATAACAAGAATACGCGAACTAGGCAACTAAGTTCTGGCTTTATTATATTTAGTAAGCGCTTTCACCTTTCGGCTTCATCAGACATTAATAACAAAAATCTAGCCATTTAAATACTGAACAAGTACAATTCATTGGCCAGATAAATAGACACGTCACTGAATGCACGTATTAAAGAAGTATAAGACCAGTTAATTCAAACACTTGTTTGTTAAAAAGTGCCTACCCTTATAATTAAAATTAATTAAAAAACTTCATTAAAAAACTTCCTATAACATTATCCTAATGAATATATGTGAATTCATTGACACATAAAAATATTATATTTAAATATAAATATAAATATATATATATATATAAATACAAATACATATAACTATTATAAATATATACAAATACAAATACAAAGTATGCACATACATATACAAACAACCATGCAATATCCCATATATGAATAGGTGTATACATCAGGGGTGGATATTCAGTTAATTCAACCTGACACTACTGGCCTTCTCTTTTTCAAAATGGGTTTAAGTGAAGCTTTATCATTAAGGCCAGGCTCTCTATCTGCTTGACATCTAATAATCCACCTAACTCATTCTCTTCTGTAAATGTATAAATATCACCCCCACGTAAACTCGGTTTAAAGATTTGAATCACTGAAAAGGTGAATATATGACTCGGTCCTCTGTCCATGACATGTTTGGCTAAGGCATTGGTATTGGTCCCTATACGAACATGATAGACATGTTCCCTTATGCGTTCCCTAAGTTTTCTATTGGTTTTACCTATATAGAACGATTCACAGGAGACACATCTAGCTAAATAAACCACATGCTCACTCTGACAGTTGGTGTTAGTATAAAACTTGAATTCAACCCCTGTGACAGGATGTATAAATGAAGTTCTCTCATCTATATGTGGGCACTGGTTACATTTGTTACATGGTTTAGTGTTCACTAAACTCCTGTTACAATCTATAGGTTCCCTTCCTAGTGGACGGTGACAAAGAATACGTTTCAGATTCTTTCTATTTCTAAAGGCATAGGTGGGTCTACGTCCTACTATCCTACCTATATTTCCATCTAATAGAAGTACATTCCAATACCTCTCATATATTTCCTTAACATTACCCATGTCTGAAGTAAAGAATAGGGGTATTCTCAAGCTCACTGGGTTCAGACCATTGTCTGGACGAGCTTCAGAAGGTGCACCTTCTGAAAAGTATGGTTTTGCTATGGTGGTTCTAAGAGAGTTTACCCTGCTGATAGCCCCATTTAACTCATTAGGTTTATAACGTCTGTCAGTTAATCTTTCTTTCAGGTTAGAAATCTCTGTTATAAAATGATCATGGGTCGGATTGAGCCTAGAAGCTCTCATAGCCTGACCCATGACTACATTTTTAAACACAAACGGAGGGTGCATGCTCTCTCGATGAAGTAAGGTATTTCTATAGCAAGCCTTGCGGTGGATTGTGGTATTCAACATCCCATTATCCATTCTTATCATGTCTATGTCTAAAAAAGAAATCTTTTATCTGGAATAATTAGTAGTGAATTGAAGAAAATTAGTAAGGCCATTTACAACTGACACAATATGAAGGAGCTCTTCCTCCGTACCAAGCCATATAAAGAAGAGGTCGTCCACAAAAACGTTTATAAAACAAGGCTCTTCTCTGAAAATCATGCAAGGAAATAATGAGTCTTCCTCCCATTTAGCCATTACTATATTGGCGTAGCTATTGGCTCACGATGTGCCCATAGCCACGCCATCATTCTGTAAATAGTAATCATTATTGAAAGTAAACACATTATTCTGTAGGACAATTTCCAAAAACATGGTTAACTGATCTATTACAGTCAGATTCAAACTAGAATTGTCAGTCAAAAACTGATGCACCATGAACACCCCCAGATCATTAGGGATCATGGTAAATACACTCTTAACATCCATAGTCACCAAAATATATGGTCTATCATCTGGTACTCCTTTCCAAAACTTATATAATTCCAAAGGAAATTGCTTACTGTCCCTTAGTATAGTAGAGTTCGCATTAACAATGGGTCTAAGAAAGTGCTCCAAGTAAAGTGAAAAAGGCTCAGTTACCCAGCCTCTCCCAGACACTATGGGACGCAATGGTGGCTTTACCAATGACTTGTGGATCTTGGGAAGACCCTGTATAATCGGTACGAGGGGTTTATCAACTCTCAAAAACTTCATTAATGTACTATCTATATCATGACTTTTATAAAGGTCATCCAGAATATCATAAATTCTAAATATTCTATTAGAGACTTCATTTAGTTCAACCTTAGAGTAATAACCACCTTCGTTTAACATACAACTCATACTCTCTATATAATCCTCAGTGTCCATAACAACAATAGGTCCTCCTTTGTCTGCTGGACGTATAACTATAGTGGGGTCCTTCGAAAGGTCAGATAGAGCCTTCCTTTGGTTATAGGTTAAATTCTGTTTCCCAGCATTCCTATTTCTATCCCTATTACCTTCGTTCAATAAATGTAGATCTTGTTCTGCTAACTTATTAAATGTATCCACCAAAGGGTGTAATGTGGGAATATACAAGCTAGGAGTGCGAAAAGTACTGGTGGTGCCTGCCCTCTCAACATCTCCAAAATCCAGTTTTAATTGTACATTACGTGCAAAAAGTCTAGTGTCCAACACTGAATCAGTCACATTGCTCTTACTGCTAGGAATAAAAGATAAGCCCTTATTGAGAACCTCTGACTCATACCTGGTTAAACTCCTGTGAGATAAGTTCATGACTAGGGATTGGGTAGTCGTTCCCACATTTTCTTCAAAGTGGGTCCAGTGTGTTCTCCCCCTGACCCCTTCCATTTCACTCTCCCTCTGTTGTATGTACCTCGTCCTTGCACATGCTGGGGGGTGCCTATCGGGAAAGGGTCAGGTGTCACAGCTCTTTCATCAGTCAGTTGTAGGTTACTAGTAGACAAGGATGAAGCGGTTGTTACTATAGATGGTCATGTTGTTTCTGATGTTGTTCCTAATGAAGTTAACAATAGTAGTGCTCTTAATAGGGTAGTTGATAGGAACGTGGATGACTGTGTACTCTCTGGCTCTAATACAGAACCAGTGGTTAGAAGGAAAGTTTCTAACATTCCCTATAACCTACAAGTGACTGATGAAAGAGCTGTGACACCTGACCCTTTCTTGATAGGCACCCCCCAGCATGTGCAAGGACGAGGTACATACAACAGAGGGAGAGTGAAACGGAAGGGGTCAGGGGGAGAACACACTGGACCCACTTTGAAGAAAATGTGGGAACGACTACCCAATCCCTAGTCATGAACTTATCTCACAGGAGTTTAACCAGGTATGAGTCAGAGGTTCTCAATAAGGGCTTATCTTTTATTCCTAGCAGTAAGAGCAATGTGACTGATTCAGTGTTGGACACTAGACTTTTTGCACGTAATGTACAATTAAAACTGGATTTTGGAGATGTTGAGAGGGCAGGCACCACCAGTACTTTTCGCACTCCTAGCTTGTATATTCCCACATTACACCCTTTGGTGGATACATTTAATAAGTTAGCAGAACAAGATCTACATTTATTGAACGAAGGTAATAGGGATAGAAATAGGAATGCTGGGAAACAGAATTTAACCTATAACCAAAGGAAGGCTCTATCTGACCTTTCGAAGGACCCCACTATAGTTATACGTCCAGCAGACAAAGGAGGACCTATTGTTGTTATGGATACTGTGGACTATATAGAGAGTATGAGTTGTATGTTAAACAAAGGTGGTTATTACTCTAAGGTTGAACTAAATGAAGTCTCTAATAGAATATTTAGAATTTATGATATTCTGGATGACCTTTATAAAAGTCATGATATAGATAGTACATTAATGAAGTTTTTGAGAGTTGATAAACCCCTCGTACCGATTATACAGGGTCTTCCCAAGATCCACAAGTCATTGGTAAAGCCACCATTGCGTCCCATAGTGTCTGGGAGAGGCTGGGTAACTGAGCCTTTTTCACTTTACTTGGAGCACTTTCTTAGACCCATTGTTAATGCGAACTCTACTATACTAAGGGACAGTAAGCAATTTCTTTTGGAATTATATACGTTTTTGAAAGGAGTACCAGATGATAGACCATATATTTTGGTGACTATGGATGTTAAGAGTTTATTTACCATGATCCCTAATGATATGGGGGTGTCCATGGTGCATCAGTTTTTGACTGACAATTCTAGTTTGAATCTGACTGTAATAGATCAGTTAACCATGTTTTTGGAAATTGTCCTACAGAATAATGTGTTTACTTTCAATAATGATTACTATTTACAGAATGATGGCGTGGCTATGGGCACATCGTGAGCCAATAGCTACGCCAATATAGTAATGGCTAAATGGGAGGAAGACTCATTATTTCCTTTGCATGATTTTCAGAGTAGAGCCTTGTTTTATAAACGTTTTATGGACGACCTCTTCTTTATATGGTTTGGTACGGAGGAAGAGCTCCTTCATATTGTGTCAGTTGTAAATGGCCTTACTAATTTTCTTGAATTCACTACTAATTATTCCAGAGAAAAGATTTCTTTTTTAGACATAGACATGATAAGAATGGATAATGGGATGTTGAATACCACAATCCACCGCAAGGCTTGCTATAGAAATACCTTACTTCATCGAGAGAGCATGCACCCTCCGTTTGTGTTGAAAAATGTAGTCATGGGTCAGGCTATGAGAGCTTCTAGGCTCAATCCGACCCATGATAATTTTATAACAGAGATTTCTAACCTTAAAGAAAGATTAACTGACAGACGTTATAAACCTAATGAGTTAAATGGGGCTATCAGCAGGGTAAACTCTCTTAGAACCACCATAGCGAAACCATACTTTTCAGAAGGTGCACCTTCTGAAGCTCGTCCAGACAATGGTCTGAACCCAGAGAGCTTGAGAATACCCCTATTCTTTACTTCAGACATGGGTAATGTTAAGGAAATATATGAGAGGTATTGGAATGTACTTCTATTAGACGGAAATATAGGTAGGATAGTAGGACGTAGACCCACCTATCCCTTTAGAAATAGAAAGAATCTGAAACGTATTCTTTGTCACTGTCCACTAGGAAGGGAACCTATAGATTGTAACAGGAGTTTAGTGAACACTAAACCATGTAACAAATGTAACCAGTGCCCACATATAGATGAGAGAACTTCATTTATACATCCTGTCACAGGGGTTGAATTCAAGTTTTATACTAACACCAACTGTCAGAGTGAGCATGTGGTTTATTTAGCTAGATGTGTCTCCTGTGAATCGTTCTATATAGGTAAAACCAATAGAAAACTTAGGGAACGCATAAGGGAACATGTCTATCATGTTCGTATAGGGACCAATACCAATGCCTTAGCCAAACATGTCATGGACAGAGGACCGAGTCATATATTCACCTTTTCAGTGATTCAAGTCTTTAAACCGAGTTTACGTGGGGGTGATATTCATACATTTACAGAAGAGAATGAGCTTAGGTGGATTATTAGATGTCAAGCAGACAGAGAGCCTGGCCTTAATGATAAAGCTTCACTTAAACCCATTTTGAAAAAGAGAAGGCCAGTAGTGTCAGGTTGAATTAACTGAATATCCACCCCTGATGTATACACCTATTCATATATGGGATATTGCATGGTTGTTTGTATATGTATGTGCATACTTTGTATTTGTATTTGTATATATTTATAATAGTTATATGTATTTGTATTTATATATATATATATATATATATATTTATATTTATATTTAAATATAATATTTTTATGTGTCAATGAATTCACATATATTCATTAGGATAATGTTATAGGAAGTTTCTTAATGAAGTTTTAATTAATTTTAATTATAAGGGTAGGCACTTTTTAACAAACAAGTGTTTGAATTAACTGGTCTTATACTTCTTTAATACGTGCATTCAGTGACGTGTCTATTTATCTGGCCAATGAATTGTACTTGTTCAGTATTTAAATGGCTAGAATTTTGTTATTAATGTCTGATGAAGCCGAAAGGTGAAAGCGCTTACTAAATATAATAAAGCCAGAACTTAGTTGCCTAGTTCGCGTATTCTTGTTATCTGGAATCGTAATTTGGACTTGCTGCTTTACTTTATACACGCCTGTGGAGACATAGTGCTTGGTTCCTGTGGATGATCGAACTTTTAAAATATGTATGTATACACACACACAGATAGAGAGATAGATGGATGGATAGATAATATAGTATTATATTAACAATAAATAGAAATGTAAACAGAATTAAGCAATAAGGAAATTATGTTCTCTGACAGAACACATAGTATACTGACCAAAAGAAACTCTGCATAACAAAAAATATTTAATCAATGTATTTTTTAATTACAAGAATTGTAAAAATATTCCATAGAGTCAGATATAGGTGATATATTTTTTAATAATTAAAATAAGGAATAGATTGATAAAGGGTTACAGATACATGTTAGAAGTATCTAGAAAAAAGTCCAGCCATCCTCAACCCCTTTTCCCATTTTGCGCATGGGCTCAGGGTGTCACTTCCACAGTGACAATCATCTCGAGCCATGGCAAACACCACCAGGTGGCTAGCCCTGCCGTGGTAGTTCATTTCACTCATGCACACACACTCATCTTTGGCCAATTTAGAGTGTCCAATAAACCTACTGTATGTCTTTGGAATGTGGGAGGAAACCGGAACACCCAGAGGAAACCCATGTGACCACAAGGAAGGCATACAGACTCCGCACAGAAGGCATCATAGCCAAAAATCAAACTGCAGAACCTCTTGCTGTGAGGTAACAACACTTAACCACTGTACCACCACGGCCACCCAAAAAGTACAGGGTATACATTTGAAGCTATTCAGTTTAAGACAGTAACTAATGAGGTGGTATGTATTGTGTTTAGCATTAAAGGGATTGGAGAAGTGAAATGGAAAAGGAAAAAAATTCAAGGAACAGTAAACTAATAAAATACTTTTAAAATATTTTACTATAAGTGCATGTATTAAATGTATAGAAGTCACATGGTGTACTATATCCATCAGTATCTTTTGTTAATTTTGGAAAATTTAAAATCTATAATAATTTCCTAACAATGTTAAATTGTGCAGCTGAAAAACCCATGCTACATTTTTGTCTTCACACTCAGCATTCTTACACATTCCATTATTTTATTTTATGTGTCATTTCTGGATTTATAGGAATATGACGCAACCTACTCCAACCTACGCCAGGGACCCATGCTTATGATGGGATGGGTGTATGTGCCCCTACTGGCCAGTGTGTGCCCATCATAAGGGCCACCAGCCCTAGGTCAATAAGCTACTGGCCGGCCGGTGTCCAGTTGCCCAGCTTTGATTACCTGGGATAGCCTGTTGAGCAAAAGCTGGATGTAAAACCAACCAACCTGCAAAACATGAATACGAATTGTTGCACTCAGTGTAGCTTCACTGACAGGATGGAACTTAGAAGTGGATCACATGATGGTACAGAGGAGGCTGGATGTATACAAGATACATGATCGAAGGGCAGTGCAGCAAAACTACTTGGCTTGGGACTCAGAGTCTATTACTCAGGAGGAGGACAGGCTGTAAATGCTGTGGGAATTGTGATGAGTGAAATGATCCGGAAGGCAGTGAGGGATGTCATCAGAATTAGTGACAGACTTGTGGCAGTCAGACTCCAGCATAATGACAGGGTAATATTTATAATCTCAGACTATACCCCACAGCAGGGCTGTGATAGTAAAGAGAAGAGTACATTCAGACAGCAGTTACAGGACCTACTATATAAAGCAGGATAACATGAATTGGTATTAATAATGGCTGACTTGAATGCACATACCGAGACAAAACAGGATATGAGGACTGCCTGAGTCCATAAGGGTGGGGCAACAGGAATAAAGGACAGGCCATTCTAGACTTTTTTTGGCAAATGACTTGATATTAGCCAATGCATGGTTCAGAAAGAGACAGTCACAATATCACATACAAGAGTGGCCAACATGTAACTCAGGTAGACTTCCTCCCAGTAAGGAAAGGCCACTGGGGTAAAATCAGCAATCACCAATGCAAAGTCATCCCCAGTGAAACAGTTGTTCCATAGCATAAACCACTAGTTGCTACTATCAGCTGTAAGCAGTGGTCAGAGAGGTCTCTAAGGTCAACAGAAACCAGACTGAAGACCTGGAAGTTGAAGGTGACTGGAGAGAAAGTACAACAGTTCAAGGAATTACTGAGGGCTCTAGCACCCCAAGAAGAGGAAGAAACAGGTGGAGTTGAAGGAGAATGGCAAAGTCTTAAAACAGCATGCGTGAGGACTACAGAACAGATACGTGACTGAGCCATAAGAAAAGCTGGTGGTGGAATGCAGAAGTCCAGAAAGTCATCAAAAGAAAGAAGGAGTCCAAAAAAGTGGGACATAGAAAAGACAGACCAGGCTAGGAAGCATTACTGGTTGGCTAACAAAGAGGCTAAGAAAGGAGTTAGCAAAAAACAGGGCATCGGAGGCACTCTACCTCCTTATGGAAAGTGACTCAGTAAGGAGCACAAAGAAACTATATCAGGTTGCATGACAGAGACAGAAAGATAAAGAAGATAGTCAGACACCCTTCATAAGGGATGCCAGCAGCAACCTGCTCACCAGTCCACAGGACATCAAAGGCAAATAGACGGAGTACTTCCAGCAGCTTCTGAATAAACACAACCCCACAGAAGCTGTACTACCCTAAATACAGCCTATGATGACAGAAGAGAAGCAGCCAAACCTGGAAGAAGTAAGAACAGCACTAAGGAAAATGAAGTCAGGGAAAGCAGCAGGCTCAAATGAGGCCACAGCAGGTATGATAAAGATGCTGGGTGAGACAGGGGAGAAATGGTTCCTGAGGGTATTCATAGGAGTGTGGAGAGAAAGGCATATCACAGATAACTGGAGAATAAGCATACTCATGCCAGTGTACAAGAAAAAAGGGGACATATACAACTGTGGGCACTGCAGAGGTTTCAAGTTCCTGTCACATTGCATGAAAATTCTGAAGAGTGTGATTAATAAATGGATACACAAAGTAGTTGAAAGTAAGATGGGAGATGAGCAGTTCAGATTCAGAAGATGCAGCACAACTGACCAAATGTTTGCAGTGAGACAGATAGCTGAGAAGAAGCTAGAGATGAGAAAAGAGTCCAATTTGGCATTCCTAGACTTGAAGAAAGCATATGACAAAGTCCCAAGGAAGCTGATGTTAGCAGTCCAGCAATGGTGCGAAGTCCCAGGCATATTGGAATAATTAGTGCAGGCTATGTACAAAGATCCAATAACTCAAGTACAAACAATGTGCATTCTCACAGAGGGGTTCCCAATGGGAGTGGGTATGCATCAGTATTCAGCTCTGAGCCCACTGCTGAGCAAACAGGTCAGTGGGGACAAATCCACAAAGTTGCTGTATGCAGATGAGGTGGCATTACAGGAAGACTCTGATCAAGAACTTCAGCAAAGGATAGGGGAATGGAATGCAAAATTGAAGGTACATAGGATGAAACTAAGTACAGATAAAACAGTGGTAATGGCAGCAAATCAGGGAAATCAGAATAAGGTGAGAAATGAGATAGAAGGGAAGATAGTGGAACAGGTTAACAGTTTCAAGTATCTGGGAGGGGTGGTTGAGGAGAAGGGAAGTCTGAATGAAGAGGTCAAAGCTAGAATCAGAGGAGTTGCAGCCAACTAGCACAGAGTGTCAGGTGTAATGTATGACAGAAGAATGCCAAAGAAACTGAAAAGTAAGACCCACAAAACAGTGGTGCAACCAGTACCACTGTATGGTAAATAAACCTGGGCAATAAAGACAGGGCAGATGAGGAAGCTAGAAATGATGGAAATGAAGGGCCTGAGATGGGTGATAGGATGCACACTGTGGGACAGATGAAAAAATGAGGACATAGCAGAAGCCAAAGTAGCTCCAATTGCAGAACAGGTAAAAGAGAATGGAATACAGTGGTTTGGTCACATATGCAGAAAAGCAGAAGACAATCTGGTGAAGAAAATTTGGCACAGACAGGAAGAAGGTAAGAGGAAATGAAGGCATCCAGCAAAGAGGTAGGTGGATTGTGTGTGAGAAGATCTGCAACAGTCAAGCATGAGTGTTGAAAAAGGCCAGAGACATGGCAACAGTTAACAAGACACCCCGACCCCATGTAGAAAATCAGAAAAAGGGGGCTGATGATGACGATGATGATTCTCTTCTTTTTTTTTCTGAAGCACAATTAAAATTTCATACACAAATCAATCATCTAAAATACACCACATCTGTATTGCGTGTGCACTGTGTACACAATCTGGATTCAGTAACATCCCTACTACATTTTTTGTGCTTTCTAGTCAGTCAGAAGGATTACACTAATTGTATACATAGTCTACTCTTTGTGGTAATCTTTATGAATCCCCATCGATATTTAAAGCTGCAAGAAAATCAGTAGGAAAATTAAAGTTAGGAGGAGGAAGATGTGAGTTATGCCTGTGTTATCTGCTCACTTAGATTGGTGTGCACTTATTTTACACTTAGTGTAGGCATTAATGAATCTGACCCCACAATATTGAACTTGCGTCTGCTATATGTGGCACATAGGTGAAAAATTTGATAAAACTAACATTGCCATTGAGTGATTGTGCTAATAGAGCAAATACTAGTGGATATTATTATCTAAAAGATTCTGTAGTGTACCAGGTACGACAGCCAAAACTTGCCACTACATTCTCCAGAGTCTCCTATTTGCTGAAGACAAAGTCCTTTTTCACCTAAATGAAAACCATGTACAGATCCTTCTGTTCTTGTCACCAGTTTTCTTATATCATCCCAGGATTAAAGCTCAGGTTTTTATTCTGTGAAATGGTTTGACTCCCTGTTAGAATTCTAATAAAATTTAATCAGCACTGGGAAGTAGACGATTTAGAAGAATATAGGTGTGGATTTGCACTGCAAAGAGTATGACATTTTCTTAAAAAACTAACATACCAGTTATTTTCCCCTCCATGAAGATGACACTAATATTATCATTTCTGAAATCTTTAAAATGTTTTCACTGCACCAAATTCTAAATAGGGGGTTATGGACATCAAGTATCAATTTCTCACTCCCATCTGTTTAAAGCCCATGTGCATTCTGGTCTTCAATCTTTATTGTTCTTGCCCTGTCATAGGAAGTTCATCAACACAGTCAGTTATAGGGCACTGACAAAAAGATCCATTGGGGCATTTGCAGTCACTGTGGCTTAGAAGGATAAAGCACTGAGTTTGTTCAAATAAACTGAGTTAAACCACTGGATCAGGCAATGGATGAGAGGGGATAGGGAAATGAAAGTGCAGAGGCTAATGCCAGGTCACTTGCCTTAGCAAAAAGGGTGCTATGGGTAATTTAGGTGAAGGATCATGGCTCACAGTTGGGCAAATGGGCATTAGTACCACAATTGGGGACAGTACGTGTGGATACAAATGTGGCTTCAGTTAAAAACAGCAGAAGTCAAAGCCATAGTTGGGTCACTAGTGCTGAAACAAGTAAATCCCAGTTAGCATCATGGATGACAACACTACTCCTACCTTCTAATCCTCACCCTGAGGGTGATAAATAGGTTATAAAAGAGAATTAACGGGTCAACAGGTGTCTACAGGGAGGCTAGATGAGACTGGGGAAAATAAATAAATAAATAAATAACTGTTGCATCTTTCACAAAAAGAAAGCTCCATTAGTTTTTTAAACTGTTCTTTTCATCTAACTTTAATGGTTTCATTTCTTTAAGAGTGTCAGATCGTCTTGAGATTATACAAAAATCAAAAATGAAGCCCTAAGATCTTCTGTTTAATCTCCTGTTGAGGTCTTTGGAAAATGAATTCTTCATAATCGGGGACCTCACCTTAGGCCTTTCAATTATGGAAGAAATTCTGACGGGTCATTTCTGGTAATATAAAGCTGGGGCTCCTTGTTACTTATGGTGTATTACTTTCTGAGGTATCAGGTCTTTCTTTGAATGCTTGTCTTGAGCTTAGGGTCTGACTCTATTTTTTTTTTGGCATGAGATGGCAGCATGCCATGTGCAAGAAGTTTTTTTTTTCTAGTGAGCAGATCTTTAATTGTACTATTATTGTCAGAAGACTAGGACAAAAATGCAAGGATGGTATGTGCAGTCATGCACACATTGTCAAATGCTGGGAATGTTAAAACCCAACACTGCATAGGGGAATTCCTTTTCATTAGGTGCTGCAACCGCAGAGATGATTATAAGGGTGAACAAGAAGTTCACCAAAAATAAATAGATAAATAAATGCAGAGTTTTGTGTTACAAATGATATTTGTACTAGTTTTCCCTTGTCCTGCATCCATAGAACTGTTTTCATGAATGTAATGTTAGACATGTTGGATGGTGTAGCCAACACATCCAGCAAATCCTGTCAGGGTTTGATGGACAGCAATCCACCAAATCCTGCCAGTGTTCGATGGACAGCAATCCTTAACTTCTTCCAGTACATCTGAGTGTCATCATTACAGGTGGACAAGGTAGTGAGCCCTGATCAGTGACATTACTACGAATCCTATTGAATTAATTGGTTTTCAATAGACTAGATGAATTTTCTGTATAACAATTTTGCTGCTCTTGATGTTTTGGAGTGAGCGGATTATTCTCAATACATTTGAGCAAGCAATGGACTCTGCAACAAAAATCATCTCAGAGTCTACTTGGGGGTAGATATCTTTTCATTCATGAGCACTCTATTAGTGACAATTCAGGAGGAAACGGGATTTGGATTGAAGGTGTGTCTAATAAATGTCCACTTGTTGTTCTCACCACAGGTACTGTTCATGATTAACAGTAACAGTTTGTGCATTTTTACAATAATTAAATGCCACTGAAGCTTGTATTTTGCTTTCCTTCATTCCCTATTATGCCATTGTAGAGATCTGAACTGCATCAAGCTTTAGCAATGGGGTCTACGAGAAGAATGATCCTGATTTTTGTTGATATGTTGGTCATCGGTTTGCATTCTTTGGTTTAGAATCATTTGTTCCCTTGATATGGTGGTCACACTTTTGCTATCATTGGTTTGCAATCATCTGCTCCCTTGATATGTTGGTCATGAGTTTGGTATCAATGGTTTAGAATCATTTGTTCCCTTGTTATGTTGGTCATGAGTTTGGTATCAATGGTTTAGAATAATTTGTTCCCTTGTTACGTTGTTTATGAATTTGCCATCATTGGTTTAGAATAATTTGTTCCCTTGATATGTTATTTATGAGTTTGCTATCATTGGTTTAGAATAATTTTTTCCCTTGTTATGTTGCTTATGAGTTTGCTATCATTGGTTTAGAATCATTTGTTCCCTTGATATGTTGCTCAGAAGTATGGTATCACTGATTTAGAATAGTTTGTTCCCTTGTTATGTTGGTCATGAGTTTAGTATCAGTGGTTTAGAATAATTTGTTCCCTTGTTACGTTATTTATGAATTTGCCATCATTGGTTTAGAATAATTTGTTCCCTTGATATGTTGTTTATGAGTTTGCTATCATTGGTTTAGAATCCTTTTTCCTTTGTTATGTTGCTTATGAGTTTGCTATCATTGGTTTAGAATCATTTGTTCCCCTGATATGTTGCTCACAAGTTTGGTATCACTGATTTAGAATCATTTGTTCCCTTGTTATGTTGGTCATGTGTTTGGTGTCATTGAATTAGAATAATTTGTTCCCTTGTTATGTTGGTCATGAGTTTGATATCAATGGATTAGAATCATCTGTTCCCTTGACATGTTGCTCACAAGTTTGGTATCACTGATTTAGAATAATTTGTTCCCTTGTTATGTTGCTCACAAGTTTGGTATCACTTATTTAGAATTATTTGTTCCCTTGTTATGTTGGTCATGAGTTTGGTATCAATGGATTAGAATCATTTGTTCCCTTGATATGTTGCTCACACGTTTGGTATCACTGATTTAGAATCATTTGTTCCATTGTTGTGTTGCTCACAAGTTTGGTATCACTGATTTAGAATCATTTGTTCCCTTGTTATGTTTTTCATGAGTTTGGTATCAATGGATTATAATCATTTGTTCCCTTGATATGTTGCTCACAGGTTTGGTATCACTGATTTACAATCATTTGTTCCCTTGTTATGATGCTCATAAGTTTGGTATCATTGATTTAGAATCATTTATCCCTTGTTATGTTGGCCATATGTTTGGTATCAATGGATTAGAATCATTTGTTCCCTTGATATGTTGCTCACAAGTTTGGTATCACTGATTTAGAATCATTTGTTCCCTTGTTATGTTGCTCACAAGTTTGGTATCACTGATTTAGAAGCATTTGTTCCCTTGTTATGTTGGTCATGAGTTTGGTATCAATGGATTAGAATCATTTGTTCCCTTGATATGTTGCTCACAAGTTTGGTATCACTGATTTAGAATAATTTGTTCCCTTGTTATGTTGATCACAAGTTTGGTATCACTGATTTAAAATCATTTGTTCCCTTGTTATGTTGGTCATGAGTTTGGTATCAATGGTTTGGAATAATTTGTTCCCTTGTTATGTTGGTCATGAGTTTGGTATCAATGGTTTAGAATCATTTGTTCCTTGTTATGTTGCTCACAAGTTTGGTATCGCTGATTTAGAATCATTTGTTCCCTTGTTATGTTGGTCATGAGGTTGGTATCAATGGATTAGAATCATCTGTTCCCTTGTTATGTTGGTCATGAGTTTGGTATCAATGGATTAGAATCATTTGTTCCCTTGTTATGTTGGTCATGAGTTTGGTATCAATGGTTTAGAATCATTTGCTCCCTTGTTATGTTGGTCATGAGTTTGGTATCAATGGCTTAGAATCGTTTGTTCCCTTGTTATGTTGGTCATGAGTTTGGTATCAATGGTTTAGAATCATTTGTTCCCTTGTTATGTTGGTCATGAGTTTGGTATCAATGGTTTAGAATTGTTTGTTCCCTTGTTATGTTGGTCATGAGTTTGGTATCAATGGATTAGAATCATTTGTTCCCTTGTTATGTTGGTCATGAGTTTAGTATCAATGGTATAGAATCATTTGTTCCCTTGTTGTGTTGGTCATGAGTTTGGTATCAATGGATTAGAATAGTTTGTTCCCTTGTTATGTTGGTCATGAGTTTGGTATCAATGGTTTAGAATTGTTTGTTCCATTGTTATGTTGGTCATGAGTTTGGTATCAATGTATTAGAATAATTTGTTCCCTTGTTATGTTGGTCATGAGTTTGGTATCAATGGTTTAGAATCGTTTGTTCCCTTGTTGTATTGGTCATGAGTTTGGTATCAATGGATTACAATAATTTGTTCCCTTGTTATGTTGGTCATGAATTTGGTATCAATGGTTTAGAATTGTTTGTTCCCTTGTTATGTTGGTCATGAGTTTGGTATCAATGGTTTAGAATCGTTTGTTCCCTTGTTATGTTGGTCATGAGTTTGGTATCAATGGTTTAGAATCATGTGTTCCCTTGTTGTGTTGGTCATGAGTTTGGTATCAATGGTTTAGAATCATTTGTTCCCTTGTTATGTTGGTCATGAGTTTGGTACCAATGGTTTAGAATCGTTTGTTCCCTTGGTATGTTGGTCATGAGTTTGGTACCAATGGTTTAGAATCGTTTGTTCCTTGTTATGTTGGTCATGAGTTTGGTACCAATGGTTTAGAATCGTTTGTTCCCTTATTGTGTTGGTCATGAGTTTGGTACCAATGGTTTAGAATAGTTTTTTCCCTTGTTATGTTGGTCATGAGTTTGGTACCAATGGTTTAGAATCGTTTGTTCCCTTGTTGTGTTGGTCATGAGTTTGGTATCAACAGTTTAGAATCATTTGTTCCGTTGTTATGCTGGTCATGAGTTTGGTATCAATGGATTAGAATCATTTGTTCCCTTGTTATGTTGGTCATGAGTTTGGTATCAATGGTTTAGAATCATTTGTTCCCTTGTTGTGTTGGTCATGAGTTTGGTATCAATGGATTACAATAGTTTGTTCCCGTGTTATGTTGGTCATGAGTTTGGTATCAATGGTTTAGAATAATTTGTTCCCTTGTTATGTTGGTCATGAGTTTGGTATCAATGGTTTAGAATTGTTTGTTCCCTTGTTGTGTTGGTCATGAGCTTGGTATCAATGGTTTAGAATCGTTTGTTCCCTTGTTGTGTTGGTCATGAGTTTGGTATCAATGGTTTAGAATCGTTTGTTCCCTTGTTGTGTTGGTCATGAGTTTGGTATCAATGGTTTAGAATCATTCTTTTCATGCTTATTAGTGTAAAGTGTTAGGGCACATGCACTGATTAAAGTGGCCTGCAGACTGATGCTAACCTTGAGATGGCGGTTCAACTTCTTTAAGATGATTGCTCAGATAGGCATGTACTTGTTTGTTCCCTTGTTGTGTTGGTCATGAGTTTGGTATCAATGGTTTAGAATAATTTGTTCCCTTGTTGTGTTGGCCATGAGTTTTGTATCAATGGTTTAGAATCATTCTTTTCATGCTTATTAGTGTAAAGTGTTAGGGCACATGCACTGATTAAAGTGGCCTGCAGACTGATGCTAACCTTGAGATGGTGGTTCAACTTCTTTAAGATGATTGCTCAGATAGGCATGTACTTGATAACAAAACTGAAACCATGGTTGCATCTGCCTTCAGTAGGTTTCCATTCCCAGTTTCTAAAACTTTTTTTTCAGTCAACTCACCTTTATCTGATTATTGTTTTACGTAGGGAACAGTATCAGTTAGTTACCTATTGCATTTTCTGTGATAATGATTGCAGTTCTATTTTGCTGCACACTAACTTTTATTCTTGGTTATGCAGCGGAAATGTACAATATTACAAAAATCATAACTTGTTTCAAGTCTTTATGTCAGACAGGGTAATCATAGTGGAAATATACACCCAGACATGGTACAGTGACACAGAATAGGGATAAGGAAATAAGAGCCTTAACAATGATTGCCTAGTCAAAGAAGCAGGTGTGGAATTGTACATTTATCTCCTGCCAGATGCCAGAAAACTATGACAATATAACCAACTAATGCATATTCACTTTAATATACAGGAATGTTGATTTGTGTAATATGGAGAAGCTAGTACAACACTAAAATGCATATAAACCTGATAAGCTGTTAATCAAGAGTCCAAGAATAGATAGTCCATGATAACTGGAGATCACTATCTTGCTGTGATCGCCTTCCACCTTCACAATCAATGAAGCCCTATGATCTTCTGTTTAATCTCCTGCTGAGGTCTTTGGAAAATGAATTCTTCATAATCGGGGACCTCACCTTAGGCCTTTCAATTATGGATGACCCTAGTGGACATATCAGACTTCATACAACATAGCCCTGAAGAACACTGAGGCAAAATAACATGTTCTCCATGAAAAGCCTCCATTAAAAAGGCAGATAAACTACAGATTCTGCTTTATGAATCTGTGTATAAAGGTCAGTAATACTAAATCTTACTGTTCTATTCATCATATTTCACAAGTTGGAACTGTCAGAAAACAACTCATAGTTTCTAAGTCACAGTCTTATGATTCAGAGTAAAAATTATCATCAGCTGCAGACTTCAAGAAAGGAATTACTCTTTTCTAACATATCTGATCACTTCTTGTAGTAATTTCTCCATCATTACTTATCATCAGGCACCTTTCCTGTTGCTTTCCATCTTCATCTACCAAAAGATTAGCTTCAGTGTCTATAGTGGATGATTTTGCATCCAACACAGCCCACAAAGCACTAGGAGCCTGCTTTAATACTGAGCACTGCTGCATTCCCTGCTTCAACCGCTACCTCACAAACCATATGATATGAAATTTCCACCCCCAGCTTCGACAGTATTGGCTCCATCCCCACCTGCATATCCATTCCTCCATCCAAGTTACATATCTTTATTTTGGTAATGCATAATGACTGGGAGCATGCCCCCTGAAGAATGAGATAATATTACATCAATCCAAAAAAGATAGTTCAGAAGCTCCCACACAGAGGGCAGGCAGGGGAATGTTCTACTGTCCTTAAAAATGTTGTCTCAGTCAGTACAAAACTAAACTTTGGTTCTCCCATACAAATAAAGCATTAACTTAACAGGGTCAACATCAGGAAATAAATAAACTGCTTAGAAAGAGAGAGACAGCCTATCTGTTTGATAGCCAGATAGCCAGACTCCTGTCTGGTAGTACCAGGCAGTACTCTAACACATTTCTAACCCTATAGTAGTGACTCTGATAATGAGGAGAGCATCTTACTCATAGCTGTACATCTCCCTGGGAGTGTTATGTAGTTCTCTGGCACATGTATGATCTCCTGCAATGCAAAGAGTAAAGATCAATATTTCTACCTGACAGGCATGCTGCTTCATGAAGGTCCCATGTAGTGTCTGGACACTATTCTGGAATATGGGACTGGTAATGATGAGGAGCAGTGGACTGTGGTGACAGCATTACTACTGCCTGGTGACAGCATGTAGTAACCTCTTATCGTTATAACATTTTAGTAGTATCATCAGTAAAAGCAAATCTTTCTTGTTCCTTGGTCATAAGCTATATTCCTCTGTAGCCAAATCATACTTTAGCTGTGTCATTTATAAGAGCTGCAACTCTTCAATAAGTATGCAAGTCTTTGGTGACAACATGTTGTAACCTTGTACCATTCTGATAAAAACGTATGTCACTTATAAGGCGGTGGAACACCTGCTTGACCAATATGGTTCTCAATGAGAGCACTAAATTGCTGTGACCTTATTCTTACACGTGACAGTGTCACAGATAATGGACAGCACATCATTTACTCATACACGCAGGTTTGCAGCTCTAAGACACTAGTTTGTAGTTGTCTAATATTATACTGGTCTTTGATTGTCTCACTGATCAGGGAGGTGCATTTTTATCCCACTTGTGCTGATTCAAGAAGTTAGACTATGATAACTCGTCATATTCTGACCTACAGCAAAATCACAAATGAAAAGGAAAAGACTCTACCTAACTCTTCTATGTTCCTCTGTAGTACTATACTGAATGAGGGTATACCATCTATCTGACAGATATGCTACTGTCTGATGGTAGCATTTAGTGCTGGGGCATAGGCACCTCTGATGTAGTTCACCTCCTGCTGTCTGACAACACTGCTTAATGACAACACACAGGGTTCCAACAGATTCATAATGAAACACAAGTGTTGCATAGTAAAGACTCAAAAATAGCATAATCAAAGCATCCAAAGCTAATCAACACAACAACCAATGCTGTACTTCAGTACATCCAACATAGGTCAATAAACATAGTTTTTTGCAGGAAGGCTGCACCACTTTGCACTCTAGATGCAGAGAATGTGCACTGTGCACACTGGTTTCTAACTATGCTACCTTAGACATTACACAAACATAGAGGAAAGTGAAAGAGAGAAAAAAAACACACCATTTCCTTTCACTCTGAGTCACCCAGGCTCAAAGATAGTATAAAAGTAACAGCCAAAGCTCTGAAGCACTGGTAATATAAAACCTCACTTAAAGTTACACAACAGAAGATAGTATTTCTGGAATGGCTCCATGCTGACCTAATGCAATGATGATAGGTAGCAGAGTACCATTTTGTGAAAGGTACTTCTATATCTATTACACTGCCACTGCTGGGGAAGGGGCATCTCTCTGCATCTGTGCTGCTGGAGGTGCTTCAATGAACGAGGAGAGGTTAAATTTCATGGCAATATGGAGGGATAGAGAAGAAAAGTTTGCTTCAAGTGATCCGTGGACTTTTGGCCATAATGAATGCTCGGTGAAGTATGAGGACTTGGAAAAATTGATGATTAAGGAAGTTAGTATGTTTTATGATTTAAGACTTTTAGAGAAGTATGTCAACTCTAATATCACACCCATGGGGTTAAGAATTGAAAGGTTGCCAGCATATGGCTTTTCTGATGAAGAATCAGATCTTTTTTCCGAATGGAAGGAGATATCGTTGCAATGCACCTTAGGCTGGTTGAAAGTGTTAATAAAGCATAATGAGAGAGCGCTTACCAAGACGCGGTCTAGCATTTTGGCAGTTCAAGAGGCGCTCATTAATGAAACTTCTGAGGAGTTATTTAATCATAATATGAAAGAGATTAAAGTCAGGGTATCCAGAATCGAGTCAGATGTTATTCAGCGTAAAAAGAAGAAATTTGTATGTGATTTAAATTTCTATAAAACTGGTAAAATCTTTTCCTAGCAATATAGTCCAAGGAGAGGGCGGGGTCGATCTGGTTTCAGGAACAGCAAAACATGTGGTGTGCGAGAGTCGTCGGTTTCATCTTCAGAGACAGTATCGGTTGGTAGGAAAAGCATTTCCTTTGAAAATCTGAATGTAGAAACCAGCCCTCAACCCAGTGGTTTGAATGCCACAGTGCCGTCTTCAAAGCAGAGTCCATCTCAGGGGAAAAGGGCACGGACGACGCTTTCAAGGAAAGAGAAGACGGAGGTGATTTTGCCTGTTTTTGACTATAAACAACTAGGTTTTTCTTGTGCAGAAGTGAGTAAGGATCATGACTTTTTCTTTCACAATGATATGTATGTAGGTGAGGACTTAAGTATTATAAATTTAACGGACTTATCGTTGAATAATGACATTAAGAATGTTTTATGTAGAGGTACTAAGTTCATTCCGACCTGTATTCCCTCTATGGCTGATGTCATTTTGGAAGTTAAAGAGTTTTGCAGAAAATTACATTTGAGAGCTATTTTCGCAAATAAAAAAACAGATATAATGAATATTTTTGCAGATTCTAGTGGTGTTTCACTACTGGAGAGCTCACTGTTGGATATTTCCATACATGAAAATGAGTTGGTAAATATTTTTTCAGATGAAAATGTGTCTGATAAAACTGCCTTAGGATCTGAGTTCCATACACGGTATCTACTTAAGATGCCCTATGTGAGTGAATTGTTCCCCCTAGAACAACTACTAGTATTTATGTATTTGAAAGAACATTATGTAAACAAGTTGAAAGTGAATTTACTAGATTCAAAAGAAGTAACAAGCAGTTTAATTTGTCTAAGGAAGAGTGGTTGGCTCTCTGTGAGTTGAGGGCTAAACGAAAATTATGTAGTCACACAGTCTGACAAAGGGGGAAATTGGGTAATTTTGATAAGAGAGAGAAGTATAATACCATTGTTAATGGGTTACTATCTGATAGTAGTACTTATGTGAAATTGCCCACTAACCCTTTGTCAGAATTTAATACTGCTTTACTAGAGTTGTTAGAAAGGGGTGAACGTTTGGGATTTTTTGTCCCTGCTGATGTTAGAAAACTTTACATCAAGTGTCCTAAGGATGCAAAATTTTTTATTATTCCAAAGATTCATAAGAATTTAAGGGACCCACCAGGACGACCTATAGTGTCGGGTAAAGGTGCTTACCTGCAAAATGTGGGTATCCTGTTGGACTCTTTATTGAAATGTCCTCTTTCCAGAGTACCCTCTCATGTTAAGAATACTAAGGAAATCTGTGATTTTGTAGGGGGGACTCTATGGCAGGATAATTTTTATTGGGTCAGTGTTGACATCAAATCTCTTTACACTTGCATCAAAACTGACTGGGGACTAGAGGCAGTTTCTAAAATGTTAGGTGAAGGGCCCCGTACGATGTACATAATCAATTTGTTGGAATTTTTTTAACGCATAATTATTTTGAGTTTGATGGAAAATTTTTTCTTCAAAAAGAAGGTACGGCTATGGGGGTACCTATTACTTCACCGACAAGTCAAAACAGCGACACTCACATGTTCAACTCCACATCATCGACACTTCATAACATCGACGTTTCAGGTAAGCGATCTTCCCCCTCACAGGACCCATGGTAGCACTCGTTTCACTATTTATAAGGTAAGGACAACGCTGTCAGGGTACATTTTGAAGAATGACGTAAACCTTATGCGTTAAAAGACAGAAACGAGTGCTACCATGGGTCCTGTGAGGGGGAAGATCGCTTACCTGAAACGTCGATGTTATGAAGTGTCGATGATGTGGAGTCGAACATGTGAGTGTCGCTGTTTTGACTTGTCAGTGAAGTAATAGGTACCCGGCTATGGGTGCGTCATTTGCTCCATCATACGCTATTCTTTTCATGGCTTATTTTGAGAATATGTTTTTGTATCCAACTGAGTTCTTTTGTAGGAAGGTAGTGAAATATAAAATGAACATTGATGATTTATTACTTTTATGCAGTGGTGACCCTAAAGAATTTGAGGTGTTCATCACTAGTTTGAGGGATAATCCATGTGGGCTGGACTTTACCTTTAACATTGATAAGAGAAGATTGCGGTTTTTAGATGTGGAACTGCACGTGGGCATGCATGGAAGGGTGCAGTATAAGCCTTTTCATAAAGCTACTGCTGTAAACAATTTTTTACATGCTCAGTTCCCATCTAATCAAGTCTTTACCGTTAGGGGGAGTTTAAGCGCATTGTAAACAATACTTCAGAAATGACGAAGTTAAAAGTTGAATTTGATCTTGTTAAAGAAAGGTTACATGCGAAGGGATATTCTCATGAGTTAATTAGAGAAGCAAGAATGAAAGTAGAAAAAAAATTTAAACTTGGAGTTCATAAAAAATGGTCACATTCGAATTGGAACAAATTCGATCGGGAAAGAGATATTCATTCAGCTGACCATGTGGATAAACAGGATGATTTCATATTTTTTTGTCAATAGATATTCAGTTTTTTCACCAATTTAAAAAAATTTGGTAAACAATCTATGGTCTATTATAAGTAGGGATTTAAATTTAAGTGACATATTTCCTAAGAAGGTTGTTTTTTCTCATGGAAGATTTCAAAATTTGAAAGAGATGTTAAGAACTAGAAGTAAAAGGAAGGAGATAATAAATGCAGGTGCTTATGCCTGTGGGAGATGTAAAGTTTGTGAAAGAATCAGAAATTTGAATGGAAAGATGATCAATGGTAAAAGTTATAGGGCTATTGATCATTTTGATTGTAACTCCTTTGGAGTTATTTATGTGATCAGTTGTAACTGTCTGTCACCAAAATGGTATATTGGACAGACTAAACGTAAGGTGAAACTAAGAATTACGGAACACCTTGGTGACATAAGAAATGGTAGGATGGACAGCCCCATAGCTCAACATTTTCATATTAAGCATGAAGGTTTGGTAGAAGGTTTCATTTTCAGTGTAATTGCTAGACATCTAGAGCCTGTTTACTGCATTTCCTGTGTTGCACTTAATTTAAAATCATTTTTTTCTCTAAAAACTGCATTTTACCTGATTTTGGCCTAGCACTCAAGTGTGGGGTCATTTATTGCACTGTTGTGATTATTTTGCTGCTTGTGTATCTCTACTACCTTTAAACTACAACAAAAGGAAAAAAAAAATAAATAAATCTTGCTTTTTTCCCACTTTCTGAAAATTAAGAAAGTTCAGTTACAGATTTGCTGTTCTGAACTGTTTGGAAGTTTCTAGAAGGCCAGTGCTTGCTTGGGCTAAAGGGAAGTCTCTGTGTTCACCAGTGGGAGTGGTTAACACTGAACAGCCTGCCTGTCCCTGGAGGAGTGGTTACTACCTAGAAGCTGTAGTTTTATTGGCCATTTTGGGTCAATTCTAAACTCCTTGATCTCTCTCTCTTAAAACCCTACAACTCTCTTTTTGCGGTTTTATGACTGAGCAGCATCGGGCAGTGCCGCCTAAACAGGTTTAAACTATTCCAGGCTCCACAAAGTCTGCTCTTCACTTTTTCCCTTAGAACCATTCAAACTCTCAAAGTAATCACTCTATTCTCTTTCTAAAGCCCTGCACTTGCTCAGCTCTTATAAGGAAACACTAACTAACTAAAGCACTACACCCTCCTTGACTTCTCATAAGTATTAGGCTCCCGATTGGTCCTTCCTGATCAAGTGAAAAATCAGTTCCCTTCCCTAATCTGATCATTAAAAAAACAGTTCCCTATACTAATCTGGTATGTCCAAGGGTCAGTTTCAAGGTTACTCTCCAGTCCAGCTGGTGAATCTGGGAATTTTGAGGCAATGTTACAATTGCCTTATGTACACAGACAACCCTCTCCTCCTTCCAACAAACTCTAATACATGTGAGCGATGCAGTTACACAGCCAAAGTGGAGGCAGAGCTCTTTCAACCCAAGACTGGCACAGTCAGGAGGAAAAGGTAACCACCCACACCACAAATCCAGTCTCACACAGACCTATTGCATCTGCATACCCAACACATAAAACACACAAAAACATACTCGGAGGCTCTAAATAAAAATCTGCCTAAACTGCAAAGACCTCCTAAGCAAATATCCAAGCAACAGCCACCCCTCAACAATACCCACGAATCACATATCTCACAAAATCAGTGTGCCTCACAGTCACAGCCCTTAAGGCCAAACAACACACCAAATACACTTGTTATAGGGGACCCTATTGTCTGGCACACTGACGTCCCACTCACCATACTGAACAAGGAGAGGGTCACTGCAAGCTGCCTGTCTGGTGCCAGGATCCGCCACATAACGCAAGCACTCAGGTCACTCCAAAGCAAGTACAAGTATGACTCCGTCATTGTCCATGCTGGTGTGAATGACCTGAGACGTACCTCCCTGGACTACATGAAAAGAGACATAGAGGAGCTGTCTGACCATGTAGCCCAGGCTGGTATGACCCTGACCTTGAGTAGCATCTTGCCCTCACCAAGAATGATGCCACAGTATAAAGACAAAATGATCAGTTTCAACAATTGGCTAAAGTATTGGTGTCATTCAAAGGGGATCCAGTGTCTGTCAGCCTGGGATAACATGCTTGACAAGCCACGCTGCTTCACTAGGAATGGCTTGCACCTGTCACCCTTAGGCTTTCGTATACTGGCCAAGGCTCTTGCCACCCCCATAATGCCTTTTTTAGGCAAGGCTCAAAGGACAAACCCACCTCCATAGACAACCCAAGGATAAAAAAACTAAAGATAATGCTACTCAATGCCAGAAGTCTAAACCTCAAGATGCACGCACTCGAGACTCTCCTCAGTATGGAGAAAATCGATGTCTGTGCAGTAACAGAAACCTGGTTCAAGGCTCCTGAGAGCACCCCAGCACTACCAGGTTATAACTCATACCATGCATTTTGGCGCCAAAACTCGGACCAAAGCACAAAAGGAGGGGGAGTATCTATATTCATCAAAGGTACCTACACCTCCAGGTTAGTGGCACTGCACGAAGCATCGGAAACCATTCATGTGCAACTAACAGCAGGCAAAACTGCCTTTCAGTTTGTAGTCTGCTACAGAACACCCTTCCTATTACAGGAACCCCACTTGGTATTCCTGAGAACACTGTAGAATATGAAGGTCTCTCCAAACACTATGTTATTGGGTGACTTCAACTACCCAAACATTGACTGGGAAAACTACTCAAGCCCAAACACCCTCGTCCAACGGTTCCTTGAATTTATAAACTCTAAAGTAATGGAACAGCTGGTCACCACTCCCACAAGAGGGAGCAACATATTGGACCTGGTCATCACCAACATGAGGACTCTATGTTCCACACCAGAGGTAAACCCCTCATTGGTAAGATCAGACCATAAACAAATTTCCCTGGACATCCATATCCCATCCCCACCCCCAGCCAAGGAAATCACTGTAAAGAATTTCTCAAAAGCCAACTTTGCACTTCTCAAGACTGAGGTGGAATCCTTCAAAGCCCCTGGGCCAGAAGATAATACAGTCCAATCTGCAGAATCCTTTACAAATGCATTCTATGAGCACCTGCAGGAATGCATGGATCGTGCTATCCCAAATATAATGAAGACTCACTCCTCCAAAAATAGGAGACCGGTCTGGTGGACCCCGGCCATAAATAAACTATACAACAGAAGGAGGAAGCTACTAGATGACAGAGCAAAATCCCAAAAAGGGAAGGCATCTCTGATCAGTATTAGCAAGAAACTTCGATCCCTCATAAAATCATCAAAGGCCAGTTTCGAAAGAAAAATTGCCCTAGACACTAAAGATAATCACAAGGCCTTCTTTAGTTATGTCAGGAACATGGACAGAAACTCCCAGATATGCTCTGAATTGTTGCATAACGGTACAAAATATACCAAACCTACAGACATAGCCAACATCCTGTCAGACAGATTCAGCACAAACTTCTCCCCCTTCCCCCCCAAAGGAGCAAATGCCTATCCCAACTGAATGTAACCTCCCTGGCATCACAGATGCACAGGTGAAAGCTGCCCTCTCCAAAGCAAAAAATACAGCATCTATGGGACCGGACGGTGTCCCAGGCTGTGTCTTACACGAGCTCCAAGAAGAACTGAACCCTCACATTAAGTCACTGTTCAAACTTAGCCTTACTACAGGATATGTACCCAAAGAATGGCGTACAGCTACAGTGGTCCCACTCCACAAAGGTGGTGCCACAATGGACCCCAGAAACTATCGCCCCATAAGCCTGACTAGTCTGGTCTGTAAAGCTATGGAGCGTATTATCATGGAACTCATAAACAAAGACATTGGGAGCCTCCAGACACTGGACCCTACCCAATTTGGCTTTGTTAAGGGCAGATCTTGCCTCTTAAACCTAGTTGATTTCTTTGAAACAGTTACCAAAGCCATAGATGAGGGCAAGGTAGTCCACACAGCCTACCTGGACCTCGCAAAAGCCTTCGACACAATACCCCACTCGGGCATCATAAATAAGCTTACCAGCTTAAATATCAACCCCTATATCACAAGATGGGTTGCAAACTGGCTCAGAGATAGAACCCACATGGTCAGAATCGCAGGTGCCATGTCCGAATCAAAACCAGTTACAAGTGGCGTCCCACAGGGCTCAGTTCTGGGACCTCTCTTGTTCGGTATATACTTCTCTGAGGTTCAGGCTAACACGGGGGGATTATGGCTGACAAAGTTCGCAGATGACTTCAAACTGGGGGCCATAATCGAATCTCCAGCTGACACAAGCATCCTCCAAAAGGGTCTCACAGAGATGGATGCTTGGTGCCAGAGCCACAGCCTCAAGCTAAATGCTAAAAAAGTGCATAGTCATCCCCTTTGGGAAAAACAAGGTGCCCACAAATTACCACATAGGTGGTAATCCATTAAGTACGGAAGAAGCAATTAGAGATTTGGGAACCAACGTAGATAGTAATCTCTCCTTTGATAATCACATTGCCAAAGTGGTTAGAAAGACCTTCTGTATAGCCCACCTTATCACAAAAGGGTTCGCATCTAGATCAAGAGAGGTCATTGTGCCCCTCTACTCATCACTCATCAGGCCCATAATTGAATACAATGCCCCTTTTGGGATGTACCTTACCCGACACCTGCAGCAACTGGAGAGACCCCAAAAGTACCTCACCAAGAGGATCATGGGCTACAAACAGATGTCCTATGCAGCTCGACTAAAGAAACTCCAGCTCTACTCAGTTGCTTACCACCTACTCAGAGGCGATCTATGCCTGACATACAAAGCCATGTCAAACCCAGAATTAATGGACATGCTCCACCTCAAAAAATCCAAGTCCCTTAGAGCTACATGCTCCAGGGACCTAAACCTCAGCACAAAAATAAATAGAACATGCTGGAGGGACAGATTCATTTCCCAGAGGCTCCCCTCACTCTGGAATAGAATCCCAATTCATGTTAGACATAGCCCCTCGCTAACCCTCTTCAAGCAAAATCTGGACGCGTGGATGGGAAATCGCAAATTCACCCCTGGGATCTCTTCTGTGTCCCTGCTAGACAGAGGCACAGTAAACTAATCTTAAAAGGGTACCTTCTGTGACCTACTTTACAGAGGCACAGTAGGCTAATCTAATAGGGAGGTGGAAGCCAAATACACTCTGGCTAGGCTTATAAATGCCCTAGGGCAGATAGCCTAGTATCTACCTATGAACCTATGAACCTTATGGGGTGGGGACGTGTAATATTAATTTTCAACAAAGATTATTGAGAATGGAATCCAAGTTTATTATTAATTATAATACTCTTTATCCCAATGACATGAATCTTGAAATATAGTTATATGAGCATTTTAGGTGTAATTTTGACATATTTTGACAATGTGTTTGGGGTCAGCGAAGTTAACAATGAATCATGCAGTATGGTTAAAGTAAAGATGTTAAAAAATGTTTAATAAATGTTTAAAAATTGTTAAAGAATGTTAAAAAAATTGTCAATAATTGTGAAATGTAAAGAGGTTGAAATGTTAAATGAATATTTATGTGTTCAAATATTTAATTATGTAATTGATTAATTAGGCATCATTAAGTTGATGTATAAACATGGCTGCTTCTGTGAGTAAAGTATTCCGTGAGAAGGCAAAAGTCGAGGTACCAGAAACAGTAAAGGATTATTTTCTGCAGTCTCTGCTGTTTTCAGTGTCTTTGTGCATTCGTAATTTGCACTGCTGCATGATAGTCATTTTCCATCCTCAGTGGAACTCCCCTATCTATTCCACCCTCCCATCCAGTTTTGTGTAAAATGGCATTTAACTCGGCTTGGCAGCATGACTGAAATCATATTTTCCCTGCTATCATCTATCTCTCAAAATTTCTACCTTCTTCAGCCCTTTCCTTGAGACTCTTTTCCATTCTTTATCAACCTTATTTCATAGTGTTTTTGCCCATTTGCACTCCCGGGACAAGGAAAGTATTATCTGCTCTTTTTATAACACAACTCCAGCACTTATCATTCTCCTGCGTTCCTTCCTTTATAACCCTCCCAGTGGAATAAATCACGCATGCAGTGATCCTGATCTCATCTGCTGACCCCATATTCTAAGTGATCCCTTTAACCCTGTATAAATTCTTACTCATTCCTTTATTTTCTGTTTCTATCCAAATTACTCAGTATGTAACTCCCATCCTTTTAGTTCAGCTGAGATCTTACTTGTTCTCTGTTTTACAATATCTCTGTACACTGTAGAGCCTTCTTTCTTCACATCCACCAGTTTCCCTTGACATTCCCATCTTCTATCTCCCATCTTTTCTTCTTCTGCAGTTTTCCTTTTATTTCTCAAAGTACCTCCTTTTTGTACTTGTATTGAAGTTACACACCCATAACAGTTACAGACCCATCAATTATTTTTCAGGCCCATATGCTTTCTGAATATACTCAAAATATATAAAGTGAGCTCCTTCCCCAGATCTCCTGTTTTCTTTATCCCATTCTCTAGCCATTCTGTTTCATATGCACCCTCCTGTTCTTGCCCTGATATTATTACAAATACTGCTTCTCTGAATACCCTCCCACTTTCCTGAAAATCACATCCTGTTTTTTTCACACATCCCATTGTCCCTTCTCCTCTTTATTCTAATAATGAGTAAGTATGTGTATGTGGGCGGGGATCTGTGCGTCTGTGTCTGTCTGTCTTGTCTGTCTGTGCACCCCTCTTTTTAGTTTAGTTAGTCAGTTAGTTGGTTAGTTTGCCATCATAGAGCACTGATTCAGTGAGTTAATTTCTAGCCCAGCCCGAGGTTACAATCAAGTTAGAAAAATAAGTGATATAATCAAAACATTCAAAATGTAAAAAATTAACAAACCAGAATCATACCTCTCAGCTGTACAGATTTTCGCAGAATGTCCAGATTTTTGCCTCATGTTTTAGGTCTGTTTCTCATACAATTGTGGTTTTCTATCAAATCACTAGAACATTGTTGAGGATTAAAGTCAGAAAATAATGACAAACATTTGAGTTTCAGACTTCATACCCTTCAGAAAATCCATGCTAATTCAAAACCTGTTATTCTATCAACTTCCTAAGTTTGTAAGAGCCATATTTAAATGGTGTTCCTAGTTTTGGGCCTTTGTCTCCCCATTATTTATGGCTTTTTCCCAGATTTCCTCCTCTAAGAGGTTGAGAGGTATGATCAGAACTGTGGAAATGTTGATAAGCTGTGGAATAATATCACAAAGAAGTTAGAAGAGAAGTAAATATAGCTCATAGTATATACATTTCTGTTTACTATGTTTGCAAAAGGCAAGCCACCATGTCCAAATTATTCATCTTTTTTAAGTAAAGAGGTAAGAGTGATTGATGGGAGAGAGAGGTTAGGTTAGGTTAGGTTACCTTTTGTAAAATATTTACATTTTGCTTTCCTGAGGAGGTGGGATTTAAGACTGGATCTGAATATGATGCAATTGTCTAGAGATTTTGCAGCTGAAGATAATGATTACCATGGTTTACTATGACAATGCTTAAGTGGATTTGGTCGAATCCACTTTGACTAACGCTGGAGGTCTAACGATGCCAGTGTCAAACCCAACATTGTCAAAGTACAAATCTCACCCCATCTTGACCCATGTTCCGAGGTCGAATTTGAGATGTACTTCGACAGTGTCAGAATTTTACATTGTCACTTTCGTGGACGTGGGTTGATGATACCATCATTCGACCGAGTCCGGTTCGGTATTGTCATAGTAAACAGATTACCATCACTTTGGGTGCAAGGACAATAAGGCTGTGATCAGCACATTGTATCTTAGTTTGAAGCGCTTTTAGAATGTGAGCTGTGTGGCTCAGGAAACTGTGATTATAAGATGGGATTTTTCTTGTTAGCTTGTTTGCCAATGGTGGAAAGATTTAAAAATTCATGAGTTTAAATAGTAAGGATCCTACTACCTCCAGTTGTGTAGAGAGCTAAAGCCTTGATTACAGCCAACGTGACCTGAATTAAATTACCTACTCAGGCACTTGATGCATCTTGCATGGAGGATAAGTATGCCCATCCTAGGGGTAGTAGAGCTAGTCACAAGTTTTAGCAGCCCTTCTGAGGAATGGAGTGAATTCATGACCTGGAGGCATGCATATGGTTCACCAGGACACCAATGAGTGGTACCTTTCATTGAGTAAGTGCATGGTACTATACACTTCCATAGCATAAGGCATTGTGATTCCTGCAGTAATGAGGTTCACTTCCTCCACCCAGTGGAGGGTTTAAGCTAGTAATAAAAATGTCCCCATTGCCTGAATGCTGGTGAGGAGACAAGCAACCCTTAAGACTGCTTAAATTATGTCTCCACTGGAAAATCCTCACACTAGAGGATCCTTATCACTAGAGAACAAAATAGTTCAAATTGTATCAAGGAAGCCTTGACAGTCAGCAGGCACAAGTGGCAAAAAGCATACAGAAACAATAGTAGGGCTCCCAGTAGAAGAATCCACTCTTTTTCAGGTTGGGAGCCAGTGAGCTTTTAGCAGAGTAATACGCTGGGAGTTGTGACAAAGTTACATATTTTAGTGGAAATTACATGACCTAAAGAGAATTAAGATTCTTCTTTGAAGATGAGGCAAATAAGGGAAGGTCATATTTGGCCTGTGCTAAAAGAACTCTCTTACTGATAGCAGATCTTGTTAGAGGAAAAAGAAAGCCTGAATTTCCCTAACCCAGAAGTGTAGAAGGCTAATCTTATTTCTTGTTTTTTTTTTCAGTACAAAGTTTAAGGTTTGAATTTGGGTTGAGCAAAATTCCAGGATATCCAACAGAACATTTTGTTTGTAAATGTTGGCTGTTAACTTTGTTATGCTTTATTTACTGAGTTAGTCTCACTAGAACCTCTTTTCAGGGAAGACCTAAGGTGGTAGTCATAATAACTATGGAAAATTTTGTCAGGCTTCCTGATAAAGGGCCTACTCATTTTAATAGATGTTGTGGGATAATTTACATTTTCCTATAATATCATCAACCCAGGTAGATGGGGCCTCATTTTAATTCTTATCCAAAGGATGGCATACTCAGTAATACAGTACTTCCCTTATGCTACACTGCACTGTCAGTATTGGGAAAAAAATGAGCCCAGTTATCCAATGTGGGAATAGAACCTATACTGTCATCTAATCTTTGAACATCACATGCAAGCGTGCTACATGTTGAGCTTCTGATTAACATCCTTAATCAACCAATTTGAATGTACTGTTAAGATCTTTTATTCTTATTTTTGAGGTTTATGTCTGAATACCATTGTTTTCTGAATCAGAATCTATCAGACATGTGAACTAAACTTAAGCCTGATAAAACCTGCAGTAGGTAAACTAAAATATGTGACTAATCTGTGATGTGTGCGTTTTTCAGTGTCAGAAAATATATTTGGACTTGTGACCCATTTCTATGATTATAAAAAAGAAAGATATATGAATCTGTAACTGGAAGTTGTAACTTCCTTCTGCTGGGGAACATAGATGTTATATCTAGGATGTGAAATGTGTGATACACATACCTGAAGCTGGCTATATTTGATCTGTCCCATAATTACATGATTTGTGTCTATTCCCAGGTTCAGAATGCTATCAAGATGTAAAAGCATTTAGTAGTTGTGTAAATAGATAGCTGGTCTAGAACAAGTAAACAGTTACATCAGTAGGTAGATGACAGACTTAGCTGAGATACATCTGTGTGCAATGTAATAAGATAAAATAATAGCTAAAAGAAAGAACAAACAAAACTAAAGCCAACTTCCCTACATCCTGTGAATTGTGAGAGTCTCAGCAGTTATTTGTCTGCCCTAAGTATTCCAAAAATTCAGATAGTTTAACTTAAAATTCACTCATTTTGAAATTAAAAATAGCTAGATAAAAATATTAGCTGTAATTGGATGTTTTTCTTTCTTTCTTATAATCTCTTAATTTAAAATGATTACTTTCTGTTTCCTTATACAGCTCTATAACTCTCTGTACAGTTAACTTATTATGTAATTATTTATTTTCTAAGTATGTTTATTTATGCATTTTTAAAAGCTTGTGCCTAGTTACATTTTACTTATTTAATAATTGCTTCTGTCTTTATAATAGAGAGAGAAAGAAATCAGATCTACAAAGGACCATAGCATCTGCATATAACAGGAGCTGTTAATTTTCTAGCTCAAGTAGGATTTTATTTATGAACGTATGGGAGAGTAGCTGTGCAAGGACTGAGCCTTGAGAGTTACTCCTTTCTCGATAGAAGGATGTAATGAGATGAAATATATTAGTTTAACTCTTATTGCCCTCTCGGAAAGGTAGTCTATGTACCAGTTGGATAGGGTAGAACTCATCCCTATATCTAAGAGATGATTGTGAAGCATAGTATGTTCATCTAAGTCAAGGCCTTTGTTGGGTCCACAAAGACTGTTCCTGTAAGGTTGCCTTTATCCAGACTGAGTCGGACATAATCTGTCAAAATCCAGAAAGCTATCATCGTACACTACAACCAGCCCAAACGCCATGTTGTTTTAAATAACAATTTCTATTTATTGATGAATTCATTTAGTTACTTATAAATATTTTTTTTCCTGGATTTTACCTAACGTGGGTAGGATAATGATATGTCTAAAATTAGAGGCACAATTAGGCTTAGCATATTTGAGTATGGGTTTGACTAATGCTGCTTTCCAGATAGTTGGTATGTTTTCAGACATACATAGATTGTAAATGTAGAATAACAGAGTACACTTTACTGTGTTGTGAGAACCTAGGGCACAGCATGTCTGAGCCAATGGGAGGAGTGTAACAGACTGGATCTGATTGTGCTGGCCTTTCCTTCAAATTTCATTGTACTTTTGATAATCCTACCATTAAGATTTGATTTATATGTATAGATCACTTCCTTCTTGACTCACAATCATCTGAGGCATACTAGTGATCTTATAAAAAGGCTAAAGTGTGTTTATGTTTCCCAGTCATCCTTTGCTAGCTGCCCTGAGAAGTATTTTAGTACTATGTGACTTTCTGCTTTTGAAGTCTTTGCTAAATAAATCTGATCACAGAACTGTCTTGTTGGTATTATTACTCCGGTCAGTTCAATCATTTTGTATATTGGGTATAATAGGTATTAATTGTCAGTGTCATTTGCTTTCAAGTTGTGCATGCAAAACTTGTTATGGTCATGTGTGCCTTCCACTTTTGGTTTTGTAACATTTTTGTCATGTAGCCTATTATTTCTAAACACATCTTAAGTGTTTAGTCTTAGCTGATTTAGGAAACCTTTATTTTATTTGCTATGATTCGATGACTGGGTAAGTGAACTGGCCTGTTGATCCTTTTCATTCGTGACCTAGGCTTGACAGAGGAAAATATGGTAAATTTGCATTAAAAAGAGCATAGCAGATTTGCAGCAGAAATCAGTACAAATTTCCCCCTTACTCATTTTTAATGAAGAAACAAATGACTGTGTTTTTACACATCTTTTGGTCAGTCAGTAGTGTTTTGTTTATAGGTAGTCGTATACTGCTCTTGTTGAATTAATGTAGAGCTGGTGTGTGTAACACATCTGTAGTAACCCATTAGGTTACAGAAAAACTCTCTGAGGCTCAGAAATGACATCTAGTCGAGTCAAAACTTTGATTTTTTTTTTTTTTTTTTTTGGGAGCACTGAATCATTCCAGGTAATTATTAATATGGTAATTTCAAGGACATTGTTTATACTCTATTTAACCTATAAACTTGCTGAAGTAATTTTTCAACGATCAGTTATTAATGTAAAAAGTAGAAACGAATGCTGTTGCAAAACAACTAGATAGAAAGTGTTCAGTAGAAAACAGTATTAGTTCAAAAACCTTCGAAAACTACCCAATTGCAATCCTCTCTACCTGAATTAAAGTGTCATTTTATAGCCCCAAAATCAGCTAGATTGATTGATTGATTGACTGTTGACTGGGGTAGCTTGATAATTCAGTCTGCTTTTGGATCTGAATAACTTTTCAGATTTTGTTTAGGAAGTCATGAAGCATGCAAAACTCCACAACCACAAAGACCGATTAGTTCTCTTAACAGATTCTGCTAGATGACTGAAAGAAAATCTAGAGATAAGAAATTCTCTCTGATGGCTTCCTGACAAAAGGAAATGCAAACTCATTAGCAGGATATTATACTGTAGTAAATGGAGTTTATTTACAGACCACCACCCCCCCTCCTCAGGCAGTTCACCTCTTGGTTCTTCATTCATTGCTGTGAATTTAGGGATGCCTGCAGATCAAATATTGATTGAGGAATTACATTATAAAGTAAAATGCCACCTTTCTTAAAAGAGATAAGACAGACATGAGTATAATGCAAAGCAGCCTAGTTTTCCATAGCATTTCTGCTCATGCTTTGTTAGCGTTACTTCTCAGTGAAAAGGTACAGCTTTGAAATCATATGGCCTCGAATGCTTCATTTCACAACGCTTACTATTCTCCTGCTGTTGTTTCTCTTCCTTTCATGATCATATCGCTGTGATCTGAAAGGTGCTATCGCTAAGTACGTATGTATTATGCCAAAACGGTTACTGGAAATATTATTATTAGTAGTCACAAAAGGGCCACGTTATAGTCTGCTTCATATGTTGATGAAAATGACTAACTGCAGAATTCATAATACTGACTACTTCCTCTTGCTGTGGAGAATACATTTATCCTAGTGCAGTGATGGCGAACCTTTTGGGGTCAGCGTGTTAAAAATTCGGAAAATGCCTAACTTGACTTGCTTGCGTGTCACCCCCCTCAAACAAAAAAATAAAATAAATGAAGTAAATAAAAATAAATAAAACAGCATGGCTCCCAGTACATCAGGGATGAATCTCAACGGAACCAGGGACAAATCTAGAAATAAAAGACATGGACAGTTTTAAACTACTAGCAGTATTAGTCTGAGTCACTGAAAGAAAAAAAAATGAATGTGAATTAATATACATTTTCTGAAGTAAAATTAGTCTTTAAATCTAATTATTGTCATTATTAAGTTTAAAAAGTTGCGAGTTTTAGGAGGAATTAAGAGGGACAGTTGAAAGGAATGTAAAACAGCAAACTCCTAGAAATGCAGACTACTTGCCCTTTGCAGAAGTGTAACCACGAAAAGAAAACAATGTCAGCACTGCCCTTTGCAGACTGTATCGAGAAAGTATACCAAAATAGTCTTTGAGGTTATTAACTTCCTTACATCTGCAGCAGTGTTGTTGAACTGGCTCCTGGCACAAAATAGTTCAATGCACTTCACACAAGCAACAATTGCAAAAGCAGTTTCGTTGGTAACGCTGGTGTGTCACCCAGAATGTTGTGGCATGTCACCTTTGACGTGTGTCATACGTTCGCCATCACTGTCCTAGTGTGCTATAAACTGTCTGTATATTTAACTTTTTTTCAGTAAAACCCACTAAGCAAACAAATGCTTGTTTTCAGTAGTGACCACAGGTAACGTTTAGTTAAATTATATGCTTAAAGTTACATATAATACAATAAAGGTTCGTTTATACTTATCGTGGTGTTAACCTGCTCTTTTTACTATAACAAGCGATACTGTGTAAATCAAACTTCCGACCGCTGAATTGTCACATCACTACTGGGTTGTATAGCTAGGTAATAGCTACACATTAATTTATTTATGGATAACCAGTGTCATGCAGGTGATATTGTGTGAATAAAACTGCAGTCTACTGGATGAAGCACATTTGCAGATTGTCATATAACTGCAGAGTTGCATAGCCAGGTAATAGCCACAGATTACTTTCTTTATAGACATATGATTTTATAGATTTTCTCCTTGCTATTTGATGTAAGCAGCAGAGAGATTCTGCTGTCTATAGTAATGACAGCCATGTTATTCAAAGAAAGAATCATGTGACTGACGCACCTACTCAGTGTGTCATAGATGGATATGTACATCATAATGAGCTTTACTGAGTCTTACAAGTGGGGCTAAGCTGTTTGGGAGATAACTGCAAGATAGAGTGCACAATATGGCAATCGTTGCACTGTAAAAATGTATTGGACATATAGCATCTAAATAAAGGCCTTCCAAAGATAAGGGCACACAGCAAGACAGCCTGTAAATCCCACAAGACAGCAATGCTATGAGTACTTGCAAATGTGGGTGCATGACTGTGGTCCAGGGCAGACAGAGATTGCATGCCATACATAGCTGTTATAGTTGTACATTAACTATACTCACAAAATATATTGTCAAACCCTACCCTGATACCTTCCCTTATAGGCAGAAGATGAAAGTGACATGCCTATAATAAATGCCTAGAATGCATAATCCCTAACAATTTTCCATACAAGAGTTAAAATAGCACTGCAGTAACTCTGAAAATATAATAAACATATACAAAACAAATGTGATATATTTAGAATACAGTATAACCTTTGGAGGCTGTTGTTTGCAAATAGTAGTATGGTTTCTCAAAAAAAATGCACAAAGCAACAGGAAATAAATTATATAGGAACACTGTGCTTTATACTATATTCTGCAGCACATGAAAAAGGTTGCATGACATTGGAAGATATATGTGTGTGTGTGTGTGTGTGTGTGTGTGTGTGTGTGTGTGTGTGTGTGTGTGTGTGTGTGTGTGTGTGTGTGTGTGTGTGTGTGTGTGTGTGTGTGTGTGTATGTGTGTGTGTGTGTGTGTGTGCTGCATTGCAGTGCCACCAGAAGACACATCCTTACAATTTCTGTTCCCTGCAGTGCACAAGCTATATACAGAAGACACAGGGAAACAGAGTTTCTGAGTCATGATACAGACAGACAGACAAGACAAACACGCACACACACACACACACACACGTATATATGAATGGGATGTGTGTGTGTGTGTGTGTGTGTGTGTGTGTGTGTGTGTGTGTGTGTGTGTGTGTGTGCATGTGCATATGAGTGCATGTGCATATCTCAATGTTGTATGAATCAAACTGCATAGCACTGTTTACAGTGCTGAGATGACTGGTGCACAGAAGCATGCCATGCAAGTCTCAGAATATTTTAGCAATTTGGTGGCTTATTACTTATTCCTGAGTATTTGTCCTCATTTGTATTTCTTTAGGGCTTGCTTCTCAGTAACTGATATCACTGTCCTGCTACACTCCATAAGCCTACTAGACTGTCCCATGTAAAGTCCATCCCAGGTTTGCTAGTCACAGCAGTTGTAAAGTAGTTGTCTTTTATCGGTGGAGATGGTGCTTTACAAAACTGCTGATGTGTATCACGGGGCTTTATTTTCACTATATGTTTGTCTGCAGATACATGCAAAGATTCTTTAATACATATGTATATCCCCTTGTTTTACCTGTCAGCATTTTATACCTACATGTCTCCATGTATGGATGGACCAGTGTGTTCACAGTGTGGTTTGTACTTGTGCTCTTACCTTGTACTGCACCACCATCCATGTTACTATCTTCTGGAGTTGGTAGATGTCTAGTACATTAATGCAGTGTTGTGTCAGATGACAGTCATAGTATCTAATCTACTGATCTATCTGTCTCCAAACTATTTTAGCACTGTTTTACATGCAGAGTTGCTCATTTGCATATATTCTGTAGACCATATGCATGCTTATTCTTTGTACTCCATTGTCTATGTATCTCATGTTGGCATCTGTTATGCAATCTCTGTGCAATGCAGACCATGACAGTAAAGCACACCTATTATTTTTGGTAACCAGATAAGACCCACTAGCCATAGTTTTCAAGATAAATGACTTCCTTAGAGTCATACAGCATATACAAATGAAGGCTGTTGGAATCCAGTCAAAATATGAAAGGTGAAACATATTCAGGTCTTATTCCCTTCAGCACTACACTAGACTGTCTTTAGTAATGTTGCGGTAAGTTACAGGAGACGAGAGCTTTTGAAATGCAGTAACACAGGAACTTTGCAGCAGTACATTAATATACCCACCCTCTTACATATTTACATATATATATATATATATATATATATATATATATATATATATATGTATATATATATGGGTCTACTACACATGATCGAAATTTCATTTGACTAAAATTCATTTGACTGAGACCATAACATCGAAAATTAAAACTGAAACCTTAACAATGCTAAATTTCAACATACTGAATTGTAAACTGTAGACATGCACACATACAACACCAATGACTAACCCTTTCCAGAACTTACAAACTACTTACGCACCCTCTGAACAGAAGCTGGATGATATAAAACAAAACACGCCCCAATGAGGGGGGCTGTGCCCCCACACCCCCCTCACTATATATACTAACTCCATGATCGCACTACAGTGGGAAAAAGGGCATATACCTTTTACTTACCTTACAGTAGTCTACACGCTGCTACTACTATGTTGAAATTTAGCATTGTTAAGGTTTCAGTCAAGTGAGTTTTCAGTATTTTGAATTTTCGATGTTATGGTCTTAGTCAAATGAAATTTCGATCATGTGTAGTAGACCCATACATATATGTGTGTGTGTGTGTGTGTGTGTGTGTGTGTGTGTGTGTGTGTGTGTGTGTGTAGACAACACAAGAAATAGAATCACAACAAAGAAACTACAAGTGTTTGTTTGTTTTTTTTATGGGGGAAAGCCCACCTGCAAAGGGAGGAAAGACCCCAGCCCTTCTAGACTTTATATACCAGATCCATGGTAAGACCAACTCAAAAATGGAAACATTTCTGAAAACAATGGAATCTCTGCCCGCTCACACTTTGAAATTGCACCACCAGTGATTTCACATAAGAAATAGTTCCACATTCTTCACTGGTTGTAACCCGTACAAACTAATAACAGCAAAGCTAACTTAATGAAACACAAGGCAGAAATATCAGAAGCAAAGAGAAACATTTTTCCGAAGTCAGCTAGCTAAACCACTTCTCAAAATTCAACCTAAAATTCATCCATTGCATACATGGAACTATTTTCAGTGTACCAAGTGAATCTTCTACCAAACATCATTTATATTTATTTTTCTACTAATTGTGAGTCTACTATTTGACTATTCTAGCAAATGAATGGTATCCATATGTGGTATATGTATCTATTGAAGGCTGAGGGAATCAAACCCTAGACCGCTCATTAACAACTTATAACCTTAATTCTCTGTGCCAGCTGTCAGACTAATATTATATTATATTATATTATATTATATTATATTATATTATATTATATTATATTATATTATATATGTGGCAGTGGGTGAGTGTAAGTTTATATATCTATAAAACTAATACACCCACACACACACACACACACACACACACACACACACACACACACACACACACACACACACAAACTAAAGCCAAATATAGCGTACAAGTTTATGACCTTTTGCCATTTTGAAAAAGAGTTTTAGTTTTTCAGTACTACTTTAATATTTATATTAACCCATTGTGAATTAATCATCTGAGTTAATGTACATAAACATTGGTTTCAAAAAGAGCAGCATCTGCTCTGTATGTTTTTCATTGACTCCACTTAAAACTACCTCACTGCCCTTCAGCATTAAGTAAAAATCCTCATGTTAATCTGTCTTTCTTCAGCAATGAAGATGTTTATACAGAGCTGTAGTTAATCCCTAGTGTACATTCAAAGATCTCTGTGATACCTTCTTTTGTAGCCAGCCCTCCCAAGGTTCATGGCGTTCACTATAGTAGTTAAGATCTGTCTGATTGCCTGCCCCTGTCATGTACCATGACAGAAGCTTTATTTTGGTGTATCCATGGTAACTGAAGGAAATTCTACAGTAGATAATACTGTGTTCCAACTAAGGTCTTGTCTAACTATTGTAATTTGGTATTAGAATCTCTCTACAAAGGTCTCACTAAATTCTTGTAATTCTCTGCTAGACTCTACTAAGAAGTAACCATCTTACACTAAAGATGATGAGTAAACTTCTCCAGCCTCTAGATCAAGGTCACATTTCTCCCTTGTACTCATTAGCTTTGCTTCCATGTGAAATATGTTGCATAACGATTTTGTGGTCAAGTAAGAGTTTCCTTCAGTTACCATTGGTAGACCAGGCTTTGAATCTGCTAAGGCTGAGAGTCATTCCTTCCTGTATATACTCAGACAAAGCAAATAAATCTGCAAATCTCTTTCTTTTGCTGCTTTGTGTATGCTTCTGCCACAGTTCTTGCCAAATTATTTGTGCTCATAGCAGGACAGGAAAACCAGGGTTCTAAGCCTCTGATTTCCATCAATGTGACTGAAACAGTGATAAAATGAGAAACCCTTTCATTACATTACTCCCCCAACCTACAACATTTATTTGTTCTTTTAAGGAGTTCACAGTTATTACTGGTTTACTGGTATGGTAGTAAGGATTCAGTGTCTATCATCTTCATGAAATGATTAAGAATTGATTCAAAGCATCAAAGGGCCAGCTAAGCAATAAAGCTAAGGACATCCATCCATCCATTCCTGGTGTGATTTTGGTTGCTACTGCAGTAGTAAACTGAAGCAGTGACCACTTTGCCTTAATTCAACTTGTTTTGCCTTTAGGATTCTGCCTTTAAAAAGTGTTTCTGTAGTTAATGTGACTGGATTAGGCAGTAGCTGTAGCTGAAGTCCAAGACAAAAATACAGACAGATGAATACAAATCCTGGTAGCTTTTAAGCATAATTTACATCATCATGATTCAGTGCAACCATTTTCCTACTCAGCTTTTATTTAGTATTCATTAATTAAATACTGCTGAAGTGCTCTACTGAACTGTGAGGCCAAGAAAGCTACTTGCTAAACATTTCTGTAGTGTGATGACCCAAAGCAGTTACCTAACACACTAGTACATGGTATGCTTGCCTGATCTGGGTTATGTTCTGTAAGCAAAGGAGTAATTAAATCTTAAGATATGCTGAAGGGGGGGGGGCATGCATTGGTGATGGCAAAAGCAGCCAGGCTGATAATTCTTTAAATGAAGATTTCTATGGCTGAATATGTAAAGACATGCCTTTTCAATGACTTGAAACAACCTTTTTTTGAAAACAAATTTATTGACTTTCAAATATAAGCAAACAGACACATAGACTGTATTACAGAAATTCCACCTTAATAAAATCTAAACAAAACACAACCAAAGTGTTTACAAAGATGTCCACAATTAAATCTAAACAAAACACAAAGTATTTACAAAGATGTCCACAGTTAAAGAATGCATTAAACCTTAATGTACAAAAATGATTTCATGAATAAACAAACTCTTTATGTAACAAAACCTTTAAATTATTCTGCATATTATATGAAAAAGTATTTCTAATGGATCTCATTTTAATGGTCAATAATTCCAAGTGACATACTTCAGTGATAATGTTTTTAAATTTTAAATTCTAAGAAAGAGGGAGAAGTATCAGATTTCCAGTTTCCTGTTATAACTTTTCTAGCAACAGCTAGAATAGACCAAAGTAGGAGATATTTAATTATTTTAGCACAGACAGGTACTGGTGTATTAAATAGAACCAGAGATTTAGAAAGGGTAAAATTATCTGAAAATAAAGCCTGAAGAAAGTTGTTAATGTTGTCCCAATAATTTTTTAGAGCCATATGGTCAAAAACATGAGACCAGTCAGCCTTTGTTTCTATTTTACATGTCCAGCATCAGTTATTTTTCTTATTAATTTTACCCATTATATAAGGTGTTAAAAATTATCTGTACATACATCTCCAGGCAAACAATCTCTGTTTAAGTGAAGAAGTCTTCAATTTGGATGGCTCTAATATTATTTTCTTATCTTTATCATTAGGTAAATAGGTAGGTAAAACTGATTGTAAAGAAATAATTCCAATAACTCTCTGGGTTACTTTTTGTTTCATTTCTAATTATATTATATATTAGTGAGAGTTTGCCTTTAATAGGAAATTTATGTTGTATAGATAAAACCAAATAACTTAGTAATCTAGGGGCAAACTTTCTTATAATTGGAGACATTAAGTTAAATTTATTTATAATAAACTGCCTGCAGGCTTGTATTTCCAACCATAAATTGTTATTTAATTCAAATTCAGCTATTAAATAATCTACCAATTTCAATTCATTTGTCACTGTCTGAAACCAATATATTAGATTCTTATCCTTAAAAAGCATCATTTTTGTAAGATCAGAGGAGGACATAATTCCCTGCATAAAACCAATAGGAGAGAGAAGGATAAACCAGGCTTTATAGGCTGGGGATTTATAGATAAGATTTATAAATTGTCCAACATATGACATATAGTTTATGTAGTGAGAATATCCATTAACAACTATATAAATTAATTATTTAATATTGATAATTTGTGGGAATTTAAAATATTACAGGGATCATAAGACAGTATCTATAAAAATTTCTTCCATTTAGCTGTATAATATTATTATTAGCAAACATATAGATTTAACTATGGAGGAAAATATATATATATATTTCCAGATGTGGGAAACCTATTCCATCATTAGACCAATCTCTCAGGTGATGAACTAATGCCGCTCTAGATTTATTTGGAAACCATAAGAACTTTTAAGATCAATAAATTACAATTCTTTATTAGTGATTTTAGGGGGAGGTAAAGATAATGATTGTACAATATATACAATTTTTGGTAATATTATCATTTTGATATTTGAGAGCCTCTCTTCCATTGTAAAGGGAAGTTTATTCCATTTACATATATGATTTTTATAAAATCTAAACTTTTACTATAATTAGGATGTATTATATCTTTAATGTTTTTAGTTAATACTATTCCTAGGTATGTTATTTGCTCTGATTGAACTAAATATTTAACAAACTTCTTATCTAATTTATAGTTATTAGGGTAAATAGGAAGTGTATTTATTTTATTGTTATTAAAAATTAAACATGACTTCCTTTGAAAAATTTTCACAGTTTTGAAAATAGCAGATATGAAAGCATTATTTCCCTTCACAGTGAGAAGAATATTAGCGAATGACTGGATTTTAGGAGTCACATCTGAACTTAAATTGAAACCCTCAGTATCCTATTTCATCCTTATTAAATTGGCCCATGGTTCCATTACTAAAGTGAAGAGCAAAGGGGATAGAGGGAAACCTTGCTTGTTCCCTTTAGGAATTTGTATATTTTGTGAGGTATGAGTATCTATTTTTATGTAAGCTTGACCTCCTTTATAAAGATGCAAGATAAGGCGAATGAAGTTATTACAAAAATGTAATTCTTACATGAGTAAGAATAGATAATCCCAATTAACAGAATCAAAAGAACAATTTATATCAAGACTAATTAGTGTTGTTTTCATTTTTATCAGAATCAATTAAAGTTATATTTTTATGTTATATGCATTTCTGTTTACAATAAAACCTGTTTGATCTTCATCCACCAGAGATGAAAGAAACACCTTTAATCTATCTGCATAAATGCACGTGAACATTTTGTAATCAACATTTAATACAGAGATTGGTCTATATGAGGAACATTTAGAAAAATCCTTATTAGGTTTTAGTATAGGAGATATGAGGATATATTTCCAAAAATGTGGGCTAGTGGTGCTATCTTGAGAGATTGAGAAAAAATGATGTAGTAAGCTTAAAGCTTCCTTGGGCATTATTTTATCGATTTCAGGGATAATTCCACCATCACCAGGGGCTTTATTTTATTTTAATTTATTAATTTGATGTTAAACTACAGTAAATGAAATAGGTTTATCTAAAGATTTGACTTGTAGTTTCGACAATGTATTTTTAGTATATTTTTGATAAAGGCTCTTATTTCTTCTTTAGAATCTAAAACATTTGATTTTTGACTAATTTTATTTAAAAAATTCTCTAAATTCTATGAATATGTCCTGTAAGTCAGAAACATTCTTCTTTTTCTTAGGAGAGAAAATTGTATTGATATGATTAAGTTTACGAAGTCTTTTAGTTTTATTGGTCAGATTATTTACAGACTTAGGGTTAACTGAAAAGTTTATAAATTTAAATTTCTCTAAACTAATCACAGTTTTGTTGTTTAATATCTCCAAATATTTATTATTTAATGCAATAATTTCTTCTTCCTTCCTCTTTTTGTTTTCATATGTCATACTAGTAAGTTTTAACTTGTCAAGTTTTAATTGTATCTCTTGCAGATCTTTGTCACATAGGTTCCTTTTCTTATAGTAAAAATTGATGATTCTTCAGTAAATAAGCTTTTAATGTGTCTATATATATATATATATATATACACACATATATATATATATATATATATATATATATATATATATATATATATGTGTGTGTGTGTGTGTGTGTGTGTGTGTGTGTCTGTGGTAGTATTAATAGTAATAAAATTTGGGATTTCAGAAGTGAGAAATTCTTTAAAATCTTTTAGTTTTGTTATATAGGCAGGGATCCTTTTAATCTGAACATTAATCCTTGTATTAATTATTAAGTCAAAGATTGTGGCATTATGGTCTGATAGAGGGCATAAAGTTACATTTATTTTACCTAAGCTCTTTATGTCTAGGAGAGAAGACCGTGAAAAAAATGAGCCTGGTTCAGTAAAATTATTAATATCTTTGAGATAATTTGAATCTATGAAACTCTCATATATTTAGTGAGGATAAAAATCCTCCTTTTACCAGAAGCATTAGTATCATTTTCAGTTAAAATGCAATTGAAATCCCCTGCTATAATAATATTACCTTTAGATAGATGTACAATTTGGTTTAAGTGCTGTTTTACTGTGTTAACCCCAATTCCTGGAATCCAATAAATGTTTATAAGCGTAAATAATTTTCTATTCAATTCAATTGTAACAGAGCAAAACATTCCTTTATCATCTTTATAAACGTCTATAATCCTGGGAACAGGTAAAGTGTTACTTCATAAAACAGCTACTCCTCTTTTCTTTTGAGAATGTTCTGAACTAGATAATACAGTGCAAGATCTGTTATTAATTTTAGCTATATCTTCTCTTAAGAGATGTGTTTCTTGCAAAAAGACTATGTGAGATGTATGTAGTTTTAAATATTTAAGTAAACATCCCCTCTTACAGGGATTGTTTAGGCTGTTAATGTTGATGAAAAACCTTTTAAAAGAAACGTATTGGTTATTCATAGGATTTAAGCTGAAATTGAACATTAATATTTTTTTGTGTATAAAAATTTTACTTCACTCCATCAGTAACAAAGGAACATTTGAAGAACATTAAATCTATTAAGATCCAATTACTTGGAGGTGGAGCCTGAATGGCCAACTGAAAGCAGCAAAATTTCAGAGCTCCATAAACTAGTACAATAAAACAGGGACATTTTATTATTTTCAAAAAAAAAAAACTTATAGATAAACAACTAAGCTATATGAATATTAATGTTGGTGGATTTCTATAAAAGTTTTCCTGTCAGGAAACTTGGAGATTTATTCAGTTACTGAAAATGAGCAACTCAAGGAACTTTCACCCTGATGCAGCTTTAAAGAAAGAACTACAATTGATGACAACTGCCTTACAGGAACTGTCTTTGAAGATGGATGGCTTTAAGGAAGATTTAAAAACTCTTAAACTGAACTGTCAAAGGCAGACTGATGCTCTCAATGAATTGCTACAACAACACCAGACAAATATAACATAGAAACTTCTCTAAATGACATTGAAGGGAGACTCAAAGAAGAAGAAACACAAAAAGAATATCTTCTTAAACAAAATACTTGGCTGCTCGGTGAAGTAGATGAATTAGGAAACAGGGAAAGGAGAAACAACAAGAGGATCTTCTGGTAACCTGAAAACACTGAAGGTGAGGACATTATTTCATTTTAACAACCTGGATTCCTGATTTCTTAGACTTAAAAGAACTTTTCTCCTTTGGAATTGCAAGGGTGCACAGAGGACTGAGGAAACCTGCTTCTAATTCAACAAATACTCCTCCTAGGTCAATAGTCATAACATTTCTTTCATATATGGACTAGGAACTAATTTTAAAATCTGTCTGGAGGAAATCACCTTTAAAATATAATCAGAACTTGATAAGGTTTGATAATGATTATTCTACCAGAATACTAGAACAAAGAAAAAAGGTTTGGCCAGTAATAAAACTACTCAAACAAAACAATATCAAGGCACAGCTTGCCTTTCCAACCAAGATAAAAATCCTGTGTGCCAACAAGATAAGAAACTTTAATGACTTAGGAGAAGTTTCTTCATTTATTAAGAACAACAATGTGATCCCTATTCCAGAAGATATGGATTGGCTATCTCCTTCTCTTAAGAGAATAAAAGAAACACGTGATTGGAAACAAAAGACTGTTTCCAAAATAGCTGCTTCAACCAAATTTCTCAAACTATTATATAAACCATTAACAGTTGCTGTTTTAAAATGTTAATGTATCTTTTATATGTCTTCTAAAACAAAAAGTCACTTAATTAACTATTAGAATCTTTTGATGTCTAACTTTAAGACTGAAGACTTAAGTGATTTCTACACAAGGGCAGTAGGTCAAGCTGGGGTAAATTGCTTTCCTGAAATAAATAGGAACCATGTATCACTTAATAGTATATTCAGTTTCAGTATACAAACATACATGGTCTCCTTATTGAGCTAATTATTACTCTCCTTGTTTGTTTGCTTATTGTCTTCAATCTAGTAATTAATTAACTAATATGGTTAAAATGTGGCACCTTTTAATAACTGCCTGTTTCTAATTCCCTAAATTGGTATGTCATTCATGAATGTTGCATTGTCTGCTGGCATGTTGAATAAGTGTTGCTGTACGTGCTGACTCATTCAGTTGATATTTCATTTATAAAAGCTGCCACATTTGCTTTCTTGTTAAACATATGTTGATATACCTGCCAATGGCTTTAAACTGGTATTTCATACATAATTGCTGCTATATTTGCGGGTCTATTGAACATCTACTGCTGTATTTTCTGGCTTGATTAACCTGATATGTTGCCCATGATGTTGCCCATGAGTAATGTAGTGTTTGCCAGCTTTTTGAGGGCTGTTGCCATGATTAATGGTGTCTTTGAGTTGATATATTTTACATAGATGCTACCGTGTATGCTGGCTGTTGAATAGGTATTGTTGTGTTTGCTGGCCAATTTGAGGTGATATTGTATACATAGATGCTGCTGTGTTGGTCAGCTTATTAGAAAAGAAAAAGTGCTGAAGTGCTTGCTGACTTGTTAGATGCAGTTTAGGATGGCTGTCAGCACTTGTCACTGTCAGCTTTCTTTTTGTCTTTAGGGCCTTTCTCTTCATTCTGTTCCCATTGCACAAAATGAGGGAAGAAATTGCTCTGATAGTATCTGAAGTGAAGCTTTTACTGTTTAGAGTGTCTCATGAGCACTCTGGACTGCCCTATATTAACTGCCTGGCAGAACCTGTTACCATTCAGGTTCCCATGGTAAAGGGAAACAATGATTTCAACCCTTAATGGCTCTGCGGATTAGCCGAGGTGAGTCTTGGCAGTTCATAGGTTCATAGGTTCATACTAGGCTATCTGCCCTAGGGCATTTATTAGCCTAGCCAGAATGTGTTTGGCTTTCGCCACCCATTTTAAATTAATTTTGCTATGCCCTTTTTGAGGTTAGTATACTGTGCCTCTGTCTAACAGTGACACAGAAGTGATACCTGGGGTAAACCTACGATCTCCCATCCACTCATCAAGATTCCTCTTGAAGAGAGTCAATGAGGGACTCTGCCTAACCTGGACTGGGATTTTATTCCAGAGTGAAGGGAGCCTCTGGGTTATGAATCTGTCCCTCCAGCATGTCCTATTTATTTCGGTGCTGAGGTTCAAGTCTCTCGAGCGTGTAGCTCAATGGGATTTGGATTTTCTGAGGTGCAGCATGTCCATTAATTCCGGGTTGGACATGGCTTTATACATCAGGCACAGATCGCCTCTGAACAGGCAGTATGCCACTGAGTAGAGCTGGAGTTTCTTTAACCGGGCAGCATATGGCATCTGTTTGAACCCTTTGATCCTCTTGGTGAGGTACTTTTGGGGTCTTTCCAGTTGCTGCAGGTGTCTGGTAAGGTACATCCCAAAAGGGCATTGTACTCAATTATGGGCCTGATGAGGGATGAGTAAAGAGGCACGATGACCTCCCCTGATCTAGATGTGAATCCCTTCATGATTAGGTGGGCTATAGAAAATGTTTTTCTAACCACTTTGGCCACGTGGTTGTCAAATGAGAGATTGCTATCAACTTGGGTCCCCAGGTCCCTAATTACTTCTTCTGTACGTAATGGATTACCACCTATGTGGTAATTTGTGGGCACTTTGTTTTTGCCAAAGGGGATAACTATTCACTTTTTGGCGTTTAGCTTGAGGCCATGGCTCTGGCACCAGTTGTCTGTTTCTATGAGGCCCTTTTGGAGGATGCTTGTGTCGGCTGGAGAGTCGATTATGGCGCCCAGTTTGCAGTCATCTGCGAACTTGGTCAGCCACAGTCCTTCTGTGTTGGCCTGTACCTCCGAGAAATATATACCGAACAAGAGAGGTCCCAGGACTGAGCCTTGTGGGACGCCACTGGTAACTGGTTTGGAGTCTGACATGGCTCCAGCAATTCTAACCATGTGGGTTCTGTCCTTGAGCCAGTTTGCAACCCATCTAGTGACATAGGGGTTTATATTTAAGTTGGTGAGCTTATCTATAATGCCCGAATGGGTATTGTATCGAAGGCTTTTGCGAGGTCCAGGTAGGCTGTGTGGACCAGCTTCCCCTCATCAATGGCCTTGGTGACTGTTTCAAAGAAATCAACCAGGTTTAAGAGGCAGGATCTGCCCTTAACAAAGCCAAACTGGGTAGGATCCAGTGTCTGTAGGTCCCCAATATCTTTATTTATGAGGTCCATGATGATCCTTTCCATAGCTTTGCAGACCAAGCTAGTCAGGCTTATGGGGCGATAGTTTCCAGGATCCATTGAGGCACCACCTTTGTGGAGAGGGACCACTGTTGCTGTACGCCACTCTTTGGGTACATATCCTGTAGTAAGGCTGAGATTGAACAGTAGTTTTATGTTTGGGTTTAGCTCTTCTTGGAGTTCATGTAGGACGCAGCCCGGGACAGTTAGTCATCAAATAAGGAACTCAAGCAGTTAGGTTTACTAAGTTTGAAACTGGGAACCAGGGGAAAAATCAAAGGGAGAAACAGGCATGACGAGGTGATATTGTGCTGCTTTCTTGATGTAATCTGACATATATGGAACAATTTAAGATAATTGTCTAGATTTGATATCTATTATTTTGATACCCATTTCAGTCATATTTGGCAGTTATGACAATGCCAATGGAATAAATGCTCTTCTTATCTGACACTATATGTGAAATGATATGTGCAAGAAAGTTACTATGAGTATGGCATTCTAAAGATGGCAATGGAATACAATATGTCAATATGTCATAACCTGAAACAAGCAGTTTTTGATTTAATTATAGCCACTTACTCAAACTCTCTTAATACTTGGTAGGCTGCACAATCTTGAAATTGTTAAAATTCCATATTCAATATCTTTAGATTTTTGTCTCTGCATACCAATTAATTGATATAGATGTGGAATTTGACATAGGATTGGTTTGTTTGTTAACTCTGGTGGTGGTGCTGCGGTAGCATTGTTGCCTCACAGTAAGACATTGTCCTGTTCGATTCTCAGCTAGAGCATCTTCTGTGTGGAGACATGCTTGAATGGGCGTACCTTCGTTGAAGGTTGTGCATCAGGGCCGGCAACTCGGCACGTAAAAATCTACTCCAATCATTAGCGGACCGGAGTTCTGCTGTGGCAACCCCTAACCGGGAAAAGCCGAAAGACACAACAACATTGGTTTGTTTGTTAAACACCTTTCAGAATGGGTAAAATAATACTATTGACAGATAGCAGAATAGAGGATCTATCAAATACATCATAATGACATCTGATAAATACAAATCAAATAGCAGTGAAATGAGACAATTATATTATCACTTCAATATCTAATGCTTGTAATTAATAACCCTGATATCAGTAGAGTCTGTCATTTTCAACTTACATGTATCCTTAATACAGTGACAGTTCTTACAAAGGAAACATTTCAAATGAAGAGAAAAAAGGGGGGTGCAGTGTACATATGATGTAATAACATTTAGTTATGCTTGCATACTGAGAGTTTTATAATTTATACATGCCAGGAATGTGACAAAATAATTACTTGTATATCTGTATAAGTGACAAATATTATTTTTGATTTGTTCTATTGATTATACTATTTGTAATTATTACTTACAAACTGTTATTACTTGAAAATTACAATGTTTGCATAGTTCACATTGAATAACCTTTTTCAAAATCCTAACCTTTCACAGCTCATAAGCTATCTGTGACTCTCTCAGCAACTGCAAAATATTTGTTCTAGTGTTAAGTAGTAGAATTTATATATGGTAATACTGTAAACATTTATTATTTCTTTCTGCAAAGGCTGACAAATATGTCAACAAACTGGATAAACCTGAAGTTCCAGGCATCTATAACTGTTCATTGTGCTTGTTTATATCTAAATAATTCTGACTAGTAAAAGTGGTCATAGCCATAAACATCAAAATAGAGTTATTCACATGTCACAGCTTTATAAGATCTAGAAGCATATTAATGCACAACAGAAGTACATAATATATAGCAATACTTCTGATCCTTCCCAGATGCAAATTAGTGAGTAGATAGCCTCTAACCTTGTGACATGGAATTCTCTAATGTATGAATTAGTTTGAAATTGTGATTTCTGAATAGGAATTTATAGATGCATATTGCAGAATAAAACAATAAAACTGTAGATAAGTACACATTAATTGGGAAACAGTAAATTGGCAATATAGTCATTCTTCCAGGGAAGTATCATTAGTGTTGTATCAATAAGCAACACAATCCCATTTTATTATGATCAGTTTGGACAATACCTCTGTATACATGAAGCTTTTCCTTACTGCATAATGTGTCTAGTAACATATCTATGAAATATTGATGTAATCTTTGAACTATATCAGTCATCTCATAATGCAACTCGTATAAACTGCAATAAAGGGAAGGGGGAAAAAAAAGGAAAAAGGGGAAGGGAAACAGAAGGTAGAGAGGAAAAAAAAGAAAATGCTTTCAGATACTTTAAGAAGTTTAGAACTAATTTAATGGATCATTCCAGTTCTGCTCATATTTATAGTTGAATACCATAAGAATCATAATAAGCTCTGCTTGTCCAAAATATATAAATGCTAATTGATAATTAGATTTGATTATATTCAAAGTTTATCAATATATCATCATAGAAAGCTGGACATCATATAGCTATTAAATCGAATTAGAAAAGTTAGAAGAAGTAAATACATTCTTTAGCACAATTTATCATTATCAATAATCAAAGAATAAGGATATCCCTTTCTGATTCATATCAAGCCTACCATCTGTATGCAAATATATCTTATGATCTGAGAATTCCATATAAACGAATATATACCAGATACCTCTAGTATAATAAATTGTTGATTATACTACTAAAGGTAGTATTTTTGGTATAAAAAATATCTTAGAATTTCATATTTTTTTATAAATTATTCTCCATACAGTAGCTTAGTTTATGGAGCTCAGTTGTTTCTGATTGCTAAAGGTATGAGTGATTATCTAATAGACCTATGTTTATCTATTAGATTAGGAATGGTTTTCATTCCATGTTTAGTATGGAACTTAGTTAAATTAATAGTTGTTATTTTAGGGTCTATATCACTTCAATGAAATGGCAGAAGTTTGAACACCATATGTTCGAACGTCTAACCTTAAAGTGCAAAACCATCGAAGGCTTAGAACAGCAATTATTTTTCCAGGGAAAAAAATCGTTGTTCCAAGAAAACACACACACAACACAAGCACACCAAAATAAATAATCCACACATATGCACTTCACAAAACCCTACTTCTAACCCTACACTAAGCCGTACATACACTACTATCTATCCACTTACCTTAACCCAAACCCTAAGGTCTGTAACTATCGCACACTCACCTTACCCGCTCCCTAACCCTAAGGTACATAACTATCGCACACTCACCTTACCCCCTTACCCACTCCCTAACCCTAAGGTCCATAACTATCGCACACTCACCTTACCCGCTCCCTAACCCTAAGGTCTGTAACTATCACACACTCACCTTAACCCGGTCCGTTTGCACACTTAACATAACCAGGTCTGTAACCTCCGCACCACAGTGGAGGGAATAGTGAAGCCACAGAAACAGCCCACCAAATTCTTTCCCTGGGGCTTCATGATAATCAGTTTTAGAACTTCACTGTTCGAACATATGGTGTTCAATCTGCTGAAGTTTCGACAAACTGATAGGATTCCATTATTTTAATCTTATTATTATACAAAAATTTTCTTCTTAAGCCTGACCAAGATACTACTTGATCTGCATTCATATAAGAAATAAGACTGACAATTTCTCTCAAAAACTTACACACAAACATAATTTTTATAGTTATCTGAGGGAACTGTTTAATAGCTATAATAATAATAAAAGCTTATTTTTCCAAAAATTACTTGATATGGATTTAACTTTATTATCCTTAAACACCAATGGCTTAAATAATCCAAGCAAAAGATGAAATTTACTGAAATATTTAAAACTGAACAAAGCACGAGTAGTCTTCCTTCAAGAAATACATTTCAAAATAAATGACAAATATACATGGAACCCCAAGGAATATATGATCTTAGCTCAATCCTCCTATAAGTCAAAGACAAAATGAGTAAAAATTTTATGGAAAAAGAATAATATCACCCCAGAAAATATTTACAAATATGAAGACAAAGAGGGTCTTATAGCATTTGTAATTGTTACATTTAACAATAAAATATGGACTCTAGCAAACCTATACTGGTTTCCTGGTATTGGAGCAGGAACAGTCAAAAACACTTAGATTTTATTTCCAATAATTATAAGGGAATTTCAATGATAGGAGAAGACTTCGACTGTATCCTAGATGCTTCTGAAACTACCAAACCAGAGACCATTTTGTACATCTTCTATTTCAAAATCTTTAAAAATATGGGTTGAGTCATTTCATTTAATAGATACATTTAATCTGAAAGAAGGTAAATCCCTATAGTTCGCCCATCAAGACCACAGATTTGGAACCCAAACTAGAATAGATAAAATATTTGTTGTTCAGGATTTACATATAAAAAATCATCAATTTCTCAACTGCTCCTTGCCCTTTCTCAGACCATAACTCTTTGATTTTGAAACTTCAAATTGAGTTCAAACCATTAATTTTCTCTTCTAGAATCCCATCATATATCATACAAATTAAAGAATTTAAACTTTGGCTGCTGTCAGAATTACAGTTTTTCCTAAATATTAATTATACAACAGAAATGAATAAAGTCATGATATGGGACTCATTAAAAGCTTATATATTTGGTAAAATAGTTGGTATAAAAACAGAGAGTGGGACTCTGAATTATTAGACATACAATCCAGACTTTTGTCAGTAAGATCTGAAAAAATCTAAATTCTCTAGAAATTAAAAAGTAAATAGAAGAATTAAATAAACAATATAATGAAATTCTAACACACAAAACTAGTCTAGCATTAAAAAAAACTAAAAATAAACTCCCTGGCTACTTCCCCCAGATATTTACATAATGTATTTACAAGAGTCAAAATACATTCTAAAACTAATAAATTAACAATATCTACCATGAAAATAAAGGAAAGGAAGGAAGTATCAGATATAGGAGACATTCTTGATGCATTCAGGCATCATTACTTGGAACACTTTAAAAATGAGAAGTATACTGTTCATTTAAGTTTGGGTACAACCTTTATCAATGTAAAAATATTCAGAAGAACTAAAATTAGATTTACAAAAACCTATATCCTACAAAGAAATTACTGATAGGATGAAAGATGGTAAAACTAACAAAGCACCAGGAATCGACAGTATAATTATGAAAATATACAAACTTTTCCCCTCAACGATAATTTCTCTCTTCCATAAAACTTTATTTGAAATCCAATCACAAGCAGTAATACTGGCTTCATGGAAATATTCTTTAATTACTCCAATCCTAAAAGAAAAGAAAATACCAAATCTTTGTACCTCATATAGACCCATATCTTTACTAAATAATGATTATAAGATATTTATGTCAATTTTAGGAAAATAAAGAAACTGTCATAATAGGATTAGTCATAGAGAAAGCCTTCATCTCCTTAAATTGAGATTATTTATTTAGAATTCTAGTACTATTTGAATTCCCTCCTTCCTTTGTTCATCTCTTAATATATATATATATATATATATATATATATATATATATATATATATATATATATATATATATATAAATAACTTAGCTTACATTAAGCTAGGCCCTATACTTTGGAATTTATTTATATACCAAAAGGTACTAAACAAGGCTGTCCCTTGTCACCTATTCTATTTGCTTTGGCCATTGAAATCCTTGCAGATTCAATACACAGTAATTCAAAAATAAGGGGTGGATGTTTATGGTCAATATAATTCTAAAATAATGCTCTTTGCATATGATATATTATTATTCTTATCTAATTCCAAAGAAACTTTAGAGGAATTATATGCATTAATTGAGAAGTTTTATATAACATCATGTCTTCACTTTAGTAGATCAAAATGAAAAAAATTCTTATTTTTAAATAATAAAAAGAAGATACAGGTCAAGTAAAACCATATCATAGGGAAACAAGAATCTACTCTAAAGTATATAGGACTTGTGTTATGCAAAGATATAAATGAGTTAACATCAATAAATTACAATAACATCATTAACACAATCAAAAATGATGTAGAAAAATGGAATAAAATGATATTAACTTTTGAAGACATATTACAGTTAATAAAAATGGTTTTATTACCTAAGACTCTATATGTAGCATTAGCAATTCAGTTACTTCCTGAAAGATGTCTTCTTAAAGAAATAAATTCATGCCTAATAAAGTTTTTATGGTTCCCCAAGAGAAACAGAATAGTCTTAATACACCATATCATATCATGGAAACAAGGAAGACTAAACTTTCCAGATATTGAATCATATATAAAAGTGTCCATATCTAAAACTGTTATAGATTGGATAAACCCTAATTATGCCACCAATTGGAAAAAATACTAACTGTTATATCAATAAATGAATCTAATTTACTGAAAAAAATTCAATATTATATAAAATTAATAAACCTTGGTACATATTAAGTATCAACATGCAATACAATATAACAAAACCCACTAAAACATATTTGATTAATTATTATATTAATTAATTTAGGAAACTCATCAGTGTAAACATGGATCTAAAACTCTGGATTGACCTTTTAGTACCATCCATCATAACAAAGAATTATCCTCACAAAATATATAGATAAACAGTTTCTTCTTGGGAACAAAAAAAATGTGTTTGTTGGTTGCAGTGCATTAAAGAATTAAAGGTTTTAGACATGCATACAATAAAAAACAACTTATGAAATCCCATCACAGGACTGGTTAACTCTACAAAACATCCTAATGTACTCCCAACATTTATGGAGAGTAATTAATAACTCTTCCTTTACAGATACACCAAAACTTATAAAATACTTATATGATATTATATATAATGATTATAACATGAAAATCAGTATCTCAAATTTATATAAAGAACTAATAAATTATAAAACAACACCTAAAATATCATATTGGCAATATATATCAAAAGGTCACTCACTACAGTTAGCAGAAGAAATCGGGTCTATATGATGCTATCAAATGGACTAAATAACGAATGCTATTTAGCCGATCCGATACTGTTGAAATGGCAAAATAGAGAAGTCATGGAACACCAAATTTTTTCCCATGGAAAAAAATTTGGTGGGCCGTCTTTGGAACTTTGCCATTTCCTCCACTATGATGCGATCTCGGAGTTGGTATATTTAAGTAGGGATGTGTGTGTGGGGGGGGTGAAGCCCCCCCACTTATATTTGTGTTTAAGTTTTTTTTCTTTTTTTAAGAAGCAGCTAATTTTTTTCCCTGGGAAAAAATTTGCTGTTCTGTTTGTTCGATATTTTGTTGTTTCGATATTTACACCATACGATAATATGATATAAACATGAAGAAATCAATGCAAATATTTTAGTATTAGTAAAATATACATCTATTACACAGTATTGGAGAATATTTAACTGGAAATTCCTTCACAGAGCATTTTAACCCCAAATAAAATTACTAAAATTAGTGCTTCCACAAATGTTGGAGATGCGAACAGGTATATATTGCAGATTGGAATCATATTTTTTACGACTGTATTAAAATTAAGTCATACTAGAATGGAATTAAAAACTTCTTAAAGGCTTTATTAAATGAATCTTTTATCTTATCTAAAGCTCTGATTCTTTTGAATGTGAATGAAGGTCCTCACTTGAATAAAACAAATATGTATTTATTATGGACAATACTTACAATTTCAAGGAAATGTATAACTAGAAGATGGAACTCAAACACATCACCAACTATGGATTACTTCTGCACTCTTCTGAGGAATTCAGCTTTGATGGAAATTAGAATCAAATAACTAAGGATTTCTCCTAGGCCATTGGTCAACAATCCATGGAAAAAAGTTTTATCATTGATAGCCACTCTGCAACAATGAACAGATATACTCTGATAACTAAATTGTTACATCTGTACAGTAATTGTTTACGATGAATACTAATGTTGATGTCAGGCTGTTGTAAATATTGTATATAGTTATTCATAATGTTATATATAAAATACTATGGAAATTTTATAATATTATTTGAAAATAAAAACTTATAAAGATCCAATTATTAATAGAATTTAAAGTTGTAAGCACAGTGGACATCAAAAAAAAGATATGAATAATGAAAATAATAAGAATTCATAATATTATATTGACCCAACCCCTTCCTATAGTTACAAACTGTTAACACGAGCAGCATTCACTACATAAATCAACCACCCATACAACAACAGTCAGTTATTCAACCTCTACCAAATTAACTAGTTTATTTAACAATACTACTATAAAAAGTAACAACTTCATCAACTAAACTTGGAGATTAGAGTCTGAAGAATATTGATCTAATATTATGATAATAATTTATCAAATGACTGTTAAATTAAATTATATTATATTATAGACACCAGCATTTATACAAGAACAAATAGTCATGTGACATGTTTCAGTGGAAGATGAAATAAACTGCAGTGGAAAATTAAAGTTTTATACCATCTTAAATATTTAAAAGAGCTAAAATTAAGTGTAATATAATATGTTAAGGAGCAAAACAATTAATTATATAGTAAGTTTGGAATTAAAAGCACTTATTAATCACAATGGTAACATATTAGTAATCAAATACAAAATTGCTAAAATTCAAGTACCTAAAAATAAAGCAATAACATAGAATGATTAAAGAAGATATACATTCTTCATAGTCTTTTTACCTTGAAAATTATACAAATTCTTAAATGGCTGTTTAAGTGAAGTCAAACATTTAGCGTTACTGTAGGTGAGAAAATATTAACAAAATACTCTATTACAGTATTCTTATTAATTGTATATTTTGGAATAATAAGTGTCTGTTTTTCTTTAACTCTAGAGTTATGGAAAGACCAAGTATATGAACCAGGAGCAAGAAACATGGAGACAAAATTAGGTTAAGTTCATCAGCTTTCCTAACTAACTCAGTATAATATTTATAAACTATTCAGTAAAGGTCACTATACAACTCTAATTATAACTTTGGTAAAGCCTCTATAAAAACTTTCAATAATAAAGAAATTATTGAAACACAAGATGATGCTATATACACGTTTGTAAAAGACTATCCAACAAAACTGACATTTAGTTTCATGAAGTCCACACAGTAATAGGGATTTGCCTGATTCTAATAACCTTCTGGATTTCTAACAAGTTGAACCATCTCTAGGACACAAAAGGCAGGTTCCACAGTAACAGACCAATGAATTACAAAATATCATATATAAGGGCTTCAGAATTAACATTTACAGCCAGAGTATACTATAGATCCATGTATTGACACTATTTGCATTTATGTCACGTTGCTTTTAAATAAATAATCCAAAGCTGTTAGAGATCTGTATCATCTCCATATTAGTATTTATCTTTCACAGTAAAATATACAACTCATGTACAACCAAATTAAAGAGATGATAGGCTAAATGCAAAAACTGAGGCTGTTTATAGGTAGATTTGTAAGCACATAAATGTGTGTGTATTCCTATGTTATGGAATTGAGTATAGCTAGATACAGAAACCAAGTAGACTCAATAGCTCATGAAGCTTCTTCCTGCGGTTGTTTTCACAATGTGTATAATTGCTAACCATAAGCAGAGCTAGACTGTTTTATTAAAAACTGTTTTTGCTTGGAAAACTAATGTTTCATCATATGTTATACAGCCAAATGGGATATGCATCAAAGTTATTATTAATAAGCACTGAGCTTTTTGTTATTTTAGTGAGAGAATGAGCTGTGTTGTATTCAAGCACTATAAGTGACCCACCTCACGACTTAGAAAGGAGAACCACACATTTTCATTTTTGATTTATCCTAATGCTGCCATAGAATTATCTAATCATATCTAAATGATTGCCAATAAAATCTGCAGGTTCCTCAAACTTTCTCGTAAACATAAACACCACTGCTCATCACTGGAAAAAGTAAAATGTCTTCCTTTAAAATAAAGACCAGACTTTCTTCTAGACTCACAGCTATTTAAACTGCTAAACTAACAAGGCAAACTACATCCTATAGCCTCAGAAGTGAAAGACACTTATGTTATAAGCCTCAAAAGCAATTATTAATGATATATATCACTGTTTCTTCATATTAGGCCCCAAATGTTGGGAAACTGCCTCCTTCCAGTATATAGAAGCTTAATTCTACTCAACATTCCTTGCAGAGTTAAAACCCTGTCTATAAAACCTCCTAGATATCAATGTAATCAGTCCAGCCACATTACCTAATTTCTTCTTGTTGTCACTCTGTCATTTCAACTAACCTATACTACAAACCTCTCAATGTATGTCTCACTCACTTGCCACCTTTGTATATAATTGTTTTGTACAATGTCCGCGTTTTTGATCTTTTTACACATTGAGTGCCATTAGACTTGCTTTGACTATTTTGTATACGGTATTATACAGTTATTTTGTAGACTCTGTGCAGTTATGTTTTTCGTTACACCTTTAATCTTATTACTGTTGTATTTTATAGTACTGCTTCTTTAAACTTTCCCTGAACTGAGATTGGAATTGGATATTTTTGATCAGTACCCTGGCTAGCAAATTCAAACAAACAAACAAATAGTTTAGCATACATGTTCTCTGAATGTGAGGCACTTATGAGTAAAAAAAAAAAAACATTTTATAAGTTAATTAACATAAACAATAACAAAATAATATAGTCCAGTTTAAATATAAGTTAAAGAATGTAATACATACAGAAAATATAACAACTTTACTGCAAATCCATACGTGGTTAGATTCATAACTGCGGTGTTCTTTCCTGAAATGTTGCTGACAGGTTAAAGTTCAGAGTTTATTTCCTGTAAGGTCACACATCTATGGGACCAAGGAAACCTGTCAGGCAGCAAGATGGCTCACAACCAGCAGTCTCATGTAAGAAATCAAAAAAAAAGGAAAAGTAAGTATATTTTTGATTGCTGATAACTAGGTAGGTCTCAAACTGATAATGGCAAGCCAAGAAACACCAAAAGCCTTCACATATGTTTAAAACCAAGTCTCTCAACCATCAGGAACAGTAACAACTGGCGCACAGTCACTATCTTACACAATACAGTCTATTGCATTGCAACGAGCAGTAATAACAATTGTAAATAAACCAAATATACCAAAAAAAAAAAAAAAGCAATCATTTTGACTTTCTTCAAATATAATACTCGCTGTGCATAACAAAGCAATAATATTTCAAAAGCTTTAAGTAGGGGTCCCAGGAGTCAAGACAGAACATCCAGAGTGTGACACAGGAACCCACATTACTCTTCCCTAAAGGAGCAAAATTAGAAAACAAGATTAATTAGAAAGGAACTATTTGTTTTTTTATTCTTTTTATCTGATGATTTCCATCTATTATTATCTGCAACTCTTTTCAGAGAGGTGTTGGCCCTATCCATATCCTCTGTTTTTTCAAGTATTTTATTATTTTTAATATATGTCACAGTTGAATCCAAGTCATTTTGGGACCATCTTGTAAGAATAACTTCAGTCTAGCTAGAAATGAAAAATGGGATTTTACTTGACTTTTTTTAGTTCTTTAATCAAAGGCAGAAAAAAGTTTCCTTTTAGAAATAACAGCAGGTGAGTAGTCATTATCAAAATGGATAATGCTGTCATTTATTTTGATAGGTGTCTTAGACCGTGCTGTTTTGAGGACCAATTATTTGTCCTGGGTGGAAAAGAATTGTACTATTACAGATGTAGCTGAGGTGTTTTTATTAGCCATAGAAGAAACCAGGGATCTGTGCACTCTTTTGATGTCATAAGATAGATCAAGTACTTTAGGTAGCTAGGTTGTTAAAAAACTCACCATATTGTTGCCTTTAATGTTATCTGTATCATCAATTTTAGATTGAAGCAAAGTGTTCTGTTTCAGTAAAAATTCAATCAATATTGTTTTCTCCTTCTTGTAATCTACCATCCATGTCATTTAGAGCTTGTTCAATTCCAGTGATCTGAGATTTCCATCACTGTAAGTCTTCGTGAATAATCTCCATCTGTTTTGAGCACTTCTCCTTAAAGTTATCCAGTTTTGAGTCCATTTTATCTATTTTTTATAGATAACTCCTGAATGTTTGAAAGCAAAGATTGCTGTTCTTTTTTGAACTTAGATTCTTGAGAGTTAGTCTTGGAGAAGCTCATCTTCATAGCCAGGTGATGAGAGAAATATTTTAAGATTCTTTTGACTGAAAAAAAAAATAAAATTCAGATAAAATTTTAGGTACAATCCTAAATGATACTGAATAGTATCAATCAGTGTATGAAAAAATCTTATTAGGATTGTTTGAAATTAAAAAAATCATGTCATAAATAAGTTGAAGTGGCAGAGCTGAAGAAAACTGTTGTTAACTAGAGCATATCTTGGCCATGCCCCTGACTTGAAACAACCTTAATTACTTGGCACATACTTGACATTTACATCTACGTTATCACACAACATCCTCCCTCTATGTTCTACTGATGGATGTGATTTTGCAGCTTACCTGAGCTGTAGATTTACTTGCCTTTTTATTAAGCAGTGATATATATGGTTCAATATCATGGACTGAATGTGCATTTGACTGAACCAAAAATGATCACACAAAATTAACTGAAAACTCATTTGACTGAATCACAATTGATTGAATATTGCAGAAGCCTACATAAAGTATTAAATTATTATAGGCACGTGTACATTAATAGAAAGGAAAACAAACCACATAATAGCATTTTTGTTTACATACATCATAAATTACATAGATGTTTTCTTTCTTTACAGCAACTCTCCTTTATTCCAACATTATACAAATCGCTTATTTCCTACTATCCCTTAAACCACACTCCTAGTCCTGAGCATTATTTTGCAAGTTTTGTTCCCACAAATTCCATTTATTATTATATAATTTCCTCTTTCACTTTTCTAAAGATAACATTTCCAGTTCTTTCATCTTTTTTACAATATTTAATATTTTAAATACATTTGGTTTTGATTTTGATTTCCATTTCCATTTTCAGTAATTGTTTTTTTGCTAGCCTGTAGAATTAAACTCAGTAAGGCCTTACAGTATCTAGGCAATTCAGATTCTGTGTCGCAGCTCAAAAGATCATTTCCTTAGTTACAGCCATTTGGTTCCCCGAAATTTCTGACCAGGGTACTCTGAATGGAATTTTTAAAATCTACCAGCTCATTACACTTCCAAAAAAAATATTCCCAATTATCCCTTTCCTCCCTATCATACCTCCAACATTTACTATCTTCCTGAGGAAAATTTCTTTCCAAGTCTTCTTGGGGTATAACATACCTATACAAAAATTTCCAAGCAAAAATCCTAAACCTCCTGGACTTTTGCTGATGATGATGTCATTTTTGAACATAGGAGCTGTTAAGGAAGTAATGCTAGAAAATTATGTGTGGATTGGCAATGCCCGCTGTCATGCCCTACTCCCCAGATCTGTAGATGTTTGTATTTCAGTACCAGCACTGGCTCGTGTGTGTGTGTGTGTGTGTGTGTGTGTGTGTGTGTGTGTGTGTGTGTGTGTGTGTGTTTGTGTGCTATTTTTTTCTTTTCACCATGGGTGTGCAACCAGTGGAGGATATATAAAGTAGGGGGTGTGGGGGGATGCTGGGGGACATGTCCATTGCAAAACAAACTTTTTATGAAGTATCTGTTGTGTAGAATGTTTTCAGTCAGTTTGTGATTCAGTCAAATGTTTTTTCAGTCTTATTTTTCCTTCAAACGCATGCTCAAATAAATGATATAGAACTACATTTATCTAGATACTGGTGCATATCAATTAATCGAAAACTCAACTTGTCTAATCTAAGCTCATCAAAACTCATCTAAATCAATGAAAATAAAAAAAATTATAACAGATGTTTTTGTATGTCATGAAATTATTTTTTAATCATTGGTATGAATTTTCTTAAAGATGTATAAGTAATTTTGTAGTTTGCTTTTTTTTTAATTTTTTTAATTTCACTTGACCATTTAAGCATCTGACAAGATTGCAAGCCACTGGTCTGACTCCCATCTGGTATATCAAGGGAACCAGATGTTATGTGTAATATTTCCAGATAGTGGATAAGCTCCTTTAGAAGATGCTTTTGTTCTGGACACTACTGCTGCCTATTTGCCTCTGGACTCTGACATCAGTTTACCTGCACTTTGGAGCTTACTGAAAGCAGAATTAAGTAACTCCTAATACAAAAACTCCAAAGGAGTTGCTAACCCACGGTTACTAAAGCAGGACCCCATATGATGAGCTGGTTAAAAATACCAGTATTTTGTCACTTGCTCCATCAGGTTAAAAATATCATGAGGTTTCAGCTAAATGGTGTTGTTGAAGAGCGCTTATTCTGCTGTTCCTCCTCGCAGTCCTAATGAAAGTAAAAAAGCTAATAAAGCTAGAAGGCAAATCTCAGGAGCTAGATCTTTTTCTTCTCAGTCTTTATTGGTCATCAAAGCAGATAAGCACTGTCTGAGTTACAGCTGACTAAGAACCACTTTTTTATATGTTTCTGTAGAGGGCGTGTTTCTGATCCATCCATACTTTGGAGCTTAGGCTGAGACATGACAGCAAAACAGAAGGAAAATAATAGGTTGAGTAGTACAGGAAAGAGTAAACACATTTAAACAGAACACATATTATTTCTAGGATTACTGATAAGCAGTTTAGACAGCAGCAGTATCCAAACATATTCAAGCCGTCTCAGTTCTCATGGGCCAGAAGCCTCAGGAGTGATCTGAAGCATTTGGTTTATTCTTCATCCCATCTGGTTCTTGGTTCTTTTCTGTCAGCAAGGTTAAGTAGGATCTTCCTCTACTTGTTTTCTTTTTTTTTTTTTTTAACAAGAAATACCGTTTTTAAATTATCAAGTTTGACACAGGCAGTCATACAGTTATATAAATGAAAACAAACCATAGTGACATGATTTTAGTTGCAAACATTATACATCACAAACCATATTGATATAATTGTATATCACTTATAATCTATCCAGTCATTGTCAATCAAACATTACATAGATCATTCAGATCCTGCCTTCCCACAGTTCCCAATTTACGATGTCGAAAGATGAGTTCACCAAACACATCTTTATTGACACATAAATATCGACCTTTTCAAATATCGAATGCCCACTTCAGCGATTATTTTTATTCCGGGGAAAAAATCGCTTGGCCGTACACAAACAAACCAAACATTCAAAGTCTACATAGTGGGGGCTGTGCCCCCCACCCTCCCTAACTAAATATACCAACTCAGAGATTGTACTACTTTGGGGAAAAGGCCAAATCCCCAATGATGGCTAAGCAGTTTTTTTCTTCTCGGAAAAAATTCACTGAAGTGGCCATTCGACATTTCAAAAGGTCAATATTTACGTGTCGATAAAGACGTATTCGGTGAATTCGTCTTTCAACATCGTTATATAGACCTGTTTGGTTTACCTTAATTTTTAGATTAGTTTGTTTACTTCTTTACGGTTTCAGCCTTTAAAATTATTATTGTGATTAATCATATGGAATTAGGTTATAGACTAAATTGAAGTTAAAGATAGTTTACTCATATGCAATGGTATTTATCAGTTCTCCAACATCAAAATACGACCAGCCCTCAAGTTATCAGTTCTCTCTACTTTCTCCCTTTAATTGATGCTGTATTGTTCCCATTCATTTTATGGGAGTTGAATTTTGTTCATGGCTGCAGTTAAGAATGAAGCTTCTGCCAAAATGTTTAATTAACTTCAAATTTGAAGCTGGACTGTTCTTGAAAGTATGTATGACAACTCTTTGTGAAACCAGAACCAACTGTGCTAATCATTGTATATGGAATACATAAAGATTAAACTGTCATACCTCTCAGCTGTCCCTATTTTGGAGGAAAGTTCTTCTTTTCAGACCTGATTTACCCTTCACAGGATATCCCTATTTTTGGAGTTATGCCCATATTTTCAGGCTTGATTTATCCCCATCATCACATGTGATGTTTGAAGCTCTCTAGTACATAGAAAACTACACAATATAACCAACATACTAATGGCAACAATAATTAAAAGAAAGAGAACACAAATCTTACATCTCAGTTTTTCTAAAGCAAACATAAATTACCTTGTGAGATAGAATTTTGTAATACATTTACTAAACTGAATAGATTTTACTCTGTCTCTTTGATAATGTGCTTGCATTTTTTCATCATTTGTATCACTCTGTTTTTTTAAACCATATGTTTTTGAATAGTATCTCACAATGTCCTTTCATATCATTGCTACAGTATTCATAACTTAAGAGATCTCCTGCCAAATATAGCCCAATGTCTGGCCAGTATTATTAAAGCAATTAGTACTTATAGGCATTGTATATGACAGGTATGCTCCCCACACAAGGCATAGGGCATAAAGGTGATGTATGCATGCACACACTCTCAACTTAGTTGCCGTCAGTCTGAACACCATCACTGAACATCGTTCTGAATATCCTTTAGCTGTGCTGGTTCCCAAGTTGTGTTTCAGATAAGTGACCCATTGGGGTTTCTCCTTATCTTTCTTTGTTCTTTAATGCTGCTGGGTTCATGTCATACAAAAAAGGGAAAGTGTCAGTGTGGGAGGCAGATTCCCCATAAAGACCATCACAACAAGTGTATTTTTGGTTTGGGTGCTTCCCATGACCATATGCAATGTTCTATCTGCTAGGCTTTTGTCCCTAAGAACCCTACATAGTCATCTGTCCTCTTTATCTATTTACCTCAGAAATCAATGTCTTAAGCTGTTGGGTCAAAGTGTTATGGTGGAATCTTCCCAAAGGTCAACTTTCTACAAAGAAAAAGGCCAAAAAACTTAGGTCTGATATGTCTTATGTCCAGCCTCCCTTGGACATCTCTGTCAAGGCTGATGAAGGCTCAGAGGATCGTCCTGTGATTGTTTCATATTCCTCTGCAGCGACCCTGTCTGAGGCTGGCTTGGCTATGACTTGTTGCACATCTTTGAAGGCTTTGTAAACATCTGCTCCTGATATTGAGGGGAAACCTCAACTGATTATATCTGAGGGACCAAGAGGAATTCTGCAGATCTTAGTTAGGGAGGAGATTCCTACTATGCCTAATGAGAGTCACCGGGGTCCGATCCTCTGAGGGTGTTTTGTGCAGATGTCCTGCAGAAAAAGAAACAGAAACAATGTATATTTCACCTGCAGTTAAGGATCCCCAAAGTGAATAGCAGGATTTTTCTCAGGAGTTATTTAATTGTTTAATGTCTTGAAAGCCTCCTCAAGGGGTGTCTGTGCCTGGCCCTCCTGGGTCTTCCACTCCTCTTAAAAATCCAGGGAGATGGATTCTTCAGATGAGGATCTGAAATCAGGAGAAGAGTCCCTAGCTTACTCCTCTCAAATTCCTTCCCTCTTGGACTATGGTTCAGAGGAAGAAAATTCTTTAGTCTAGATTCCCCTCTGGAGGAACTCTCCTCTGGGGATATTATTGTCTGGATGATTGAGTTTTTTGTGGGATTGGTCTCAAGTTTCTTGCATTCAGAAAATTTATTATGAGCTCCTTCAGATGGAGTCTTCTAAGCCATCAGCTGTTCCTCCTTTTCTGACTGCCCTTCTGTATACCTTTTCAGCAGCTTCTACATCCGTTGATTCTCGGCCCCCTCCACCTAAAAACCTGATAGATTTTACAGTTCCTGAAGAGTGTCAATTTCTTTATAAATGACCTACTGCTGACCCTTCTGTTGTGTCTGTCTCTTCTGACAAGCCCTCCAAGCTGTTGTCCTCTACCAGCTGCACCCTTCACATAAAGATATTAGGGCTATGCAGAGGTTGGGCAAAAAGGTTTGTACTGCTGCCAACTTATCCTTTCGTGCTATCAACTACAAGACTGATATGACCAGGTATGTTTTGTCCCTTCTTTCTCAAGTTTCCAAAGTGGTTTCTGACCTTCCTAACTGTGAGGAAGGCTTCTGCTTGTTGGGTTCTACCTCCCAAGCTGCACATCACTCTATCAAATGCAACTACAGTGCAGCTAATGCCTCCTCCAGGACTGCTGCCATTGATTCAGTTATGAGGTGTTACTCTTGGCTTCATCTTCAGGCTTTGTCTGATGACATTAGGGCCAAATTATTGGCTCATAGGATAATAGGAAGTTACTAGGCTATTGGCCCTGTGGCCCTTACAAGCCTAGCCAAGAATTTAGTCCATGTTCCAATAAGTTAGCACCCTATGCCACTGTCAGCAGGACACAGGTGGAATCCCAGGGATGTATTTTCTGTTCCCTATCCAGTTATCCAGGTTGCGCTTGAAAATGATTAATGAAGTACTCTGATTGACGTGGAGAGGGAGTCTATTCCACAAAAGAGGAAGTCTCTGGGACACAAATCTATCCAGCCAACAAGTCCTATTGCTGTCACAGACCAGGTTGAGGTTGCGCATGCTAGTTACCTGAGTGGAGCTTGACTTGCGGATATGCAGCAGTCTCATCAAGGCGGGGTCTGAGATTGCTTTATAAGCCAGACAGAGGTCACCTCTGAGGAGTCTATATGAGACTAAGTAGAGGGACAGAGCCTTTAGCCTATCTTTGTGGGGTAGATTTTTGAGGCCCTGGATTCTCCTGGTAAGGAACCTCTGTGATCTCTCCAGCTGCTGTATATGCTTTGTGAGGTACATGCCGAAAGGGGCATTGTGATCAATAATGGATCTTATAAGGGAAAAGAATACAGGGATGTTATGACCACCTTGTCCATGCATGAGATACCATTACTAATGAGGTGGGCCATGTAGAAAGCTTTCCATACAATGGAGGCAATATGTTGTGCCATGGATGCTCTTTTGGATAATAAAAATCTTTTTAGTGTTGCTACTGAACTTTTCAAGTATCTTCAAGATAAAGGTAACACCTTGCAGAAGGTGAAACATATTTTTGTTTCACTTATTTCCAAGTTTCAGAAGAATTATTCTTCTAAATCTGCTTTTGTTCATGGGTAGTCTCTCCCTCTGAGTAAGGGAAAAAAGGGTTCTAGATATGTGCTTCCTGCTAAGTCTACTCAGACTCCTACCTCCTAGAAATTTGCTTTGCAGGACAAGCTGTTTACATTTGACAGTTTGTTTCCCCTTTCCCTTGGCCAGATACCCTTATCCCTCTGCCATTCCTTGTCTCTTCCAAATTGGTTAAGGATCACAACAGACTCTTGGGTTCTGTCCATTATCCTCTGAGGATACTTATGGTCTGGAAATCCCTTCCTCCCTGTTTGGGCATTCCTCAACCTCCTTGGGAACAACTTCCTCTTTTTCTAGAGGTGCTCTATTTTCTTTTGGTTCAGGCACCATTTAAGCTGTGCCTCCTGCCCAGGTAGGGAGGGGCTTTTATTCCAGAAAGTTTTTGTTTCCCCAAAAGGACAGCACTTGGAGACCAATTCTGGATCTTTTCTGGATCAACACCTTTCTCAAGATTCCTTCCTTTCTGATGTCTTTTCAGACTTTATTTCCCCTTCTTCTACCCCAGGCTTTTCTGGCCTCTCTGGATCTCAAGGATGCCTAACTTCATATCCCCATCCATCCTCTTTTCAGGACATTTTAATATTTCTCTGTTTCTTCATTGTATTTTCAGTTCTCTACTTTAACCTTTGGCCTTTCTACTGCCTCAAGGGTATTCACTAAATGCTTTGCTCCTATCATTGCCTTTTGCAGGATGCAAGGAGTTCAGATCTTTACCTATCTGGATGATATGCTCATTCAAGCTTCTTCCCCTAGTGCTCTGCTTCAGGATCTTCAATTTACTATTTCCCTGTTACAGAGTCTGAGGTTCACCATAAACTTCTAGAAATCAACTATGATGCCTTCTCAGGATCATATTTTTCTCTGTTGCAGATTTCAGACCATCTCCATGCTAGCATCTCTGCCTGCCTCCTTGGTCTTGTCACTCACTGCCTTTTTCTAGTCTCTTTTTCACCTAGCTTCACTCGTGGTCAGCAAATTTCTCAGGGTTCTCAGGTTCATGGCTTCCACCATTCCCATGCTTGTTCTGGCCAGGCTCCACATGAGAAAGCTTCAATGGTACCCAGGTCAGTATGGCTCCAACATTGCTACCCAGCGGACTTCCTGATACCTTTTCTTCCCTGTCTCAAGCTTGAGCTTCAGTGGTAGACTAATCAACTTTGTCTCAACCCGGGGCTTTCTTTCCAATTTCCAGACCTGACTCAAGAGCTCTTTACAGATGCCCCAGACAGGGAATGGGATGTGTCCTTCAGCTCCCTCAAAGTTCAGGGTCACTGGCTTCTTCACCAGAGGTTGGACCACATCAGAATAAAGGAGATGAGGACTTTGCTTCTGGCACTTTAGGCTTTTCATTCCCTTTCACAGACAATACCATAGTAATCTGGTATATCAGCAAGCAAGATGGTACATTGTCCTATATTTTTAGCAGACTAGCTCTTCAGGACTGAGATCTAGCTGTCCAGTATCTTGTGACTCTTCATGCAGTTTACATTCCCTTGGAGCACAATCTAGTAGCAGACATTTTGAGCAGGTCCAGCACACAAGCTTACTAATGGATGCTTCACAGAGGTGAGTTCCTAGACAATGTCTGTTGGTGGGGTATTCCTCAGGTAGATCTTTTTGCCTCCACTCTGAACAGACAACTTCATCTGTTCTCTTAAGAGTCCCAAGTTGTCTGCCTTGGAAAGTGGATGCCCTGTCTTTTCCTTGGAAGGGAATGTTTTTGTATGCCTTCCCTCTCCTTCCTCGCTTACTGTGAGTCTTGTATAAAATCAGGAAGAACTCTCCCAAAATCTTACTAGTGACTCCATTTTGGCCCAGACAGCATTGGTTCCCCCTTTTTTATCACTTGGCCAGGGGCAATCATGCCAAGTTACTTCAACAGGTGGATCTTCTCATACAAGAAAAGAGGTCTCTTATCCATCCTCACTTGTCCACACTTCAACTGATGCTGTGGGTGATAGGGTTTTGATCCCTTTAAGGCAGCTCTTTTCTGAGGATGTGCTTTGAGTTTTGTAGGATGCCAGGAAACCCACTACCAGGAAATCATATCTGTCCAAATGGAAAATATTTTCTGTCTGGTGCCCCCCTCATCATCAGGAGACCCTGTCTGTGGAGGTTCTTCTAGTTCTCTCTTACTTTTTATGATCTGCTCCATTCTGGGTTGGTATATTCTTCAGTTAAAGCTCATGTGTCAGCGGTTTCTGCTTGTCTACCCATGCATCCTCCTTTGGCTTCTAGATTTGAGGTCAAGCAATTTCTTAAAGGTGTCCTTCATATCGGGCCTCGCAGGAAGCCCATTCCACCTTCATGGGACCTCAGTTTTGTTCTTGAAAAAATTGACTCAGGCTTTTTTTTGAGCCTGCTTCTTCAGCTTCCTTATAACATTGTACTTGGAATACCATTCTTTTGGCTCTCAGTTCAGCCAAGAGCATCTCTGAAATTCAGGATCTCATGGCCATTCCTCCTTTCCTAGTTTTCCACAGGGACAGAGTGCCTCTTTGTACTAATCTTTCTTTTATACCCAGGGTGGTCAATGAGTTAATCATTCCATTCTTCTTCCCGCTTTTTTTCCTCTTCTCTGCAGTCTGCCAGTGAGAAGGTTCTTTAAACCTTGGATTTGCATAGACAGGTCAGATCTTATTTATACAAAACTAAAGTTATTTGCAATCTGAGCAGCTTTTTGTTTCCTTTCATCCCAGGTCTTTGTATTTGGCTGTTTCTAAGCAAACTATTTCTTCCTGGATTTCTAAGGCCATTTTTTGTTATTCTTTTCATGGAAAATGCCTTTCCTCGTCAGTAAAGGCTCATTCTACCAAAGCTGTTGCCTCCTATAGTAGTTTTTTTTTTCAAGGGGCTGGATATCAGTTCCATCCTTGAGGTTGCTACTTGGTCCTACATTCATTCATACTTTCACTAAGCATTACAAGTGGGATGTTATTTCCAGGGCCAGAGCTGGCTTTGTCAGGGCTATCCTGCATGGGTTTCTGGAGAGCTCTTCTGTGCTGTCCTCCTCCTAGGCTTCCTCTTGAGCTTTTCTACTCTCTCTTAAGTTGCCGCTGATTCTAAAGACAACCACAAAGCATTCTATAACTATGTTAATAATCTCAATGGGAACACTCAGATCTGCTCTGAGTTATACCACAATGGCACTAAATATACAGAACCAACTGATATTGCCAACATCCTGGCAGATAGGTACAGCGCTAACCTTACCCCCTCTCACCCCCTAGAGGGTCAAGTTCCTGTAATCATGGCTGCACAGGTAAAAAACACACTCTCCAAAGCCAAGAACACAGCATCCATGGGACCTGACAATATCCCAGGCTGCATTCTACATGAACTACAGAATGAACTGGCACCCTACCTAAGTACCATGTTCAGTCATAGCCTCACCTCAGGCTTTGTGCCCACTGAATGGTGCACCATGATGGTTATCCCACTCCACAAAGGGGGAGCCACGACGGACCCCGGGAACTACTGCCCCATTAGCATGACGAGCCTGGTCTCCAAGACCATGGAACGTATCATCATGGAACTCATAAACAAAGACATTGGTAATCTCCAAACTCTGGACCCTACCCAGTTCAGATTTGTAAAAGGCAGATCATGTCTCCTAAACCTGACTGACTTCTTTGAAGCAGTCACCAAAGCCATAGATGAGGGTAAGGTGGTTCACACAGCTTATCTAGATCTCGCTAAGGCTTTCGACACCATCCGCCACTCTGGAATTATAGATAATCTCACTAAACTAGGTATAAATTCCTATGTCACAAGATGGGTTGCCAACTGGCTCATGGACAGAACCTACACTGTGAACGTAGCAGACTCCAAATCCTACTTCAGACCAGTGACAAGTGGAGTACCACAGGGTTCAGTCCTGGGTCCTCTCCTGTTTGGTATCTACTTCTCTAAAGTACATGCTAACACAGAAGGTGTTTGGCTAACAAAGTATGCAGATGACTGCAAACTAGGAGCCATAATCAAAACTCCTAATGATGTGGACATACTACAAAAGGGCCTCACTGAGACAGATGCCTGGTGTCAAAGCCATGGCCTGAAGCTCAATGCCAAAACGTGTATTGTCATCCCCTTTGGTAAAAGCTCTGTACCCATGAACTACCACATAGCTGGTAGTCTACTTAATGCTGAAAATGTGATAAGAGACCTTGAGACACAGGTGGACAGTAGTCTCTCCTTTGATAATCACATCGCCACAGTGGTCAGGAAATCCTTCTACGTGGCTCACCTCATCACATAAGGTTTCTCACCCAGAAAAAAAAGAGGTCATTTTTTTCCCCTCTACTCATCACTCATTAGACACATTATAGAGTACAATGCCCCTTTTGGTATGTATCTCACAAGACATATACAGCAACTGGAAAGGCCACAGAAATACCTCACAAAGAGGATTACTGGCCTCAAACAGATGCCCTACACAGACCGTCTCAAAAAACTCCAGCTTTACTCCGTCGCATATCGCCTACTCAGAGGCGATCTTTGCCTAACATACAAAGCTATGTCAGACCCAGAGCTGTTGGACATGCTCAACTTAAAGAAATCCCAATCCCTCTGAGCTCCATGCTCTAGGGACCTAAACCTTGTCACCACAATAAACAGAACATGCTGGAGGGATAGATTCCTGTCCCAGAGACTTCCCATACTCTGGAACAGACTACCTATCTATGTCAAACAGAGCTTCTCATTAGCACTCTTCAAGAAAAATCTTGATGATTGGATGGGAAATAGGAAATTCACCCCAGGGATCACTTCTGTGGCTCTGCTCGACAGGGGCACAGGAAAATAATTTTCTTGGGTGGCGAAAGCCAGGGTACATTTTTGGCTAGGCTTACATAGGCCCTAGGGCCAATAGCCTAGTACCTACCTATGAACCTATGAATACTGCAACAGTAATATGAAAAGACATACAGCTGTGTACAATCTTACCATGACAGTAGATGTTCTCATCACTGTTGCAGTATTCACTCCCTCCCTCTGGCTACCTCTGCTCCAGCCTTGTTCTTTTGTGCTCTCCTGGCCGAGTGGCTCTTCTCCTTTTTTCTGCTTCTGGATGCACATATTTGTCTTGTCCATAGTGACATTCTGTTCCTCCAGGAACTTTTCCAATTCTGAGTGTATGCATCCATACATCACTTTTATGTCCTATGCCTTGCAGAGGGAGCATATGTGTGATGTATGATGCCTATAAGTACTAAAGACTTTGATATACTGGCCAGATGCTGGTCTATCCTTGGCAGGAGATCCCTTATACTATGAAAACTGCAACAGTGAAGAGAAGGATGTCTACTGTTATGGTACGATTTATACACAACTATACTTTCCTACTAGAAGCTGAAAGAGTTAAGTGCTGTTTGGTATTAAAATATTATTCTAATTAGATATTAGATTTTTTTCCAGATACCTTTATTGAATTTCACTTGTGACATAGGCAACTTTACATTCATATAAAAGTAATTAAACTATATTAACATAACAAACATTATACTTCACATACATTGCTATATATCATATAACCTAACCAACATTACATACATTATTCAATTCCTGCCATTTTTTTTTAAACAAGAAACATCTTTATTAAACCATCACTTACTACATAGGCAGTCATACATTTATATAATGAAAACAAACCACACCAGCACACTCCTAGTTGCAAGAATTTTACATCACTTATAATCTACCCAATCTTTCTCACTCAAACATTACATAGCTCATTTATGTCCTACTGCTTTTTAAATCTCATTCCTCCCTTGTATGTTTTGTTCCTACAATTCCCATTTTTTCCTATGTAGTTTGCTCCTACCCTTTTCTAAACATCTCAATTCCAATTGTTTTATCTCTGCTACTATATTCACTACTTCCAATATAGTTGGTTTAGATTTTGATTTCCGTTTTCTAGTAATTGTTTTTTTTTGGCAGCCACTATTGTTAGACACAGCAAGGCCTTACTATGTATAGGCAATTCCGATTCTGTATCATAGCTCAAAAAATCATCTCCCTCTTCAGACCAATCTGCTCACCCATCATCTCCAAAAATGCATCCTGCAAGGAATCCTTAAAGTCCGCCAACTCAATGTACTCCTAGAAAATATGTTCCCAATTACATCTTTCTTCCCCTTCACACCTCCAACATTTGTTTAGCTGGATGTTCCTACATTTCAAAGGCCTTTGCTCCATATTTTCAGTGTCTCCAGATATGTCAGGCATTCTTCTACTATCATTAACCAGATCTTTCATTTCCTCTTTTTTTTTACATACAGTCTGTGAATTTATTTTGTTATTCATTTGATAACTGCATAAGTACACAAATATAAGTAAAATATAGTTCTGTTTTGACCTGTATTTGGTATTAACAGTAAATAGGAGAAATTTTGCCAGGACTCTAGGTAAACTTTCTTTCTCCTTCTGTGGGAATTTGGTCTGAGAATTTGCCAAAGGTGTCACAAGATAAGGCATCTGTGATATTACAGAATGTAGTAATGCTGCAGCTGTTTTTCTCCTGCAAATTATGAGTTTGGAAGTTTCTAGCAGTAAGTCAAATGGGATAGCAGAGTGGGTTGTGATGGTAATAGAGAGTTGGTTGTGGTCACTGATGCCAAAAGAGGGGAGAGAGTGGCCCAGTTTAGAACTGTCCATCATCATTAGGCAGACAGAAGATGAACTGCCACTGACTTTGAAATCCAACATTCATCAGTGAGTTTGTCTATCATAGAGATGGTGAGAGATGTTCTGTAAGTACAGAGACTGAATGTGAGAACATTTAGATTGTCAGAGAAGAATACTGAACAATACTTGTCTGAACTGAGCTGGGTGAAGTCAACATTAAGTGTCTGAACTAGGAAATGGAAAGCAAACGCCTCTGAGGTTATGAAAGAAATGATTATGATTTTCCTCCTAGCAATATTTTGGGAAGCACTAATTCTCAGAGACTTGCAAGGAGACCAAGTAGGAAAGTTTTATTAAAAAAATTAATTTCCTTATGAGGGGCCAAAAGCATGCCTCATACCCCTGAATAGTATGGGGACTGGTGTCTTAGTCACAGTCTCAAACTGAATGCAAAGAAATGCATCATCTTTCCCTTCACACTATCAAATAAACAACAGTACCCTAAGTACTCATAAAGGGGTAAGGGACCTGGGATCACAAGTTGACTGCAACCTTAACGTCGACCATCATGTGTCTACTGTAGTAAGGAAGACTTTCTACATAGCACACTTGATTAGTAAAGGCATTTCTTTGAGAGCAAAAGAGGTTATTACCCCGCTATACTCAGCAGTAATCTGGCCCATAACCAACTATAACACCAGTTTGGCATGTACCGTACAAAGCACGTGCAGCAATTGGAGAGACCTCATTGATTTCTAACAAAGAAGATCAAGGGACTCCAGAAGATGCCTTACGCAGACCGACTAAAGTCCCTGTTACTATACTCTGTATCATGCAGACTTCTTGGGGGAGACTTATGCCTTGTCTACAAAGCAATCTCAGACCCAAACCAAATGAACTTGCTGCACATCCAAAAATCAAATGGGACAAGGAATATCCAAGGACCTAAATATGGCCTGGGACTTAAATAGTACATGCTGGAGGACAGATTTATCTCCCAGCAACTGTCGTGTTTTTGGAGCAAGCTACCAATTCATGTGAAACAGAGCATCGCTATGACACTGTTCAAGACGAACCTGGACGAATGGATGGGGCACCGTAAATTCTTACCAGCAATAGCGGCCACAACCCTCTTGGACATGGGCAATCATTACTAAGTGCAATCATGGGTATTGACTAGCATTTCTATGGTATTACATTGGGATGAAATGGCCAGGCTTGAAATGATCTCTGGTTTGATAGCCTAATAATCTCCTATGATCCTATGATTACTGCACTGAATTGTGAGATGTACATCTTTGGATAATGGTGCTCTTACTCAGGGTGAGTCAGTTAATGAAGACAGTTTTCAAATCAGGTTTATACTTGGAATGGTTTGGTAACTTTTATGTGAAAGTGAAGTCCCCAAGACACAACTAAAGACCTGTGTTATAGAGATTATTTTGTATGAAAACATTTGAAATAGCTGATGCTTTATTTTGACCATTTTCTTGCAGTGCAGCAGTGATCTTGTATGAGAAAATTAGACATTGTGTTGGCTTATGAACTGGGAGACAACAAGCATTGATAAACGTCAATGAACGGGATGAGGTTCTACATTTGACCAGCATTTTGTTCATAGGTTCATAGGGAAGTACTAGGCTATTGGCCCTAGGGCCTATATAAGCCTAGCCAAACGGTACCCTGGCTTTTGCCAACCAAGAAAATTATTTTCCTGTGCCCCTGTCAAGCAGAGCCACAGAAGTGATCCCTGGGGTGAATTTCCTATCTCCCATCCAATCATCAAGATTTTTCTTAAAGAGTGCTAATGAGGAGCTTTGTTTGATATAGATAGGTAGTTTGTTCCAGAGTATGGGAAGTCTCTGGGACAGGAATCTATCCCTCCAGCATGTTCTGTTTATTGTGGTGACAAGGTTTAGGTCCCTAGAGCGTGCAGCTCAGAGGGATTGGGATTTCTTTATGTGGAGCATGTCCAACAGCTCTGGGTTTGACATAGCTTTTTATGTTAGGCAGAGATTGCCTCTGAGTAGGCGATATGCGACAGAGTAAGGCTGGAGTTGTTTGAGACGGTCTGCATAGGGCATCTTTGTGAGGTATTTCTGTGGCCTTTCCAGTTGTTGTAGATGTCTTGTGAGGTACATACCAAAAGGGGCGTTCTACTCTATAATGGGTCTAATGAGTGATGAGTAGAGTTTAGTGATAAGGACAGGGGTGTGAATTTGTATGAAGAGCAATAAAAGCATTCTTACTGTTGTGGGCTGTATTTATATTTGACAGTTGTTGGAAGAGATTCATTTCTTTCATCAAATATTGAGTTATTCTTCTTTTCAATGTGCTATCTAGGATAAATGTAACTTATATAGAAAGTTTCATTAATGCAATAACAGTTATCCCTTTAAAGCATATGGGGACAGTGGAAAAGACATTGTAAGGTGACCCAATCAATTTTATTGTAAGCAAACATATCAATGCACAGAATTGTACAAAAGTTCTGTATTATATAGTCATATGTGTGTGCAAGTGTGTGCATGTGTGTGTGTGTGTTTATTGTATCCTGCATCCTAGAGTAGTTGTGTTTTTGTTGGAGGGGTACAGTAAGGATTAAGTGAGTACTGAGAGCACGAATGAATGAATTAATTAATGTTCCTATATATAATATGGAACAGGAGGGGATGGTAGCAACCTTGAGTTTACAGGATACTTTTAATAACACAGTCTTACCTCTACTGAGACATCATTAATTTATGTGAGTTTCTAGAACAGGTGTTTCAGTAGTTTCCACAATTCAAGTCTGCAGTTGCTAATAATGAATGGTGGCCACGGTGGTGCAGCGGTTAGCATTGCCCCCTCACAGCAAGAGGTTCTCCAGTTCAATCTTCGGCTGGGGTGCCTTCTGTGCAGAGTCTGCATGTCCTCTCTGTGGTCATGCGAGTTTCCTCCGGGTGCTCCGGTTTCCTCCCACATCCCAAAGACATGCTGTAGGTGGATTGGACACTCTAAATTGGCCCTAGGTGTGAGTGCGTGCATGTGTGTGCCTTCTGTGGAAGGTTGGGCGCTGGACTGGCAACTCGACACTGTAAAACTCCACTGCCAATCATGAGCGGACAGGTGATCTGCTGTGGCGACCCCTAACCGGGAAAAGCCGAGAGAAGAAGTTGCTAATAATGAATGGATTGATAATGAAATGAGTTCCATAATTACAGAAACTGAGGCAAGGTTATCTGCTTTGTCCAGTGTTTTCCATTTCTGCATGTCCTTTTATGTTGTGAAGCAAGATGTTTCTGGCTACTTCTTTTGGCATATATGGGTGATACCTGGTGTTTGAATCCATTAGCACATTGTTACTTTTACTGTGTAGCATGGCTTGAGAATTGTTGATTATGTGTTTTCACTTGAATGTTGAAAAGATTAATTGAGCAAAGGAACAGAAGGAGATATGTTCTGTCAAGGGTTCAGCTGGTAAGAAGACAATTAAAATTCTAGTTCTTTATTTTTGAAAGGAAGCTGACAGGTACTGCTTATTTTACGCGAATGTAATATTGACTTGGAGAGCTAAAATGTGACAAAGTGTTTTATATGTGTGTGTGTGTGTGTGTGTGTGTGTGTGTGTGTGTGTGTGTGTGTGTGTGTGTATATATATATATATATATATATATATATATATATATATATTTTTTTTTTTTTTTTTTTTTTCCTTTTTTTGGGGGGTTAAATGAGTTTTACCGAATAGTGTGGCTGCAGAAAAGGCATTCATATTGTCTGAGAATAAGGAGAGATGTGTATGATATTTCATTCCTTTAAAGGGTATGTGACTTAGCACAATAAAATTAATTATTCTGCATGATAAGCAGATAGAGCAAACTAAGCCATATCCAACGGGATTTCTTTTCAGCATGGTCCTGTGCTCTGTTGTCTTACTGAGGCTGGAGTATGAAGAGAACAAAGACTTTGGTATTTTGCATTATTGTTTACTGAATTATTACAAAAATTAAAAGCAGGAAAATAACTTAGTTCTTCTGAAAGTATGAGTGCTAACTGGGATACTTTATTGAGAAGATCACAACTATCAGGAGTAAATTGTAGCGGTATAACATTATTATTCCATGAGTCATATATTTTGGATTATGGTAGATTAAATATCTGTTACTTTCTGAGGTGCTTATTCTTTGTTATAGTAAGGGGCCATGAGATGGAAGTTATTGAGGCATGGCTTTGGAAAGATGTATTCAGGTTTTATTTGTATGTGTGTTCTTGGGAAATAGATCATGATGGAGAATCTCAATCATAAACATACGAATATGAGGGTTGTTTTCAAACATATTGCCAAGGAGAACTGAGAACGTTGGAGGGCTTCTTCACTTTTATTTTCACAAGTGCAAAACATGGCAGATGGTGCGTTCTTAGATGACTACTTGGTCTTTCCTCAATATTCTCATTAGAATGAAGTCTATATGGCAACCTTTGGGAGACAGTTGTTACCACGGGATATTCACTTTTAAATCAAGTCATTATTTTACACAGTTAGACAATAAGTAATAAAAAGACAGTGGTAGCTACTAGACTACTTTGTAATGCATACTATGATTAAAATGCCATTTGCAACATTATATTAACTTATGCATATAGAAAAGGCATTTTTCATTGAATACTTCACATTATTGTCTACATGCGGTCACAGCAAAATATTCACTCTGTCTTGTTGGCATGATGCAGAACGTTTAATGGTTTAACTGATTGTTTATTTCTTTGCGGCATTACTCACTGATGCATGCTATTTTTCCTAAATTAATTTTATTAAATAGACCTGCTCTTTTGATAGGGGTGTGAAGCAGTGTCCTTTGAAATCATGGTGAACTGTAATGTTTCACAGTGTTGGTTGTATCTGCAGGTGACCATGCAAATGGGGAACTCACTACATTTTGAATGTCTGGGAAAAGAAGAATTTAGATCCAGTGAATGGGGAGTTATTCTCATTCCCTAGTATGGTGGAAAATTACCAGAAAATTCTATGTGTGGAAAATTAAGCACAGCAGGTACTTGGGCAGTGGTTAGTTTAGGGTAAGAAGCTTCAGCTGCAGGGAGACCTTGGATCATATGGTGCAGGAAGACAGCTGACACAAACATAGATAGAAAAGAGATGACTCCAACTGGGTGCATGAGGTGAGATCCCTTTGTAAGGTGTACCATGGGAACAGGAGGTGGAACACTGGATTTCTGCCCATTTATTTATTTATTTATTTCTCTGTCTGAATATATGTCTATTTATTAATGAGGACATACTCTGTAAATTGGATATGAGAATGAGTCCAAAGACCACTTTCAGGCGTAACCTAGGCACAATAGCAAGGACAGTTTTAAACAAAGACTACATTACATATAAAAAATATTATGTAAGGTACTCAGCTGTTTGTTCAACAGTACTAGAGAGAGTCAACAATAACAATAGTGTATAATATACACTTTATTTGTGGTCCCTCAAGGAAGGGTATAAATAGCGAAAATAGAGAAGAGCAAAGGATAAACCCTTGAGGGACCCCGCATGTGGTGCTCAAAGTCTGAATGCATGATAGAACCTGGTGTTATGTAGAAATAACTCTTCCCTTCCTGATGATTGTTACTTAATTACTGTATCAGCTCTTAGGCAAAATATTACTAGATGTTCTTATAATAGAGAGAACAGATTTTTCTACCAATAAACATGTCTTATGGATTTATTAGTGGGCTTCATTAGTCAGATGAATTCAGAATTGGAACCAGAAAATCAAAATATTATTTTTTTTAATCTCTTTCCCCTACTGCCTGTCAGTTATCAGCCTTCCTGTGGCTTGACCAGTCCATTTAATCCCCACAGGCAAGATATGGTCATGGGAGACCACCATCCAAGCAGGGTGTACTGTACATTGCTGAGTTGTCTTTTATGTGGACAACTGGGTATTCTGTTATATAATGATTTTATTTTGATATGTTCATCTCTGAGCAAGAAAGGGACCAATACTTGGGTGCAGGACAGTCCTTGTATTAGTTATTCCCAAGTACAAGAGAGGAAGAATAGGGGAACATGGGAACAAACAGACTTGGTACAGTTCACAAGGGACTCAGTGGATGACAGAAAGGGCACTGAGGAAGGCAGGGATTCATCAGTAGACAAAGGACAGAAATATTACTTAGGTATGAAGACAAAAGGGTGAGTAGAGAAAAGACACTGAATAAATGAGTACTTGGGAGGGAACAGAGTGGGAAGATTACATGATAAACAAACAAGGGAACTACAACAATAGCTATGTATTACTAATGGAGGAGGAAGAGGAGACGTTGATTGTGGACAATGGTGAGAAAATAAGAGAGAGAGAAAGTAAACAAAAGGTCGTGAGTAAATGTAAGAAGATAATGAAACAGAGTGTAAAACTGAGACATAAATTGTGTACAATACCTAATGAATCAGGAGGGTAGTGTAGATTTAGATGCATTTTTGAGTGTGAATGTTATGCAAACCTCTCAACTTCTTGGCTCAGAAATTCAAGACTAGGGCAAAAATAATGTGAAAACAAGGGGCCATAATCGGGGACATTTTTTAAATATTACTCTAATTCGATTAAAAAGTTAACAGAACAACAGGTTTTGCATCAGCATCATGCATGTTCAGAAAAGTAAGACCTCTGAAACTGTAGTATCATGCATAATTGGCTGATTGTAATCCTCAGTGACATTCTGCAAAACCAGAGACAGATGAGAGCTATGATGGCATGCTTGGGTCGTTTGAAGTTTTATTGTTTGTTGGGTGGAGAGTGTGATTATGTTTCAAGATTATAGAATGCAGTGATGGAAACCGACAGCTTAGAAGAAGGAAAGGTAACCAAGAATGAGCTTCTATTGAAATTCTGAGGATCATAACTTTGATGCTCAGAGTAGTGAGATGGAAGGTGTGAATAAGGAAATTATGTGGGAGACATGACACTGTGGTACCTTGTAGTATTTCCATTACTCTGAGGTACAGTGGTTGGGGTATTCCCTTTAATTTAAAGAAGAGCAATCACACATTTAGTAAATATACGTTTCAGGAGTATGGAGACACAGTCCCCTTGTTGCAGATGCAGGGGTGAACCCCCTACAAAAAGCTTTAAAGGAATTATAGCAAGTTTTGAGATACAGTATATATTTTATATAACGCCATACTTTATTTTTTTAAGTTGCAGGATTTAGAAATTATATGAGTCTCAATCTTTTGATAGGGAACTCACCAAAAAACTGTATGGTATGACGGACAGAATAATGCTTCAGAGTGAGAATTCTGCTCTTCATCTGTTGTAGTCTTACATTTGTCACATGTTTATGATGGTTCCTAGTATTGTAATGGGGGGTTGGAATTTTAGATTTGGGCTTTTTTTTTTCCTAAATATTTACTCATCTCATGGAGCTAGAGAGATGGAGTTGAGATTGGTATGACTTTGTTATGATTTTAATGGTTTAATGTACACTTGATTCTGCATGGAGATGTTAAGGAGATGTTTTGAAGGTAGCCTGAATGATAATGTGGAGGTTTTAGCATTATAACTAGCTGCATACTCTTATATGTGACTTAAGAGTATCAATTCCTAAACATTCTAAGGGGTGCACATATGGAGATCCTGGATGGACTTTTGTGGCAAGTGAGATGGAAGTCAGTTAAGCAGAACTGTTTTTATATTCCTTTATATGCCCTTTGTTAATCTTTTGAACAACTGGAATAATATAACGTCCTTCAGCTATGCCAGGATTTTTATCATTTGTGGCTTGATGTTATGGACTTGTTCCTTTTTGGACTGGTGGTATATGCCATGGTTAGCCAGTTTAGATTAAAGGCTATTAGTCAATAGCTGCATTTAAAGACTACATTAAGTTAGGGCAATGCAGCATATTTGTCCAGTTTAGAGAATGATGCTTTGGGGCAAATATTGGAAAGCAGTGCATCCCTTCATCTAACTGTTTAAGGACAGACAAGGAGAGGGAAAGATCAGAATTAATTCAGCTGCATAAAGGATTTTGCACTTTTTCAGTACTGTGGACATACTGTGTAGTGAGTCAGTAAAGATCTGGAAGAGTGAGGAACAAAAAAAGTGTTCATCCTGGAAAGACAGAAACCAAAATATAAAAGGATCCAAAATGCTTGCCTCATTCCAGTTTGCATATCAACAAAAAGAAAAGGATTAAGTTCTTATACTCTTTCTTTCTGTGTGGAACTTCATTTATCATTTTGCCCATCTTGTTGGACTGCATTTAGTTTGAAGCGTCCCCTCGCGATTTTGTGACATTCCCAGTCTGGAGCAGACTAACCCTCTTTCAACATCAGTAATCACAAAATCATTAACCTCAGTGGTCTAGCCCAACTCCTCTGCATGACTTTCCTCCATAATGCTAAAAAGGAAATAGTGTCTGAGATATGTTCTCATTCCTTAGAAGATGCCCACAAGCTCCCAGAAAATAACAGGTATTCTTAATCTACGCAAATAAAGAAAAAATCATTGATAATAAAAACAATTTTACATGTGTCAAAATTATAATAGTGCTGACTATGCCATAAAATGAAAGCAAAAGAAATGACAGAAAAATATAAAGCACTCACCCCATAACTGTCATCTTAATTTTCATTTAAAAATCCCATACTTGTTAACTATACTTCCTTTTCTACAAGTGATGTACAGTACAAAAGCACACCTGGCATATCTACCCATCAATATTTCATATCAGTTTTTGATAATAACTTTGCCCCATGGTCTGGCTAACTTTCCACCTCCAAATAGTCCTATATAATATAATGTTGTTATTTATGTCACTCAGTCTCTGTATCCCCAATTTAATTTGCAATGATGTATTTCCATCTTCTTTTTCCAGCAGTTGCTACTACTATCTTACTCTTCTATAACATTACTGCAAATTCCCAGTGTACTGTCATTCTCTTTTTAACAAACAAACCTTTTCACTTTAGCCCTTGTAGTTCAGCTGTTGTTTAGCCAGTATTTATTTATTTATTTATTTTACATTTGTTGACCAGGATAATCTGAATGGATACATGTCCATTTTCAGCGGAGGTCCGGGGAGAAAAGCTCCAAACTTACAAACAGATGAAGACAAGCAAGTTACAGTATATCCACAAACATATTGTATTAACATACAAGTTACAGTCTCACATTTCAAGCTTATGAAAAATACAGTTTATATACAGAAATATATATAGATATTTTACAGTTTCTCTTATCAAATCTATAGGTGCAGCTTATTTACAGAGTATCTGAAAAGATATTACTGTTTCTCTTTTCAAACCTTTTAGTGTAAGAGGTTAGTTGCTGTGAATAAGAAATTGCAGGGATATGGAAGTAGATGAGGCTTTAGTCAGGGTTAGAGCAAGGACATAACCAGTGAGTTTTAAAATTCTGGGTTACATTTTTTTTGACTGATTAAGGAAGGGGTTCAGAGTAAGGTCAGATGAGAGCGAATTCCAGGTTTTGCCTACTAAATTTGCAAACAAAGATTCTCGAGATAGGTTGTTAGCTTTAACAGATTGAACCAAAAGTTTTGTAGTGAAAGGAAGAGGCCTAGCGTTTTTGTAGGGATGGATAATGTTTTTAAGGGAGGGCGTTTTTTCTGGATGGTTAATAACCTTGAATGCTACAGGAAGTTGATTAAATTGAATTAGCCTGGGGAGTTCTAGCCAACCTAAGAGGTGTAGGATTTGACAATAGTGTGTCCTGTAGGGAGTTTCTGTGGCAAACCTGGCAATTTGATTGTAGCAGCTAGGGAGTTTGCTGAGATCAGTTTTGTTCAAGTTAGTGAGTATTGGTGAGGCATAGAGTAGAGTTGAAAGCAGATGGGTACAGGCAATGGCAGTCCTAGCTAGAGGGGTGAGAAAAGGTTTGTTTTTGTATAGGGAGTTTTTTATTAACGCTTTTAATAGTTTGGTTTACATGCATATCATATTTGAGGTTGTTGTCTTTTATAACACCCAGGAGTTTGGTATACATATCTAGTGAGATTATGGTCCCATTGTTAGATGTTATAGTAAACAAAGGTTGAGAGGATTTGCGAGTAGGGGAGAAGAGCAATAGCTTTGTTTTATTAGGGTTTAATATCAGCTGTTGATTAGAAATCCAGTTTTCTACTGAATTAAAGGTTTTCTGGGTTAAACTAAGGAGATCTGTAGGGGTAGAAGCTGAGCAGATCAGGGTAGAGTCATCGGCATATTGTATACAAGTTGCATCTGGGATTACAGTGTGGAGGTCATTGATAAAGAGGGAGAAAAGAAGGGGACCTACTATGGAGCCTTGAAAGACATCAAGGGTAATGGGGGGAAGGGTGGAGAGTTTGTCCTGCCAAAGAACAGCCTGCTGTCTTCCACTAAGATAAGAGTGAAACCATTGTATAGCATGGTTGTTTAGGGATATTTTATTTAGGGTAGGTAAGAGTAGCTGGTGGTTAACCATGTCAAAGGCCTTGGAAAGATCGAGAAACAGGGCAGAAGATAGTTTGTTGTTGTTATGGTTGGAATTTATGACATTAGAAAAGGAGAGGAGGGCTGAGGTGGTACTGCACTGTGGTCTAAATCCATGCCGAGAGTTGGCCAGAAGATTATTTTGAATAAGGTAGTGTAAGAGTTGTTTATGGATACACTTTTCCATAATTGTAGCCAGAGGGGAAAGGATAGCTATTGGTCTATAGTTTGACAGTTCAATGAAGCTGCCTCCTTTGTGGAGTGGTATGACATGGGCTATTTTCCAGATAGAGGGGATAGAGGCTTCGGTTATGGTTCCGTTTATCAAAATAGTGACAGGGTATGCTATGATATGAGTAGCTTTTTGCAGGTAGTCTGCAGGGAGAGGTCAGCTGAAAGGGTGGTTGGTTTGAGTTTTTTAATTAGGGCTCTAATGAGTGAAGACGGAACGTTTTGGAAGCTAAAGAGAGAATGTCACTGGGTTTAGGGGTTTCAGCGTTAGGACAAGTGGGTTTAAGTTTGCTAGCAAGGGCCTGGATGGTTTCTGTGAAGAAACTGTTGAAGGTGTTGGCAATGGACTCTAGCGATTTTTGGGTAGGGGCTGAGGGGATTGGAGTAGTGGATTGCCCTGGGTGGAGGAGTTTGTTAATACCTGCCCAGAACTTTTGTGGCTTGTTGTGTTGTTTCTGCTGTAGATGGCTGAAATATTTTTTTTTTCCTAGTAATATGGATTTTTTTGCATCATTCCTAAATTGTTGACATTTGAGTTGATTTTGTGGGGCTTTAGAGGTGCACCAGGTGTTCCAGGCATTATTTCTTTGGATGATCTTTAGTTTGGTTTCTTTAGTGAGCCAGGGGGCAACTTTTATTTTAATTCTAATAGAGCGTGCAGGTGCATGGTTGTCAAGGATGGTCAGGAATGTGTTATTAAAGTGTATTACTGCCTCATCTAGTGGTAGTTGTTTTAGAATTGACCAACTGCATAACTTAAGTTCTTCTAGGAATTTATTAAGGTTGAAGTTTTTGTTATTTCTCACTGTTTTATATGTGGGTAGATGTGGACATTCAAATTTATGCCTAATAGTATACGTTAAGAAATGGTCACTTTGATCTTCAGGGAGAGTATCTGATTTGTACATGTGGTGGGGGCTATTAATTAGTATCCATTCCAGGATAATCTTATTCCTATTGGTACTTCCTCCAACTTTTCTTTCTTTTTTAAATAGATAACCCTTTCCCCCCCTCTGCTAGCTTTTCCCACCTATCTTCAAAAAACTTTCAATAATATGCCTTGCCCTTCTACTCCTTGCAATAAAACCCTGCTTGCCAGCTCTGGCCATATTTACTCCTCAACAGTATTAGCAAATACCCTCTTGGCTTTTCTTAAGTCTCATAAAATAAACAACCAAATGGTGAAAAATATTATCTAATATATCCTTACAAAGCCCCTAAACCTCTTCCTCCAGTGTCTCCAGAAACATGTATATATGTAATCCTAGCAACAGAGAAGTAATCAAATAAACTTTCCTTCAGTGTGATATAGCAACCAACTGTCATGACACAGCACAACTCCACATCCTAGTTCAGTAGAGATAGCAGTACTGCCCTCCCCCTTTTCTGCCCCATAAAATCTTCATCTGAATTAAGATCCTAAAATTCCATAGTAATAGATAACACTGTACAGTGCATTTGGTAATGGCCTACCTGATGGCAAATCATACATTTAGACGAATGATTCTTTGACATGATCTTGTTCCGCACAGACTAAACAAACTTTACTCAGTCATACTTGTATGCCTTAACAAAAACAAAACACACCAGAAAAGGGTGAACTCCTTGTTGTTTTATGTGCTTTCATCTTTTTGTTTCATAGACTTCATCAGAAAACAAATACATAAAGGCAATGAGCACTTATAGAATACATTAATAAATTCACATGACAATTTTAGCCAATCATAGGCTTTTACTTCACACCAATCAAACCAATGTGGTTTTTAAGGCATTATTTAATTCTTACTTTTAACCTTCTATGTGTTTTAGTCTTCCTTCTTTTAGCCTACATTTTATGCTCACATATTGATTTAATACTGTTAAACTTCATGCATTTAATGTGAGCTGCCAATATAATTTACTATACTCTAATTATTAACGTCGCCTCTCCTCACATCTCTCTCATCCTTTTCTATAACATTTAATTCAGTTTCTTTTTAAATTATTACACAATGTTGAATTTTTAAATAAAGTATTAGTTTTGTTTTTTTTAATATCCATCACACGTTCATGAATAAATTCTCTCAATGTTTTAATAGTTCCAAAACATGTAAAAATCCAACAGGTACTTTCTTTAATCTTCAACTTCTGCTAACCATGCCAATCCAGCAGGTGCTTTCTTTAATCTTAAATTGCTGGTAGATCTGGCAATGGACAGGTGCACTAGGATAACCAGTTGGTGCCATGGGATCTTTTACACCAGGCTAGTGCCAACATTTGTTTTTTCACATGTTCTCATACTCTTTATGATAACTCCCTTACCTAACCTGTCTCAAGCCCATATTTCTGATTTCCATATTGGCCTATTTTGTCCGGTGACTCTGTACCACTTTACCATACTACTGTTTAAAATGTTCATTTCAGTATTTCCTCTCTTGTGTTACTCTGCAGAGGGAAGCCTTCACCTTCTGCCACCAATATTACCATTTTTTCTTTTCTTTTCACACTTTTGTGCACCTGTTTCCTTCTTCCATAAGTATTTATAGGTTCATAGGTAGGTACTGGGCTATCTGCCCGAAGGCATATATTAGCCCAGCCATGTTGTGCGGTATTCACCGCCCCTTTGGTTAGTTCCCTAGGCCCTTGATCTAGCAGCTAGTACCCTTGGCCCCTATCTAGTAGAGCTGCTGGTATGATCCCTGGTGTGAGCTTTCTGTTACCCATCCACTCGTCAAGGTTCCTCTTGAAGAGTGATAGTGAAGGGCTCTGTCTTATGTAAATCGGGACCCTGTTCCATAGCAAGGGAAGTCTTTGCGAAGGGAATCTATGCCTCCAGCATGTTCTATTCATTGTTGTGCTGAGGTTTATATCCCCTAGAGCATGTAGCTCGAGTAGATTTTGTTTTGCTAAGATGGAGCATGTTCAACAGTTCTGGGTGGACATGGCCCTTTATGTTAGACAGAGATCGTCTCTGATGCATTCATCTTTTGTATTAAAAAAAGATTTGTTTGATGTTTATGTTCTCTCACAATTGTATATTTTATTGTAAGTGATATTGATCTATTGTTGTAATTTGTATTCTATGGAGCTTTTCTCCCTCAGCCTCCTCTGAAAGTGGGTTCTTTTGGACTTTCTTTGTAAACAAATGTCAATAAATAAAAAAAAGCAAATCCCCACCACAGTGCATATCTGAAAAGATGGAAATGCAACTCTCTCTTAATGCTTAGTAGCTGCAGACCCCCAAGATGCTTATTTATACTTCTTCATCTTTCTTTCACACACTACACACCTCAACATGCTTTATATCTTCTGCTTTATCTCCAGGAAACTTCTTGTTATTAGCAGACTCCAAACCATCAACATTTCCTTCTGTTTGGACAGTACTGTGACATGGAGGGATAAAGCCTTAACTACAGGCCAGGTGCCTCAGGTTTGACAAGCTTCTCAGGCATCTGAGGTACTGGCAGGGAGTGATGGGTGTGCCTATCCTGAAGGGGCTGCATTCATCTAATCATTCCCTATGGGGATACATGAGCCATAAAGGGCAGTAGCCTTCACATGTAACAGGCAAATGCACGGGAGGGAGATACCAGGTGTGGGTCATATATAAGAAAAATATCCCAGTGGAAACAGTATACCTTCCCCAAGATACCTTTAGGTTCTGGACCTATCCTTAGACCTAGCGCAGAGACAGTCTCGGGGTAGTCGGAAAGGCTGGTAGACCTGGCAATGGACAACTTGGATAACCAGAAATAATGAAGCAAAAGTGAAACAAAAAATTCTCTTCTATCACAGAGAAAACATATTCCATCCTTTACATACACTAAACACTGCTTGGCACTCAATTCAGCTCACAGAAGATATTTTTTTTTTGCAGGCCACCTTTGTAGTGCCTATTTGAAGTAATCAAAAACTAGATTAGGTGAATTACAGAGTTGTGTGCATTGTTAACAGAAGACCACAACAGAAATATCGCATCAGAACCCATGGAATGAAATACAAACCTCTGTAGTTAGCTTAGTAGCAGAAATGAGCAACTCTGATGAAGGAAGTAAAATAAACTTAATGCCTGCAGTTCAGGTAGATTATATACTATGTAAGCCACAATAAAAACTAAAACAGTTTCTGTTAAGGAATAAGCAATTATTTTCATAGCAGCTTGTCACATCAAACCTGATCCAAAAACACATTCACACAAGTCCAAGAGAAAGTGTTAATTAAAAGCTTGCAAAATAGTAGTCACAAAGAAAGGCAGTACAAGGCAAAGGATACAAGAGGTTTAAAATGGGAGTAATAGAAGAGTCAGACAGTGAGTAGTTTTAGTCTCGGAATCTGGTGACTCCATCAAATTCGATGATGATTTTAGAAATCTGAACAACATTTCAAAACTAAATTGTTTCCTAATACCAAGTATATATATGAACTCACATGAAGGTCAGGGAGAAAAGGTTCCTGATTGTAAAAGAATTCACCAAGGGGTACTGGTAAATCCTTCTAACAGCCATGTTTAAGGGAAAATAGCCTTTCTTTCAACAACTAAACAATTTTTCCAGTATACCATCTTCCCTTTAAGTATTATGGTGCCCCTGCAACCTTTCAGCAACAAATGAGCTGAATGCTATATCCCCTTAGCCAGTATGTTACTATCTGCTGGTGTTGTCATCATATAAGCCATATTAGATGCCTTTAAACAAGCCACACTAGCTGTTAATGTTTCCAACAGCAAGGCAGGCACGATGAAGATTAAATAACTAGCATATGTTATAGGAAGGGTGACTGTTAAGACTTAAAACAGAAAAAGCAGAAGCAGTGAAAAACTGATCTATGCTACACGTTAAGAAAGTGAGGATGTTCTTGCGATTAGCTGGGTATTATAGAAAGTTTGTTCCCCATTTTGCAACAATAACACATTCCCCTCACACATTTAACTAGGGTGAATGTAACCCTAAAAATAAATTGGACAGCGGCAGCTAATTCTACTTTCAAGCAGTTAAAGGAAGCATTATGTTTAGATTCTGTGATATCATCTCCTGATTTTAGCAAACTGGTGCATTTGAGGTAGGCTTAGGAGCAATGCTATCACAAAATTTTGATGGAGAATAAATATTTAGTATGTTTCCCAAGTGACAAACTAAGCAAGGGTGAAGCTAGGTATTTTGCAAATGAAAGTAACTACTAAGTGGCTGTTTGTCTCCTTTAAAAACTATCTGCCAAAGACAGAAGTCACCTTAGTAGAAGACCATTTATGGCTATATCAACAATAAGATGCAAACACAAAATTGGGCAGGTGGTTTTATCTTTGCAGCCATTCAATATCAAAGTTGGGCAAAGACCAGATTCAAACCACCACACTGTAGATGACCTACCAATAAAAGTCAATGGTTTCATGCAGAGATCAAACTATATCTTAGTGAGGTGGATCTCACCAAGTGATGATTTAAAAATTACCCCAAAAGTATGTCAATAGTAATGTAAATAGTGCATATTTTGAACTATAACTGTGCATGCAGTATAAATGAACACTTGCTTTAAGAGAGAATGCTTATTTAACTTGGCTAAATATGTATCTTTAAGAGCAGTGAAATAATATGCTGTATTAGCCACAGCAGGCTTATTTAATGAAAAAAAATAAAAGCTGCATGAACAAATAGCTGGGGAAAGCCCCTGCAGAGTTTGTTTGCCCTTCATGTGTGGGGGAGGGGTAGATATCTGAAGCAGCATCTCTAATAAACTGGAAGAAGATACCAAGTGGAAGCTTTTATTTCTTCCTGCTAAAGTAGTCCTGAATTACTGAAAGACAGAACGAAACTGCAACCCAGCAGTATTTTAATGTACCGGCTAGAAACTTGCTGTTACCCTAAGACATGTTTGAGAAGAACTTGCATTTGTAAGCCCTTTTTGTGTAATAAACAAGACTGTTTCTAAGACTGGCATTTTTGCTATCTTTAATTTTCTACTGTATCTGTCTCTGTCTCTCACCAAACCATTGCTCAGGATTTAAAAACCCCATGAATCTTATGCCCACCACAGAGGTGAGAGAATTGCTCTTGACAGTGCTGGTCAATTGATGAAGTCCAACAATGGGTTTCAGGACTTTTTGACTATTTTGGACTATGATACTAAATGCCCTGAGGTTTTCCCCCTTATTTACGTAAGACTAATGCTAAATGTATAGCTCATTGTTTTCTAGTGTTTGGCTACTGAAGGAAATACTGACCTGAGAACTCTATGTCCAGAATAGTTCACCAGCTCTATCAGTACTCTAAGGTCAAGTTATTAAAGCCCTTAGTATACCATCCCCAACACACAGCTTCATGGAGTGCCTTAGCCAAACATTGAAGTTTTTCTGAAAAAGGTCATTGAGGATGATGTCAAAAACTAAGAGGTTTAATACTATGGTGACAGCCTTGTGTTTGTTATTGAGGAAGTACCAAAACTTCAATATTCTTTAGTCCTTTCGAGTCACTATATATGGCAAGCACCCTTGCAGACTGTTAGACATTGCCAGGGAAACTTGGGAGAAGGGAAAACTCCATACAGCACTGCACTAGCTTACAAGATGCACTGAATACGCTAATGCTCATTGTATGGGAACACATGGAATGTGCCTAGACCGCCCAATAATATATTTTATTTATTTATTTGTTTGTTTGTTTGTTTTATTGCTTTTGTTTACCAGGATAATCAGTCTGGGCTCAGGACCCATTTTCAGGGGAGGTCCAGGGAGAAATGCTCCAGTACAGTGCAATGCAATACAGTTGAACACTGACAATGATATCTAACATATACACTATATACCTAAGCATGGTAAGTGACACTTTATACAGTATATACATAAACGTGGAGAGCAAGAAATCAGTCATGCAATTATATACAAATAGGCATGGTCTTATAATGGTAATTGTTCATTGCATTACTGATACACTGTTCAGACATATTGCACGCGGTACTATTATGCAGTTACTCTGTTTTATAAGGGATAAAGAGTTTGGCATGGAGAGCAGTTAGAGAACAGAAGATGGGTTGAATCTGGCGGAGAACATTTAGTCATGAGTTGAGTAGGTGTGTGTTTACTTGAAACTTGAAAGACTTTAGTAATGGGTCTTGTCTAACTGTTAAGTGAATGGGGTTCCAGGTTTTGGATACTATGGAAGAATATGAGGAACCAGGTGGTGTTCCTGTAAACTGAATCCGGAAGACAGTGTGCAAGATTGCCCTCAGACAGCTTAGTACTTGTATGAGAGACTGCACTCAGCAGTAATAGGAGAGACTGCATTTTTGCCCTAATAAGAACTTCGTTTTTCAACTCTTTTGCCATATGCATGGTCCATCATTTCTACCATCTTACCAATATAATAAAGCACTACACAAGAATGCCCTTTGCTCCCTACCCTACTTGACCTTGACAGTTGCAGAGTTGGCCATAGCCATTTCTCAGTAACTTTGATGGGGAGCCAAAGAGTACAGTATGTTCCATAGACATAACTTTGCATTTTATGCAGATCATCTAATAGCCACTACAACTCCGGGTCAGAGTATCTCTCATCTCCAGGAAATACTTTCTCTAAGTTTGTACCTCTCTTAGGCTATAGATTTGATCACACAGAATCCAATGTTATGTCAGTCAGATTCCAGCCTTCACATTTTTTCAAGTGGGGTGCAAAAAAGTTGAATTGTGGGTCTATATCAGAAGAGCAAAAGCTGAAAACAGTGAACGCTCTTATATCAAACTTAAAAAAACAAAACCACACAATGTTAAATGGCCAGAACAGCAATTTTTTTTTAGCAGGGAAAAAAAATCACTGGGCCATTCTTGGGACTTTTCCATTTCCTCCACTGTGGTGTAATCTCGGAGTTGGTATATTTAAGTTGGGGGTTGAAACCCCAAATGTATTTTTTACTTTTTTTTGGGGGGGGGGGTTGGAGCAGCGATTTTTCTTTTCCCTGGGAAAAAAAATCACTGTTCCGTACATTCGACTTTTTTAAGTTCGATATAAAAGCATTCGCTGTTTTCAGCTTTTACTCTTCTGATAGAGACCCGAATTGGATCCCAGTCAACTAGTCACTCTGACTTTGCATGAATGCCATACCATCAACAAAAAATATTTTGAAAGACATTCACATAAGTCTTGTATAGGTCCCATGTTTTTAGCTGGAGAGCAATTAGTTTCATTATCACCACTAACGTCAGTTGCCATTTAATCACTAAAATTAAGACAAGTGTATTTTCTTCAATCAGTGCCACTATATTAAGTTTGAGGCTGCCTGTCATGTGGTTGGGGGTAGTATTTATTTACCCCTGAGGTTTAACAGCTCTTAACTTTCTATATTTGGAGTCATGGGAAGAAAAGACTGAAGACCCCTAACATGGGGAGTACATTAGGGCTTCTGCTGCAGACACTTGTGTTTTAAGTTTCTGTTGAATCCAACCTTTGTGTATTGACAACTTAATTCTTCTGTTGTTTATGGCTGTGATGTTCTTCTCTTCATTGTTTTGACATGACTCCAAAAACCATATTCCCTAAAACCTTGAATAAACAGCTCTGTGATTGCTGCAGGCTCGTTGGGAGTTTCCCCCTGCAGTGAACCCATTCAAAGCGTGCTTCAGCCAGTTGTGAGTTATTGCTGAAACTGGCATTTTTTGACTCATTTAATGACTTTCAGATACCCTGCTTCAACAATGAGAAAATCTTTAGTTACCTACTGAGTTGAATGGCAGGCTAACAAAATGGCTACATCCTGGAAATTACTGAAGAGTGCGCAGACAACCTCACTGCATTCTCAGAGGGACAATATACAAAAAAAGTTGTTTACGTTTCATGGGGCTAAACTAAAGCCTTGTGCAAGGACAGCTACAGCTTCACCAGTGTTTTAAAGGCTGAAGCCATTTTACCTGGAATCTGAAAACCTATATGTAGATTCATTTTACAACTATTTGTTGGTGAATCCCTGCATTTCATAAGGTGGTCTGCAGCAATGTAGTTCAAAACAGTGACGCTTACTGAGGCTTTAGAACTGGATAAACAGAAAAAATAAGACGATAATTTGTCCTCTTCACTTTTGTCACTGTGGCAGATTAACTGTTTAAGAAGACCAGATCAGAGTTCCAAATGATTGTGAGCCTTTCTTATTTACCACCTGGCAGAATAGAAACCCCTAGACTTTCTAGTGGGAAATGTCACAGAAAATGTTAGCAGATGGCCAGGTTGTTTTTTTTTTTTTTTTTTATTACCTGGTCAGATGGATTATTGTCCATTTTGTAAAAATTACAATCAAAATTCAGTCTTCCAGAATCTGATGCTTATTACCATTTTTACTCAGCTACAAAATGATAAAAAATAAAATGATAGGATAGAGGCAACAGACACACAGTTAGTATGGTATGACAGACACTAAGGGATTGTAACCCTTCAGGTTCAGGCATATACTTTAAACAACATGCCCAGCCTACCCAACTCACACACATACACACACACACACACACACACACGTTAGATTATTCCTATTATGGTTTTACTACTACTTTTATTTAATCGTATTTTATTTTTTCTTTATGATATTATACCATACTGATGCTTCATATTAACCAAACTGTGAAAAAAATAAAAGCAACATTTCACTGGCCAAATATGAAAGACGATGCTGGTTTATTTGTGTTGTGCTACATTATAGCTCATCACTGTTTTTGTATAAAAATGTCTCCAACTAACTCTCTGTAAAATAGTTTCACTTTAGCTGTTTACAGCACTGTAATGACCTCAGCAAGACACACCCATTATATAAAATTGTGGGGAGCAACCAATGGTAAAAAAAAAAATACTTCAGAACAGAGTTGCCATCCGTCTGTTTTTCACCAGTTACTTCAGAAATTAATTACCCTGTCTGGCTCTCCAGTTTTCAAGGTGTTTTCTTCTATATTAACCTAGATTTGCAGTGTTCATTTGATTTTTTTTTTCTCAAAATTTTTTTTTTTCAAATACATTTGAATTAATTCCATAGTATTTATACATAGCATCTTAAATAACTATGTACACTGTTTACATTAGCCTGACACTGTAACAGATCTTAATGTATGCAGTTACTTTATAAGTATGTCCAATCCATTATCAGAGTGTCTGATCAGTTTATTGTATAGTGTCAATCAATAGGTTCATAGGTTCATAGGTAGATACTAGGCTATATGCCCAAGGGCATTTATAAGCCTAGCCAGAGTGTCAGCTTTTGCCGCCCCATTGATTAATTAGCTGAGCTTCTGTCAAGAACAGCCAATGAAGTGATCCCAGGGGTGTATTTTCTGTTACCCATCCACTCGTCAAGGTTTCTCTTGAAGAGTGTTAGTGAGGGGCTCTGCCTAATGTAGTTAGGAATTTTGTTCCAAAGCATGGGAAGACTCTGTGACAGGAATATATCCCTCCAGCATGTTCTATTTATTGTTGTGGCGAGGTTTAGTTCACTAGAGAGCGTGGCTCGCAGTGACTTGGATTTCTTTAGGTGGAGCACGTACATCAATTCTGAGTTGGACATGGCTTTGTAAGTCAGGCAGAGATCACCTCTGAGTAAGCAATATGCCACTGAGTACAGCCTGAATTTTTCCAGTCGGGCTGCATAGGACATATGTTTGAGGCCAGTAATCCTCTTGGTGAGGTACTTTTGTGGTCTTTCCAGCTGTTGGAAGTGTCTTGTGAGGTACGTCCCGAATGGGGCACTGTACTCTATGATGGGTCTAATGAGTGAAGAGTAGAGGGGCACTATAACCTCTTTATTTCTAGATGCGAACCCTTTAGTAATTAGATGGGCTACATAGAAGGATTTCCTAACTACTTTGGCAATATGATTGTCAAAGAAGAGATTACTATCTACCTGGGTCTCCAGATCTCTTATTACCTCTTCTGTATTAAGGGGGTTGCCACCTATGTGGTAATTCGTGTGTGTTTTGTTTTTTCCCAGTCGGGATGACTATGCATTTTTTGGCATTTAACTTGAGACCATGACTTTGACACCAGGTGTCCGTCACAGTAAGACCCTTTTGGAGAATGTCTGTGTTAACCGGAGAGTCGGTTATGGCTCCCAGTTTGCAGTCATCCGCGAACTTGGTTAACCATAGTCCTCCTGTGTTTGCCTGTACTTCTGAGAAGTATATGCCAAACAGTAGGGGTCCCAGGACCGAGCCTTGTGAGACACCAGACCGAGCCTTGTGAGCCTTGTGACACACTTGTGAGACCCAAAAAACACAGCATCAATGGGACCGGACGGTGTCCCGGGCTGTGTACTACATGAATTCCAAGAGGAACTAAACCCACATATAAGGCTGCTGTTTAATCTTAGCCTTACTACAGGATACGTACCCAAAGAGTGGCGTACGGCAACAGTGGTCCCACTTCACAAAGGCAGTGCTTCTACGGACCCTGGAAATTATCGCCCCATAAGCTTGACGAGCCTGGTCTGCAAAGCTATGGAGAGGATCATTATGGAACTCGTAAACAAAGACATTGGGGACCTACAGACATTGGATTCTACCCAATTTGGCTTTGTCAAGGGCAGATCCTGCCTTTTGAACTTGGTCGACTTTTTTGAAACAGTCACTAAGGCCATTGGTGAGGGTAAGGCAGTTCACACAGCCTACCTTGACCTTGCAAAAGCCTTTGACACAATACCCCACTCGGGCATCATAGACAAATTCACCAGCTTAAATGTAAACCCATATGTCACAAGATGGGTTGCAAACTGGCTCAAGGACAGAACCCACAGGGTCAGAGTTGCTGGAGCTGTGTCAGACTCTAAGCCAGTCACAAGCGGTGTCCCACAGGGCTCAGTCCTGGGACCCCTCTTGTTCGGCATTTATTTTTCCGAGGTACAGGCAAACATAGGAGGATTGTGGCTGACAAAGTTCTCAGATGACTGCAAACTGGGCGCCATAATTGATACTCCAGCGGACACAAACATCCTTCAGAGAGGCCTCATAGAAATTGATAATTGGTGCCAGAGCCATGGCCTTAAGCTGAACGCCAAAAAATGTATATTCATACCCTTTGGGAAAAACAAGGTACCCACAAATTACCACATAGGTGGTAATCCATTAAGTACGGAAGAGGTAATCAGGGACCTAGGGACCCAGGTTGACAGTAACCTCTCATTTGACACTCACATTGCCAAAGTGGTTAGGAAGACCTTCTACATTGCCCACCTTATCATGAAGGGTTTCACATCTAGATCAAGAGAGGTCATTGTGCCCCTGTACTCTTCTCTTATCAGGCCAATGATTGAGTACAATGCCCCATTTGGGATGTATCTTACCCGACACCTGCAGCAGTTGGAAAGACCCCAAAAGTTCCTCACCAAGAGGATAAAGGGTCTTAAACATATGTCATATGCTGCCTGACTGAAAAAACTCCAGCTCTATTCAGTCGCATACCGCCTACTCAGAGGTGATCTGTGCCTGACCTACAAGGCCATGTCCAATCCGGAATTAATGGACATGCTCCACCTCAGAAAATCCAAATCCATCAGAGCCACGAGAGCAAGAGACTTAAACCTCAACACAGAAATAAATTGGACGTGCTGGAGGGACAGATTCATAACCCAGAGGCTCCCTACACTCTGGAACAGAATCCCAATCCATGTTAGGCAGAGCCCCTCACTAACTCTATTCAAGAGAAATCTTGACGAGTGGATGGGAGATCGTAGGTTTACCCCTGGGGTCATCTCTGTGTCACTACTAGACAGAGGCACAGTAAACTAAACCCTAAAGGGCATAGTATTCTCATCCTAAAGGGTGGTGAAAGCCACACACACTCTGGCTAGGCTTATAAATACCTAGGGAAGATAGCCTAGTATGAACCTATGAACCTATGAACCTATTTGTGACTGGTATAGAATCGAACCTGGAGCCCGCTATTCTTACCATGTGAGTTCTGTCTGCAAGCCAGATGGCAACCCATCTTGTGATGTAGGGGTTTATGTTCAGGATGGTGAGTTTTTCTATAATTCCCAAGTGGGGAATGGTGTCAAAAGCCTTGGCGAGGTCAAGGTAGGCTGTGTGAACCACCTTCCCCTCATCTATGGTCTTGGTGACTGTCTCAAAGAAGTCAACCAGGTTTTAGGCATGATATGCCCTTAACAAAGCCAAATGGGGTCGGGTCAAATGTTTGAAGGTTCCCACTGTCTTTGTTAATGAGTTCCATGATGATGCGCTCCATAGCCTTGCAGACCAGGCTAGTCAGGCTTGGGGCGAAAGTTACCAGGGTCAGTTGTGGCCCCTCTTTTTGTGGAGCAGAATAACCATTGCTGTGCACCATTCTATGGGCACGTAGCCTGCGGAGAGGCTGAGGTTGAACAGTGTGTTTAGGTAGGGGGTTCGTTCATTCTGTAGTTCTTGCAAGACGCAGCCTGGGACACCATCTGGCCCCATTGATGCTGTGCTTTTGGCTTTTGAAAGGGCTGTTTTCACCTGTGCGTCTGTGATTTCCGGAACACTACACTTTTCCAGTATTGCTGTGGGCCCTTTTGGGGGTGAGAGGGGGGTGAAGTTTGCACTGAATCTATCTGCCAGGATGTTGGCGATATCAGTAGGTTCAGTATATTTTGTGCTATTTTGCACTAGCTCAGAGCATATCTGCGAGTTGCCACTTAGAATCTTGACATAGCTAAAGAAGGCTTTGTGGTTATCATTCAAATCCTTGGCTATTTTTCTTTTGAAGTTAGCCTTGGATGATTTTATGAGGGACCTTAGTTTCTTACAGATACTGATCAGGGATGTATTTCCTTCTTCGGATTTGCTTTTTTTCTGAACTAGTTTCCTCCTTGTATTGTATAGCCTGTTTATGGCAGGTGTCCACCAGACTGGTTTCCTTCTCTTAGGGGAGTGAGTCTTGGTTTTTCTAGAGATGGCATGATCCATGCATCCTTATAAGTGCTCATAGAGTGCATTTGTAAAGGTTCCTACATCTTGGACACTGTTATCCTTTAGCGTGGGAGCTGTGAAACTTACCACCTCTGTCTTAAGTAAGGTGAAGTTTGCTATAGAAATGTTTTTCACTATGGTTTCCTTGGTTGGGGGTGGTGGTGTGGTGTGGACATCCAGAGTGATTAGTTTATGGTCTGATCTAACCAGTGACGGGTTGACCTCCGGTGCGAAACACCTGTCGCCCATGTTGGTGATGACCAGGTCCAATATGTTTTCACCTCTGGTAGGGGAGTTTACCAGCTGATCCAGGGCATTTGAGTTGATAAATTTCAGGAAGCGCTGGACCTGGGAGTTTGTACTTGAGTAGTTTTCCCAGTTAACGGTAGGGTAATTGAAATCACCCAGTATCAGGGTGTTCGGTTGGACCATCATGTTTTCCAGTGTCTCCAGGAAGGAAGAGTGGTGGTCCTGGGTCATGGAGGGTGATCTGTAGCAGGCCACAATTTGCATTGCAGATTTGCCTGATGTTAGTTGCACATGGATGATCTCAGAGGTATCATGTTGTGCCACTAACCTGGAGGTGTAGGTATCCTTGATGGATATGGATACACCCCCTCCTTTTGTGTTTCTGTCCATGTTCTGTGGCTGAAATGTGTGGTATGAGTTGTAGCCTGGTAGTGCTAGGGTACTCTGTGGAGCCTTGAATCAGGTTTCAGTTACTGCACAGATGTCGGTGTTCTCCATACTGAGGAGTGCTTCGAGCGCGTGCATTTTGAAATTTTAACTCCTGGCGTTGAGTAGCATAACCCTCATTTTTTTATTTGTGCTGTTTACGAAGGTGGGTTTGACTTTTGAGCCTTGCCTAAAAATGGCACTATGGAGGCAGCAAGAGCCTTGGCCAGTATTCCAAAGCCTAGGGGTGACAGGTGCAAGCCGTCTCTTTGAAACAACGAGACTTGTTGAGCATGTGGTCCCAGGCTGACAGACACTGGATCCCCTTTGAATGACAACAGAAGCTTAGCCAGTTGTTGAAATTGATATTTTTTTCTTTATGTATGTTGTTTTTATTACTTGCATATCTAAAACTTTTAGTTTTTTGATACATTGGAGCCAACAAACAAATCCTTTCTGTTCCCAGGAATTAATAATTTTTCTATATATTTTATGTGGAAAGTTCTTTGTGACTATAAATGGTGTTAAAAGATCAAAACAGATTTTTAAATCTATATTTGCATTAATAATTTTCCTAAATGAGTTAATGTAATAATTAATCATACGAGTTTTAGTGGGTTTAGTTATGTTATATTCATTTGATTTTTGATGTCAACATATCTATTATGCTGATAGACAGCACCAAAAACTAATGAGCATAGCTGTCCTGGCTGCACCCACCTCTTGTTGCTGACTGGCCAAGACACTAATCTGATAGCAGAAAATAAACAAATAGCAAGAAAACAATAACAAGAAGCCATGGAATCTGAAGAATAAATAGAACGCTTTGGTTGGTTGGTCTGCATAATTTTTCCCTCCAGATTTTCCTATGTTTGAGCAAAGCTCTGATCTTTCTCAAGAATTGGACAAACTGCAAAATAAGGGATAATTTTAAAATATTTCTCTAATCCACTTAGAGAAAGTAAAAAAAAAGTCAACAGAATTTGCATTGACATGCATTTTCCAAACAGTACAAAGTATGAAACTAATGTCTGGCAATATTGACTGATTGTAATGTTTAGTAATTTATCAGAAAATTTTGCGAGGAAAAGGGCAAAAACTTCGGGCAAAATCTGGGACAAGTGACAGCCTTGCAGATCATTTTGGGAAACGTGACTGTGTTGTATTGTAGCAGCTCTTCATGAATTTCTTTTTCACTGGAGTGACTGCAGACTCCCCATTCCTGCCTGTGTGCCTGTAGGATGCTGCTGTTTGTTATTAGCAGTGTTTCATTTCATTACTCCACCCCACCAAAAGGGTAAAGAGAATGGAGGTCAGCAGCAACTACGAGACACAGCACTGACTGTCTAATTTCTAAGAAAAAACTCTCTTCTACTATTGGCAAGGCAAGTGAAATACATGCTTTTTTATCTAAGTGATCAGTGCAGATAAAATTAAGAAAGCTGTGACATAACCCCTGCTCTTGTTTGATTACTGTGAAACCATTTCTGACATGCCATGGCTGGATCAGCTTTAGAAATCTATTATACTGGCTGACAATTCATACATCTCATATGTCCCTAATTTTCAGGGATGGCTTTGATTTGGGCTCAAAATGTTGTCCTTTCCATAATCTCGTACTGTAACTGGAGAGTATAGAAGAAAAAGTGGTGGATTGCACTTAATAAAGATTTATTTTAGTTCAGAAAAAGTCAGCACATCCACTATGCTGATAGACTGCAGCAAAAACTAATGAACACAGTTACCCAGTTTGCAACTGCCTCTCCTTGTTGCTGATTGGCCAATAGGCTAGTCTGATGACAGAAAATAAATCAATACTAAGAAAACAATTCCAAGATGCTGTCGTATATGAAGAATAAGTAGAGTTGTTTGATCTGTCAGTCTGCATCTTTTTCCCTCCAGACTTCCTCTGTTATTCTGTCAACTTCTCAAATTAACATTACCAATATTACTAATATTCTAAAAAAGTCTGCCCAACTGTCCTTCATTATTTCTGTATTTGTCCCTGATTCTAGAGGTAAAAGGTCGAGAGCTATTGGCCACGGTAGTGCAGCAGTTAGCATTGCCACCTCACAGCAAGAGGTTCTCCGGTTCGATTCTCGACTGGGGTGCCTTCTGTGCGGAGTTTGCATGTCCTCCCTGTGGTCGCGTAGGTTTCCTCCGGGTGCTCCGGTTTCCTCCCACATCCCAAAGACATGCTGTAGGTGGACTGGACACTCTAAATTGGCCCTAGGTGTGAGTGTGTGCATGTGTGTGCCTTCTGTGGAAGGTTGGGTGCCAGGCTGGCAACTCGACACCGTAAAATTCCACTGCCAATCATGAGCGGACAGGTGATCTGCTGTGGTGACCCCTAACCGGGAAAAGCTGAAAGAAGAAGAAGTGTGGTAATTATAACTGCACTGGCTTACGTTTGTGTGTGTGTGTGTGTGTGTGTGTGTGTGTGTGTGTGTGTGTGTGTGTGTGTGTGTGTGTGTGTGTGTGTTTATAGTGCAGCGTACATAAGAGTAACAATGTGACCATAATTTCTTTCACTTTCCATCAAAATCAAACTTCAGTATTTTACACAATAAGTGTCTTATTTTTGGTGGATGGGGCAGGATGGGTGGGAAAGCAGCTAACCATTGGTACAGTGGCACAGTCAGTAGCTTTTCCATCTCACAGTGCTTGTATCTCTGTGTTCTTGGTTGCGACTCCATCTGTGTGGAGTCCAAATGATCTCCATGTGTCTGTGTAGGTTTTAGCAAGGTGATCTGGTTTCCTCATACCTCATACACTCTGAAGACATGCTGTAGGTGAACTAATGTTCCTCCAATATGGTTGCAGTTAAGCATGCAGTGTCAGAGTGTGTGTGTGTGTGTGTGTGTGTGTGTGTGTGTGTGTGTGTGTGTGTGTGTGTGTGTGTGTGTGTGTGTGTGTGTGTGTGTGTGTGTGTGTGTGTGTGTGTTTGTGTCTGTTAAAACATATTATTCGTGGGCACATATATAGATCTTTTTAACACATAAAACAGTAAGTCATTTTATTTCAAAATAAGGTATGAAATGCACTACAGAATCTCTGTTCCATCAGAGGCACTGCAGGTCACCACTTTTGGCTGTATAACTGGATTATGACACAAGCATAATAGGAACCTCACTTAGTCTACCTCTGCTCAGAGGAATGCACAAAAACAGCTACTGTTTGTGTAGTGACTGGGGCCACTATGGTCATTAGTTCTTTAATTTCCTCATGATCACACTTCAAAGGTGTGCACAGAAGGTCACTATATATTATTTCTCTTGAAGAGGGCCAGTGAGGTGCTCTGCTTCACATGTATGGGAATTCTTTTCCAGAGCATGGGCAGTCTCTGGGTGAGGAACCTGTCCCTCCACCATGTTCTGTTGATTGTGGTAATGAGGTCAAGGTCTCTGGACCATGTGGTGCAGAGGGACTGGGATTTATTTAGATGTAGCATTTCTAACAGAGCTGGGTCATACATGGGTTTGTAAGTCAAGCAGAGATCACTTCTAAGTAGGTGATATGAGACAGAGAATAGCTGGAATATTTCGAGTCTGTCTATGTAGGACATGTTTAATGCCTAGGATCCTCTTCATGAGGTATTTCTGTGGCCTCTCCAGCTGTTGCAGGCATCTAGTGAGGTACATGCCAAATGGGGCATTATACTCAATTATTGGTCTAATGAGGAAAAGTAGAGAGAGAGAGATGATGACCTCTTTCTTCCTGAATGCAAAACCCTCTAACCTAATCCAAACCTCTCCCAACCAAATTGCTGACACCTTTAACAAAGTTTTCTCTGAACAAGTCCAATCACTAGCAAATACCTTACCACCTATTACCACCATTAAATTGCCCTCACTAACCAACTTGCCCCACTCTTTTAACCTTCAGCCTGTTCCAACATCTATAATACACTCCCTGCTTCTTAAACTTAAACCATGTACACCATCAGCTGACCTTCTCCCAGCTGAATACCTGCAAATTGCAGCTGGTGTACTTGCCTACCCTATTTCTATCTTAATAAACAGAACTATCTCTGAATCTTATGTCCCATCCATCTGGAAAGTCTCCTATATCAACCCTCTGCATAAGGGAAGTATCTCAAATGAATTATCAAACTTCCGCCCCATAGCCCTTCTCTCTCCCCTAACAAAAATTATGGAGAGATGTATCCACCAGCAATTACTTCATTACCTCCTACAAAACAACCTACTAGTTGACTGCCAACAAGGTTTCAGGCCACACCATAGTACTACAACAGCTCTTCTATCCTTTACAGACTGCATTAATAAAAATAGGAATACTAACTTGCTATCTTCTGCACTCTTCATAGACCTCTCAAAGGCCTTTGATATGGTTAACCACCAACTATTTATAGGTATACTCAAATCACTCTCTCTTGATTCTCAAATAGTAAAATGGTTCCAATCCTACCTGGAAAACAGAAAACAAGCTATCCTGTGGGATAACAATCTATCCTCTCAGCTTCCTATCACCCTTGGTGTCCCTCAAAAATCAATTCTTGGACCTCTCCTTTTCACAATTTTCATTAATGATCTAAAAACCTCCCTTCCCCAACTACATGCATACAATATGCCGATGATTTGACTGATATGTGCCGCATCCTCCCCTGCAAAACTACAAACTAGCACACAAACAGTCTTTACCTTAGTTGAAAATTGGTTCCATCAAAGATGTCTCCTCCTTAACCCAAAAAAACTAAATTATTACTATTTACTCCCACACAGAAGTCCCCCTCTATCGATTTCATAATGAAATCAAACAATGGCACAGAAATAGTCCCCGAAACCACCACCAAACTCCTCGGTGTAATAATAGACAACAATCTCAACTTTGACACACACATTAACTCAACTATTAAATCAGTCAATAGAAAACTTGGATTCCTCTATAGAATCAGACCATTTCTTACAGAGTCATCAAAGATCTCTATTGCCCAAACCCACCTCATTTCCACCCTTCTCTATGCCCCCCCCATCTATACTAACCTATCCAAAAGCAATCTAAATAAACTAGCAACCGCCTACAACAACATAGCCAAATTTGCCACCGCTGCCCCTTTCCGTACTCACCAGTGCCTTAATCTTAAACGTCTAGGATGGCTGGAAGTACAAAACCAACTAGTTTTCCAGCAACTCATTATTATTCACAAGACTTTACATCATCCTTCAAATACTCCCATACTTTGTAGCCTTTTCAATTATTATAAAAACCTTCTTACCCTAAGATCCGCTAAAAAGCTACAAGTTGCCACCATTAAATCCAATAACAAATCCAGGGACTGCCTATTCTCAAATGCTGTTGGAAATACTTGGAACAAACTTCCAAGTGAAATAACATCCCTTACTTTCACCAACCTTTTCAAGAAACAATTGAAAAACTTCATTAAAACCCAATGGCTTTGCCCCTCCTCCAAGCCTGACTGATACTTTTTCTCCTTTTTTCCTATTTTACTCCCTAACTGAAATATTTTTTTCTGAGACTTCTCTACCTTCTATATTTTAACTAAACATTTTTTTTTCTCTTTTTTTGTACCTCCCTACTGTTGTTGTTTGTCTTTCGGCTTTTCCCGGTTAGGGGTCGCCACAGCGGAACTCCAGTCTGCTAATGATTGGCAGTTGATTTTTACGTGCCGTGTTACCAGCCCTGACGCACAACCTTCAACGAAGGTACGCCCATTCACGCATGTCTCCACACAGAAGATGCTCTAGCTGAGAATCGAACCGGACAGCGTCTTACTGTGAGGCGACAATGCTACCGCAGCACCACCACTGCGGGTATGCTGTGTTAATTTATGTACATTAATATCTTTTTAGTTTTTCTTATATATATATATATATATATATATATATATATATATATATATATATATATTTATAGGTTTACTATCGAAATTGTGATCGCCCATGATCGAATGTACACACTGTCGACTCCTTTATGCGAAAGCTGTAATGCCGAGTCCTCAAGATATCGAACTACAACACCGAACGTCGACATTTCCGACCACTACACCACAAAACAAGTGCTACCATGGGTCCAACGGGGGGCGAGATTTTGCATTTCAGAATATCGGTGTTCGACATCCCAACAGCCGCTGTTCGGAGTTCGCGTTAGTGGTTTCGACGATGGGCGATCGCAATTTCAATAGTAAACCTATATATATATATATATATATATATATATATATATATATATATATATATATATATATACTGAAAAAGAACAATTTGTTTTTTTCCTATGTGTAGGCAAAAAAAAACTGTTTGCTATAATATTCCTGTCAATCAGTTGTATACTTATGTAATTATTTTGTATTTCCACTTTTTCTTGTGGACTATATGTATAAAAATTTTTTTTGTTTTTTTTCTTATTGTCTCGGAGCTTTTCTCCTCGGGCCTCTACTGAAAATGGACATATATCCAGTTAGACTAGCCCGGTCAACAAATGTAAAATAAATAAAAATAAATAAAATAAATAAATATGTGCCACATAGAAGGACTTTCTGACAACAGCGGCAATTTGGTGGTCGATGGAAAGGTTGCTGTTAACCTGCATCCCCAGATCTCTTATAACACCTTCAGTTTTCAGTGGGCTCCCATCGATGTGGTAATTAGTGGGAACTGAGTTTTTAACAAAGGGGATGATGATGCATTTTTTGGCGTCAAGCTTAAGGCCATGGTTTTGACACAAGTCATTGTCTCAGTGAGGCCTTTCTGTAGGATGTCTACACCACTTGGGGAGTTAATAATGGCTCCCAGCTTGCAGTCATCTGTGAACCTGGTCAGCCAGAGTCCCTTTGTGTTGGCCTGGACTTCTGAGAAGTAGATGCCAAACAGGAGAGGACCCAGGACTGATCCCTATGGAACTCCACTCATGACTGGCTGGCAATCTGACTTGAAGTTTGCTACTTTCACGCTGTGTGTTCTATCTGTGAGACAATTTGCAACCCACCTAATGATATAGGGGTTGATGCTTAGTTTGGTGAGTTTATCAATAATTCCCGAGTGAGGAATGGTATCAAAGGCCTTGGCCAGATCGCGGTAGGCTGTATGCCTTATCTTCATCCACAGCCCTGGTGACTGACTCAAAGAAGTCAACCAGGTTGAGCAGGCAAGGATGGCACAGTGGTGCAGCGGTAGTGATGTCACCTCACAGTAGGAGGTTCCTCAGTTCGATTCTCATCTAGAGTGCCTTCTGTGCGGAGTCTGCATGTCCTCCCTGCATTCATGTGGGTTTCCTCCGGGTGCTCCAGTTTCCTCCCACATTACAAAGATATGTATCTGGAACATTTCTCCCCGGGCCTCCTCTGAAAATTGACTTCATTCCAAGTCAGACTTTCCCGGTTAACAAATGTTAAATAAATAAAAAAATAAATGATCTCCCTTTCACAAAGCCAAACTGCATGGGGTCCAGAGTTTGGAGATTTCCTATATCTTTGTTAATCAGGTTCATGATAATGCGCTCCATAGCTTTACATATCAGAGTCATCAGGTTGATGGGGTGATAATTCCGAGGGTCTGTAGTCGCTCTGCCTTTATGGAGAGGGATGACTGTAGCAGTGCACCATTCGGTAGAGACAAAGCCTGAGGTGAGGCTGTGACTGAACAGGGCACACAGATGTGGTGCAAGTTCACTTTGTAGTTCATGTAGAACACAGCCAGGGATATTATCGGGTCCCATGGAAGCTGTATTCTTGGCCTTGGACAATGCAACTTTAACCTGTGCTGTGTTGGAGCAGAAGCAGCTGCAAAAGTAGCTCCAGTTACTGACAAGGTCAAAGAAAACTGATTATGGTGGTTTATGAACTGGATTATGTGAGAGAAGTCCTGTGACAGTCAGGCATGACTGTCAAAGAAGCTTAAAGAATGGCATTGAATTGAGAAAGATGGCAACAGCTGAGATGTCACTCTGAGCCAATGTAGAAAATGAGAAAGGGGAGTTGAGGATGATGATGATGATGATGATGTTTTAGGAGTAGGGGTAAGGAAGCATAATGTGTATATACCACTTACAGTAACAAGCTGAAATATGTTACTGTCTTTTATGTGTTCTTTCACTTTCACTCCAGTTTAAAATCAGATGGATACACAGAAGGTGTGTCTTTTGGGTTAAGGCTGAGGATACAGGCTATGTAAATGTTTGAAAGCAGTAACTTTAAATATATGACTGCGATCATTTGTTCTTTAACGTTCATTACCATTTAAAATCAGAGGGGTACAAAGAACATGACAATCATTTTTAGCGGGGATTTGGAAGGCAAACATTTATCCCAGATATGGCTCATGTGCCCTCACAAGCATTTGAGTTTTCATTTTATGAGTAATTACTTCCCAATTTATTAATAATTATCATTTTTTCATCTTTTAATATTAGCCCTTGGACAAAACTTATTTCTACCATGAAAGAAAAAAAATTAGAGTTTCTAACCTTAATCATGTTTGCTCATGCCATCATTGCAGTAAAGGTTGGAGAAAAATGTTGTAAAACGCACCTCAGACCGTATTAAATCCCATAGCTGAGGGGCTAACAGCCCACAGACTAGGGCCAGATCCAGCAGTAGGCAACCTAGGCAGTTTCCTAGAGCCCCATGCTGATGGGGGAGTCCAGCCACAACATTAAATTAAAAAAAAAAGAAAAGTTTTCTTACTTTTTGAGTGACTTTGTACTGTCACTTTAAGAATTAAAAAAATCACATTTTCCTGTGACTGTGTACCATCGCTTTAAGCAGTTCCCTGCTTTGACCATGTCCTGCTGCTTCCTGCTTTCAGCAAATGAAACATGAGCAAATGTGGGCACAAGATTTAAAACGAGAAGCAAAACTAACAGCAGGAACTGTAGGTATCTGCAGTTTGCATTTTCCTATTTGGAGTCATAGCAGGAGTTGGCTTTCATTGAGAGTCTGTGGAACTCTTTGTTCACTGGGCTTATTGGTGTGTGTGTGTGTGTGTGTGTGTGTGTGTGTGTGTGTGTGTGTGTGTGTGTGTGTGTGTGTGTGTGTGTGTGTCTGTGTGTTGGGGCTTGGCAGAGTTAAACCCTGTATTTTAGGTACAACAGGTAACAACCTTAATCCAACTGTCAGACCCATACATGTGTCTGATAACTTTTTATGCGCTTTAACAGAAGTCTGCTAGAAAAGACCTAAGCATGTCAGGAATGACATGTAGGTGTTCTTCAGGCATGTAACCCCCCCCATAAAAAATGCAAACAAATAAACTGTATGCTATATATAGTAATATGTCTGATTTGTGTATGAATTCTGGGTTGTTGAACAAAAGCTGCTGCTACAGCATTTATATTGTCTGGAATTGTTTTACTTTTTTCACTTTGCTAAAGAATTAATGAATTCATTAATAGGCTTGGATTGTGTAATATAGTCTAAACATGTTGCATTTTAGTAATATATTTTTGCAGTACCTTCTTCAGATCCTCCAGCAAATGCAAAGGGTTTTACATTTTTCGGGTCATGTAGTCTGTATTATTTAGTGATGATCAGAACCATCTGATGTTCAGCATCCCTTATGTAGCCATTGTTGCATATTATTGTGGTGCAGTCTTCTCTACAAGTTGAAATTGTAAAGAATTTCTGCATTTAGCTGAAAAACATTAGTCTTGCCGTTAGCATCGAGGACTAAAGCTTTGACCTTTTAATGATCTGTTTACCATGGCAAGGGTGAAATGTTTGAATTTTTCCACCTTTATTTACCTCCTGTGTGACACTGAGCAAGTCATTTAACCAGGCAATGCTTTGGAACAATTGGGAATTTATGCTATGCTTCTTAATGCCTCCAAGAATGCATGCTTAACAGTCATAAACCTGTTGTCGTTGTTCACCAGGCATTTCCTATTGCATAGCTGATCTAGTAGTTCAGGAAATGCTTGGGCAATATCACCAGCACTCCACTTTGTAATGCAACACAGGCAATTTATTCTTCAAGGGCAGCAGGCACTGCCTTTATCGATGAAGCACTGAAATGCAAAGTTGTTTACCAGTAGCAACCTTTGCATTAGTAATAGCGGTATTGACTGTGGTATTATTCAAACTACTTCTGCAGACACTGTGTGTATATTGACCAAGCATATGTTATTAGGTGATTAATATCTCTTATGCTATTATAAATAGTCTTCTTCATAGGTTCATAGGTTCATAGGTTCATACTAGGCTATCTGCCCAAGGGCATTTATAAGCCTAGCCCATAGTTATGTGGCTTTCGCCACCCCTTTAGTTTGAATAAAAACTATGCCTATCATTTTGCTGTGCCTCTGTCAAGCAGCGACACTGAAGTAATCCCTGGGGTATATCTGCAATCTCCCATCCATTGGTCAAGATTCCTCTTGAACAAGGCCAGAGAGGTGCTCTGCCTCACATGTACCGGGATTTTGTTCCACAGCATAGGGAGTCTCTGGGTGATGAACCTGTCCCTCCAGCACGTTCTATTTATAACCGTGTCAAGGTTTAAGTCTCCTGCCCTTGTGGTTCTGAGGGATCTAGATTTTTTGAGGTGAAGCATATTCATCAAATCTGGGTTTGACATGGCCTTATATGTCAGGCACAGGTCACCTCTGAGCAAGCGGTATGAGACTGAATAGAGCTGGAGTTCTTTCAGTCGGGCAGCATAAGACATATTTTTGAGACCCTTTATCCTTTTGGTGAGGAACTTTTGGGGCCTTTCAAGCTGCAGCAGGTGTCTGGACAGATACATTCGAACGGGGCATTGTACTCAATCATAGGTCTAATGAGTGATGAGTACAGGGGACGATGACCTCCCTTGATCTAGATGTGAATCCCTTCATGATCAGGTGGGCGATATAGAAGGTTTTCCTAACTACTTTAGCAACATGAGTGTCAAGCGAAAGGCTACTGTCAACCTGGGTCCCCAGATCCCTGATGACTTTTCTGTGCTCAGTGGATTGCCATCTATATGGTAGCTAGGGGTAACCTTGTTTTTCCCGAAGGGTATGACTATGCATTTTTGGCGTTTAACTTCAGGCCATGGCTCTGGCACCAGTTATCCGTTTCTGTGAGGCCCTTCTGGAGGATATCTGTGTCAGATGTGTTTTCGACTATGGCGCCCAGTTTGCAGTCATCTGCAAACTTTGTCAGCCATAACCCTCCTGTGTTTGCTTGTACTTCAGAAAAGTAGATGCCGAACAAGAGTGGACCCAGGACTGAGCCCTGTGGGACACCACTTGTGACAGGCTTTGAGTCTGACATGGCTCCAGCAACTCTGACCCTGTGGGTTCTGTCACTTAGCCAGTTTGCAACCCATCTTGTGATGTATGGGTTTACATTCAAGCTGATGAGTTTTTCGATGATACCTGAGTATCATCTATTTAAAATGTGCTACATTAGGCTGGATCCTATGGTATGATGCTAGTGGTCTTTATACATTTTCATGTAGTTCATCCAAAGCTACAAATAAAGTAAATGTAATTTATTTCTTCATAACAGTGGGTGTACACAGTCAACAAAGTAGTTGTCACCGCTGGTGAAGGTGGGAGGCTGTCTGTGGATGAAAATACCTTATGCTCTAATTTGGTCATTTGTAAACAATCAATCTGGCTTTGAAGCACGTGTGTGTGTGTGTGTGTGTGTGTGTGTGTGTGTGTGTGTGTGTGTGTGTGTGTTTGAGAGAAAATTAATTAAGCTGGAATAATGCTACTGCGTGTTTGTGAAATTTGAAATATGTGACATTGGTCATTATTATTGTCACTTTTTTGACACCGGCATCTGGGAAATATGTAATCAACAATGTAGTAATTGTTGGGTTTGGCATATGTCTGTGGATATAAATGTACACGTAATCCACCACTGGCCAGATGCATTTTCAATGAATGTGAGATTCATGGAAAAAGAAGTTCAGTGTTGCTGTCTATTTTCAAAGTGAAACTATTTTGTTTTGTTTTCTTTAGCAAAAAGCCATCAGTTTTGTGCTATAAAATTTGAAATAAAGGTATTAAATCAAATGAATGAAATGTCTGTTAACACTGTAAAAGTAAACAGAAAATAATATGTATGCTGACAGGTTTGAACATTGTTTATGGTAACAGGACACAGTAATAGTTTCAAGGAGGGAAGTTAGCCCTGGTTCATTGCTCTGCCCAGGGCCCCATTTAAGCATGATCTGGCTCTGCAGCAGACCCCAGATTGTATTAACTTATTTCCTACACAGTTATCACGCTACAGTTTTCATCACTTATGGTGCTTTGACATGATGCTTGAAAAAGCATAAAAAGTAAAGTGTGTGCCACGCAAAGTACATGGAAAGGGTCATGGAACCATTTGTTTAGCATTCCATATCACGTAATGCTGGCCATGCAAACATGTATATGGAATTTAAAACTTGTGTTTCAAAGCATGGTTTGTTAAAAAGAGTGTAGCTACCCAGATATGCTCAGAATTAGTCCAAAATGACAAAAAATACACCGAACCCACAGACATTGCCAACATCCTAGCTGACAGGTTCAGCGCAAACTTCTCCCCCCCCTCCCCACCAAAAGGGCAAATATCTATCCCAGCAGAGTGCTGCCCCCCTGACATCTCAGATGCTCAGGTAAGAGCCGCCCTCTCCAAAGCAAAAAACACAGCATCAATGGGACCAGATGGTGTCCCGGGCTGCGTCCTACATGAACTCCACGAAGAGCTAAACCCAAACATAAAACTACTGTTCAATCTCAGCCTTACTACAGGATATGTGCCCAAAGAGTGGCGTACAGCAACAGTGGTCCCTCTCCATAAAGGTGGTGCCTCAACGGATCCTGGAAACTATCGCCCCATAAGCCTGACTAGCTTGGTCTGCAAAGCTATGGAAAGGATCATCATGGACCTCATAAATAAAGATATTGGGGACCTACAAACACTGGATCTTACCCAGTTCGGCTTTGTTAAGGGCAGATCCTGCCTCTTAAACCTGGTTGATTTCTTTGAAACAGTCACCAAGGCCATTGACGTGGGGAAGGTGGTCCACACAGCCTACCTGGACCTCGCAAAAGCCTTCGATACAATACCCCACTCGGGCATTATAGATAAACTCACCAGCTTAAATATAAACCCCTATGTCACTAGATGGATTGCAAACTGGCTCAAGGACAGAACCCGCATGGTTAGAATTGCTGGAGCCATGTCAGACTCCAAACCAGTTACAGGTGGTGTCCCACAAGGCTCAGTCCTGGGACCTCTCTTGTTCGGTATATATATTTCTTGGAGGTACAGGTCAACACGAAAGGACTGTGGCTGACCAAGTTCGCAGATGACTGCAAACTGGGCGCCATAATTGACTCTCCAGCCGACACAAGCATCCTCCAGAAGGGCCTCTTAGAAACAGACAACTGGTGCCAGAGCCATGGCCTCAAGCTAAATGCCAAAAAGTGTATAGTCATCCCCTTTGGCAAAAACAAAGTGCCCACAAATTACCACATAGGTGGTAATCCATTAAGTACAGAAGAAGTAATTAGGGACCTGGGGACCCAAGTTGATAGCAATCTCTCATTTGACAACCACGTGGCCAAAGTGGTTAGAAAAACATTTTATATAGCCCACCTAATCATGAAGGGATTCACATCTAGATCAGGGGAGGTCATCGTGCCTCTTTACTCATCCCTCATCAGGCCCATAATTGAGTACAATGCCCCTTTTGGGATGTACCTTACCAGACACCTGCAGCAACTGGAAAGACCCCAAAAGTACCTCACCAAGAGGATCAAAGGGCTCAAACAGATGCCATATGCTGCCCGGTTAAAGAAACTCCAGCTCTACTCAGTGGCATACCGCCTGTTCAGAGGCGATCTGTGCCTGACGTATAAAGCCATGTCCAACCCGGAATTAATGGACATGCTGCAACTCAGAAAAAACAAATCCCATCGAGCTACGCGCTCGAGAGACTTGAACCTCAGCACTGAAATAAATAGGACATGCTGGAGGGGCAGATTCATAACCCAGAGGCTCCCTTCACTCTGGAATAAAATCCCAGTCCAGGTTAGGCAGAGTCCCTCATTGACTCTCTTCAAGAGGAATCTTGATGAGTGGATGGGAGATCATAGGTTTACCCCGGGTATCACTTCTGTGTCACTGTTAGACAGAGGCACAGTATACTAACCTCGAAAAAGGGCATAGCAAAATAAATTTAAAATGGGTGGCGAAAGCCAAACACATTCTGGCTAGGCTTATAAATGCCCTAGGGCAGATAGCCTAGTATGAACCTATGAACCTACTCTGAGGCAAGGGGTGTGTTTGCATTATGCCATGGGTGTAGCTTAAAATGGCAGAATGCAAATATAGCAACCCTACTTCAGAATCCCTGCTTTCTAGCCAAGGCCATTCAGGCTAAGACAAATTCCTTTGTCAAACAAGGTAAGATTTGAATAGAGAAAAATGCTGCTACCTCTATGATCACTGGCAGGGAAACAAATGGATGAAGGTATATCCATCCATGCAGCTTTCCTCAGTCTAGTTAAAGCATCAGCACTATACTCCATGATGGAATCATACACGAACTCTTGTATCTGAAGGCAAATGAAGTCATGATAACTTGAGTCTAGAACTGACTATATGATCGTACACAGCAGGTAAAAACAGTGAGTCCTACTCACACCACCCCTGTCATCATTGGAGTCCCTCAAGGCTTTGTTCTGTGACCAATAGCATCATTTTCCCAGATATTAACTAGCTCAGTATCTACTTCATTGAATATGCAGAAGATTGTGACATTGGCAACATTGCTCTTAAACTCACTGACACCACCTTCCTTCAAACAGCACTTAACATTGCCCACAAATGGTACAGTAGAAACTGCCTGGCTTTCAGGGTCATAAAATGTAGCATTCTGGCACTTCAATTAGTTTATTTTTTCTATCTATGTATCTCTTTATCTATCTATCTATCTATCTATCTATCTATCTATCTATCTATCTATCTATCTATCTGTCTATCTATCTATCTATCTATCTATCTATCTATCTATCTATCTATCTATCTCTATCTATCTATCTATCTATCTATCTATCTATCTATCTATCTATTCTTTGATGGCCAGGTTAGTCCCACCAGGCTAGTAGCCTCTTTTCAGAGGAGCCCCGAGGTTTTTAACCCACACCAGTTTTATAGACTACTGCTGGGCAACAAGTAACCGTTGAAAAAAAATCAAAAAGAACTTGGAGTCCTTGTAGATGATGACCTTGTATGTGATGCCCATATGACCACTGCCATCTACAAAGAATACTGAGTTGCCCATCTGATCCTCTAAGGAGTTGAGAAAAGTTGCCCGACAAGTAGTCATTCACCTTTATACAGCTCTTATCAGAAAAGTTATAGAATACTGCAGTCATACACCATCTGTTGGAACTAGAAAACTACAAAAATTCCTCCCAAAGATAGTAGAAAGGCTGCAAGGCTTGTCTTCCAGTAAAAAAAACTGAATCAAATCCCTCTCTTCTCTGATGGTTTCAAACTTTTTGCTTAGAATATCTCCTGGTGACCTGAATACAAGTAGACACTCATCCTCAATATCACTCATACCAAGAAATATGACAACTTTGCTTCTGAGAAGCTGCCACACCTATGTAATCAGCTTGTGTTCTTAATTAAACTCAATTCATCAATTCATACCTTCAGTAAGTAACTAGGTGACTACATGGGCACCTGGAAAAGTCAACCTGAGATTAGGGGCATAAAGTACCTTGATAACCAATAAGCTGTGAGCTTGCCCACAAAACCTATGAACTTGTGAACCTATGATAAAAATAAAAAGTGGTTAAGGCTTTATGGGCACTAAACATCTATGCAATTTTGCAAAAGGAAGAAAAAAACTCCTGAATAATGTTAACAACACTGGAAGGTAATTTGTTTTTCTTTAAAGGTAAACAGCACCTATAAAAGATCTTTATATAATATAGCCAGAAGAATATACATCACTGTATCAGTGTAATTCCAGAATAACATTATCTCTCAGAGCATTCATATGATTTTATAAATTATACCTTGCTGAAGGTGTAAAATTATGCATTTCTTTTTTTTCTTCCTGCTGCAGACATAACCTTAATGTCTATCAGTCACTTTATGTCTGGCAATTATTATCCAGGATTACAGCAGATGATCTGACCCTTGTTCATTTATCCAAAGGCTTGTCTCTGTTCCACAAAAATGTCAGCTGTCATCCAATGGTTCTTGCTAGATTTGTAGACAAGGGTGTGCTAGATCTCTGGTAAGTATAGAGCAAGGGGCTGAACAGCTAGGAGATCAAAGTTCACCCCACCACTGCCACCATTAATACATTTAAAATCTAAGTTACACCTGATCATCAACTTAGGTTAAAAAAAACTTAAGAGATAACAGTACTAAGCCAAAAAGCCTAACATGATAAATGGTGACCAATTATTAAATACTCAAGGACTAGATTAAAAAGTGATAAAATATGTCCTTACATCACTTCCCTTTCACTGTCAGCATTGGCAGAAGAAAGTCATTCATTTAACAGTGTGCAGTAGTTCAGCAACAAGCCAGCAATTGTTGATTTTTGTATTCAGAGTTGCTGGGGCAAATAAGATTATCTTATTTTAAGCAGCTCTGCGATGTGATTCATCAGTTCGATTTAAGTCCCCTGACAATGATGGTAAGAAGAAAATGTCACACAATACTAGTTACAGAGGCATGCAAAGCAACCACTTAACAGCTAGTTATCACCTCTTGTACATCAAGAGTTCATCTTTATTATTAGCTGCTGATTAGCAGCTTCAGCAAAAAATAAAGGAAGTAGCTTGTAGAAGTTAACGAGATTAGCTGATTCTTATGTGCTAAGATACAAGTTAAACAAAAATGGCAATGTTTATGTGCATATATGCATTTAACTAATAAGTTATAGCTGAAACACAGGAACTCTATTAACCATCTACTTTCTACAGCAGTATTAGCGATGAATGGCTAATGTTTTTTTTTTTCAAAGAACTGCCTTTCCATAGTCATATGACATGGGCAGCATATATGGCAGATAGCCTAGTATGAACCTATGAACCTATATACTCTCCATCTAGCTCTTCTCCATAAACATGTATTTTGGTGGAGAATAGTGACAAAAATATTAGGGAAAAAGGCCTAAACACTGATCCCTGTTGAACGCTCAGGAATACCGGACTTCTTACAGAGGTATGTGCACTTAGGGCACCATACATTTACTATCTCAGAGATAGTTACTTACCCATTTGATCAAGTTGCTAGCGAAAGTTGGTCCCAGTATCATCCTTCACAGAATTTCATGATTGCTAAACTAAAAGCACTGGTGATATCCCAAATGACATCATCATCCTCAGCATAATGTTTATTAAGTACCCCACAAATGCAGAAAGAACACAATACTATCTGGATCTAAATCTGTGCAGTATCATGTAACTAACATTTGTCCCTACATACTCCCTTCATTTAAACTTATCCCTGCTATTTTTCTCACCTTTTCTCTGCAGACACAATAGATTATACTCTGTGCTACAACCTCCTTTCCTTGCCTCGCACATAAACATTTATTTCTTTACCATGCTGTCATTTACATCTTCAGATCATCAGTAACCTTCCATGTTTTCTGGCTTTGTGCTCTTTTTTCTTTTCCTTGTCATGATAAAGTTGTGCTTGAGTTTGTATTTAGAGCTGTTTATATTTTTGCTATTGTGCTGTTCTAATATATGCACATTTGTTACTGTACTTTTTTCTATGTTTTGCCTTTATAGTTGGGCCTTTTCTCCCTGGGATTCCACTGAAAATTGACTCCATACAGCTCAGTGGACTATCACAGTTAACAGACTGAAATAAATAAAATAATTAAATAAAGTAACTAACTTAATTTTAATAAATAATTAACCAGTTACCAGGAGATCAATTTCTGTGGCATCTTGTCCAATGGTAACAGCTTAAAAGATAGTCAGATAATCATTAACTACATTATTTATGCCTTGCTTAGGAACAGATGTCATTCAAGCACATTTAGGAGGCCCATCAGTATAAACAGAATCAGGAGGAGTAAGCATAATAGCACAGTCAGAAGACCCTAACTATACTTAAAAGAAACAGAAGGCTCACAGTAACATTAAAATAATTAGACCTCTACCTCCGCCATGAATAAGAAATCCAGGTTTGTACATCAGCTTTAATGGAAAACAAATCCTCCTAGCAGGATTTGTTAAGTTAGAGGAGCGCATTGAAGTTAACCGAATTGTGGACTCACAGCAGACTAACTAAAATCGCAATGCTAACTTCCTGATATTCACCCACACATTTAAATCTGTCATGTGTAGTGAGAATACACAGTAAAAGCATTGGCGTGTTTGTCATCAAAAAAAAGAAAGGAATGCAGATTCTTCGTATTCTGTACCCCATTAGGATTAATTGCCAATCTGACTTTTTCACGATATTAATAGTTCTGCACAAACTTTTGTTGCTATGAAAAAGCATTAACAAAAATATCATAATAAGATGGCTTGCTCTATTGAGTTTCCACTTAATCAGGCTGCCTCTAATGACTGCAGGTTGTGCAGGTGCATAAATGCTACAGAGCACAAAATATAACAGAAGACAATGTAAAAGAAGGTTTTGTAAAGGTAGCGAGGAGAAGATATGAAAACAGTTATCTAGGATTATAGTACTCCACTTGTAAAAGATGATATTTCTTCTGCATCTAAGAAAATAGACTGCATCTGATCTTCATCCAAACATAGTTAAAGTGCTGTTTTCAACCAACTATTGTGTCAAATGACTATCTGCTCTTTTAGTAAAGACTTAAATCAGATGCTCTTTCATAATGCACAGTGTAGTTAATTTTTTATGTTTATTTCACTTCGTAATACTGCTTAGACCACTAGATGAGTGCTTAGCAAATGAGTATGACAATATTTTGACCATTTATGAAATGCAGCCATGCTGCTTATTAAGATCTGCAAAATCAGGGGTGAGGCAGTGCTCAAAACAGCTAGTCTTTGTTACTGAGAAATCATTTTCTGCTACGTGGATTATTCCATCTTGCACTTCAAAGGATGAAACATTCCAGAGAAAGGGTGCTTCTAACCATGAAGTTAGTCTGATTAGCTGACATACTCATAGGCTCACCAAGTTGTCAGTTAAGAAAAATGAAAAACACCTGGCAATATCTACATGTGGCACCCCCTACATGTTTTCTGCACTTGAACTTCTTCCTAAGCACTCATCACCCCCTCCCCCATATATGCCATTACCATCAAAACAGGCAGAAATGAAACTTCAGCTCTGGCTCTATGGTGAGCAATTCTTGTGTCATCGTGTTGCCTTCATATCCACACATATTTAATAAAGTTTATCACCCATTACCTGCTAAGCTACTTTATAATAGTTAATAACGATCTTTGAAAACATGCAGTACTTTGACTGTTAGGTTTAACATTAGCATCTGATAAGAACCAGATTGGGCTCTACTTAAATAACACTTCCCACAAAAAACAAGCAAGGCTTCCTGTCATTGTAGCATGCTAAAATAATAGAACTGTCTCTATTACTTTCCATCAAACATCCTAGCATATGTACTTTATTAAACAATGAATCTTATTCATAAGCTCCATTGGGAATATAGGTTATAAAGCATCATACAGCCGGAATGCAAATAATGACCTCACAGATGAAGATGGAAACAGATGCATGAAATACAGTTTTCTTTTCTTTATTTATATCTTGTTAGACTTGTTTGCTTTTTAAAAGTGTCTCACCTCAGTAGACACCTCACCGGTATCAACTCATCCAGGAAATCCCTGGAAACATTAGTAATAGATTAAGTACTCAACTGTTTTACTGTCCCCTAAAATTATGTGCTAGTAAGAACTCATGTTAGACCAAAAGCTGAAGCAGCTTTGCTTCTGTTCACTGTCCCTTGCAGTCACACCTCATTATAACAGTAAAGATCAATAAATCACAAGCCAACATAGAATTCTTTCAAATAATCTCCGGATTGCCTTCTTTACAGTCTGTGTGAATGTAGAGCTAACTAGGCTCCTTGGGATGGCTAGAGTTTGCCTGTCTAAAATCTATTCATTTCTTTCTGTAAATAGTGAAAACAGAGGTAAACAATAACATGTAACTCAAATCTTTTCTTACCAAACAGTTGCACAGTCAATCACTAACACAGGATTGTTTCAAGTACGCTTTGAATTCTTTCAAATAAACAGTTGCATAACAGGCTTCACTTACTTATGGTGAATGTCTAGTATGTCTTATCATTTACTCAAACAGCTTTATGGATAAGGCTACTGAGATGCAATCAACACCAAAAAGTACTTTCAGAAGCCTGCCAGTTGTTCATTGGCCAACTACCAGCTGGAGTCTTGGTCACTGAGCAAACGTGATTATGATGGTCACAGGTACTTTTAAATTAAGTATAGTTCCCACTCTAATCTGTGGCAATGTCTATTGTCTACAAATATTTGACAACAGCATCATCAACCCTCTTTTGCACATTTTCTACATGAGGTTGGGGTGCAGTGTTCCCTATTGCCATCTCTCTTGGTTCAGTGTCACTCTCCCACCTCCTTCGGCACTAATGCCTGAACGTCGCAGGTCTTCTCTCACACAACTCATCCAGCTTTTTGCTGGATACCCTTGTTTCTTCTTGCTGTCTTCCTGTCTGTCCCAAATTTTCTTCACCGGATTGTCTTCTGCTTTTCTACACATGTGCTCAAATCACCATAATATGTTTTCTTTGACCTTTTCTGCAATTGGAGCTACTTTGGCTTCTGCTGTTATGTCCTTACTTCTTTGTCTATCCCACAGTGTGCATCCTATCACCTGTCTCAGGCACTTCATTTCCATCATCTCTAGCTTCCTCAGCTGTTCTTCCTTTACTACCCAGGTTTGTGTACCATACGGTAGTACTAGTTGCACCATTGGTTTGTACACCTTACTTTCCAGCTTCTTTAGCATTCTTCTGTCATACACTAACCCTGCTGCTCTATGCCAATTGGCTGCAGCCCCTCTGAATCTAAATTTCACCTCCTCATTCAGACTTCCTTTATTTTCAACCACCCCTCACAGATACTTGAAGCTGATAACCTGTTCCACTATTTTCCCTTCTATCTCAATTCTCAGCTTCTGATTTCCTCCATTTGCTTCCATTACAACTGTCTTATCCACGTTGGTGCAGCGGTAGCATTGTTGCCTCACAGCAAGAGGTTCTCCCGTTCGATTCTCGGCTGGAGTGCGGGGAGTGCCTTCTGTGTGGAGTCTGCATGTCCTCCCCGCGGTTGGGTGGGCATTTGAAAGACATGTGTAAATGGGCGTGCCTTCGTTGAAGGTTGAATGTCGAGCTGGCACCTCGGTGTTCGTGAAAATCTACTGCCAGTCATTAGCAGACTGGAGTTCCGCTGTGGTGAACCCTAACTGGGAAAAGCCGAAAAGACAAACAACAACAACAACAACAACAACTGTCTTATCTGCATTTAGTTTCATCCCACGTACCTTCAGTTTTGCATTTCATTCCCCTATCATTTTCTGAAGTTCTTGCTTGGAGTCTGCCCATAATGCAACATTGTCTGCATACATCAGCTTTGTTGATCTGTCCCTTCCTACTTGTTTGCTAATATAGTCCATCATCAGTATGAACAGCAGTGGGCTCTGACCTGAGACCTGATGCACACCCACTCCCACTGGAACCCCTCTGTGAGGCTGAGCACTGTTCATACTTGAGTGGTTGAGTCAGTTTTCATAGCCTGCAGTAATTCTGCCAATGTTTTTGGAACTTTCAACCATTGCACAACTGCCCAAATCAGCTTTCTTGGGACCTTGTCATATGTGTTTTCCAAGTCTCTTGGACTCTTTCCTCATCTTTAACTTCTTCTCAGTTACCTGTGTCACTGCAAACATCATGTCTGTTGTGCTGCATCCTGATTTGAATCTGAACTGCTCATCTCCCATCTTACTTTTATCTACTCTGCATATTTGTTTATCAATCACCCTTTCCAGAACGTTCATGCATTGTGATAGGAGTTTGATACTTCTATACTAGCCACAGTTGTGAATGTCCCCTTTGTTCTTGAATAGTGGTTTTAGTGTCCATATTCTCCAGTCGTCTGGGATATGCCTCTCTCTCCATACTGCTGTGTGTCCCCTCAGGAGCCATTTCTCCCCATTTCACCCAGTGTCTTTAGCATGTCTGCTGTGACCTCATCTGAGCCTGTTGCTTTCCCTGACTTTAATTTCCTTAGTGCTGTTCTCACTTCTCTTATGGTGGCTGATCCTCTTCTTCCATCGTAGGCTGTTTCCGGGGCAGTACAGGGTCTGTGGGGTTTTCTTCATTGAAAAGTTGCTGTCAGTACTCCTACCATTTTCTTTATATTTCTGTTTTTGCCCTGCAATCTGATATAGTTTCTTGTGCAATCTACTTAGTCAGTTTCTGTAAGCTGGTAGAGTGGCCCTAATGCCTTGTTCTTTGCTACTGTAACTCCTCTATCAACCTATTTGTTAGCCAACCAGTATTCATTCCTTGCTAGCCTGGACCATCTTTTCTATTTTCCACTTTTTCCTGTATTTCTTCTTTCTTTCGTGTGATGACTTCATGTACTTCTGCATTCCACCAAGAGCTTACCATATGTACCTTACTTCCATATCTGGCTAATGCATATCTATTCTGTACTCATCACACATGCTGTTTTGAGGCACTGCCATTCTTCTTCAATTCCATTTAATTTCTCTTCTTCCTCTTCTTCTTGAGGTGCTATTTATTTATTTATTTAACATTTGTTTACCGGGGAAAGTCCGACTTGGAATGAGCCAATTTTCAGTGGAGGCCTGTAGAAAAATGCTCCAGAGCCCTGAGTAATTCCTTGAACCCCTGTGCTTTCTGTCCAGTCAACTTCCAGGTCTTCTGCCTGGTCTTTGTTGACCTTAGAGCTTTCTCTGACCACTGCTTACAGCTGATTGTGGCAAGCAGTGGTTTATGCTTTGGGCTGACTGCTACTCTCTGTTTGACTTTGCAATCACTGATTCTACCCAAGTACACTTTCTTTACTAAGAGGAATTCTACCTGAGTTGCATGTTGGCTACTCTTGTATGTGATCTCATGACTTTCTTTTACTGATCCATATGTTGGTCAGCATCAAAACACTTGCCAGATAGAAGTCTAGAATGGCCTTTTCTTCTTTATTCCTGTTGTCTCACCCATGTTGACCCAGGCAGTCCTCATACCTAGCTATGTCTGTTGATATGTGCATTCAGCTCACCAATTATCAACACCAATACATGTTGTACTGCTTTATCTAGTAGGTCCTGCAGTATTTTCCTCACTATCACAACCTTGCTGTTATGCATAAGCTGACCTTATAAATACTGCCTCATCATTACAGTGGAGTCAGATTGCCATCAGCTTGTCACTAATTCTGATGGCATCCATCCCTCAAAAATATTCCCACACCATTTCTAGCCTGTCCTCCTAAGAAGTAGAGTCTGGATCCCAAGTCAAGTGGCTTTGTTGCACTGCCCTTCAGTCTTGTCTCCTGGATACAGGGGATGTCCAGATTCCTCCTTACCATCATAGGTTCATAGGTTCATACTAGGCTATCTGCCCGAGGGCATTTACAAGCCTAGCCCATAGTTTTGTGGCTTACGCCACCCCTTTAGTATGGGGAACTATACCCATTATTTTGCTGTGCCTCTGTTGAGCAGTGACACTGAGGTAATCCCTGGGGTATATCTGCGATCTCCCATCCATTGGTCAAGATTTCTCTTGAACAAGGCCAGCGAGGTGCTCTGCCTCACATATACCGGGATTTTATTCCACAGCATAGGGAGTCTTTGGGTGATGAATCTATCCCTCCAGCACGTCCTATTAATAGCCGTGTCGGTTTAAGTCTCCGCCCTTGTGGCTCTGACGGATCTAGATTTTTGAGGTGAAGCATATTCATCAAATCTGGGTTTAACATGGCCTTGTATGTTAGGCAAAGGTCACCTCTGAGACTGAATAGAGCTGGAGTTCTTTCAGTCGGGCAGCATAGGACAAATGTTTGAGACCCTTTATCCTTTTGGTGAGGAACTTTTGTGGCCTCCAGCTGCTGCAAGTGTCGGGTCAGATACATTCCGAATGGGGCATTGTACTCAATCATTGGTCTGATGAGTGATGAGTATAGGGAGACTATGACCTCCCTTGATCTAGATGAGAATCCTTCATGATAAGGTGGGCAATGTAGAAGGTCTTCCTAACTACTTTAGCTACATGGGTGTCGAATGACAGACTACTATCAACCTGGGTCCCCAGGTCCCTGATAACTTCTTCTGTGCTCAGTGGATTGCCACCTATTTGGTAGCTAGGGGTAACCTTGTTTTTGGTATGACTATGCATTTTTGGCATTTAACTTTAGGCCATGGCTCTGGCACCAGTTATCCGTTTCTGTGAGACCCTTCTGAAGGATATCTGTGTCAGATGTGTTTTCTACTATAGTTTGCAGTCATCTGCAAACTTTGTCAGCCATAACCCTCCTGTGTTTGCTTGTACTTCGAAAAGTAGATGCCAAACAAGAGTGGGCCCAGGACTGAGCCCTGTGGTACACCACTTGTGACAGGCTTTGAGTCTGACATGGCGCCAGCAACTCTGACCCTGTGGGTTCTGTCACTCAGCCAGTTTGCAACCCATCTTGTGATGTATGGGTTAACATTTAAGCTGATGAGTTTTTCAATGATAAGTGGGGTATTGTATCGGACTGCCTTCTCATCAATGGCCTTGGTGACTGTTTCACCAAGTTTAGAAGGCATGATCTGCCTTTGACAAAGCCAAACTGGGATGGATCCAACGCCTGCAAATTCCTATGTCTTTATTTATGAGGTCCATTATGATCCTCTCCATGGCTTTGCAGATAAGGCTTGTCAAGCTAATGGGCGGTAATTTCCAGGGTCGGTGGAGGTTTGTGAAGTGGGACCACAGTTGCAGTTATCCAGAGGTAAGACTATGATTAAACAGCTTTCCTAGCTGTGGGTTTAATTCCTCGTTGAGTTGGAGCACACAGCGGGGACACCATCAGGTCCCATGGATGCTGTGTTTTTGCTTTGGAGAGCAGTTCTCACTTGGGCGTTGGAGATGTTTGGGGGCTGCAATCGCTTGGTATAGATATCTCTCCTGTTGGGGGAGGGGAGAAGTTTGCACTGAACCTGTCAGCCAGTATGTTGGCAATGTCTGTAGGATCAGTAATCTTCACATCATTTTGAACTAGTTCTGAGCATATCTGGGAGTTTCCTCCCAGGTTTCTGCCTTATGATTGTCTTTTGAGTCTTTAGCTATTTTTCTCTCAAAATTTGCTTTGGATGATGTTATGAGAGCTCTTAGTTTTTACTTATAGTGATCAAGGGTGTCTTACCTTTTAAGGATTTTGCTCTATCTTGTAGTAGTTTGTTGTAGAGTTTGTTTATGGCTGGGGTCCACCAGACTTTTGGTACAAAGAGTCTTTGTTTTGCTTGGGATTGCCTTATCCATGCGGTCCTGCAGGTGCTGGTAGAAGGCATTTGTAAGTGATTCAGCGGCTTGAGTACTGCCACACTGTTCTTTACTGTGGTCTTTTTATTTCAGGTGGGGTGGGATGAGGACCTCCAGTGAGATTAGTTTGTGATCTGATCTCACCAGTGTGTTGAACATTGTGTTAGTGATGATGAGATTGGTGACTAGTTGCGAGTAGTGTTCCCAGTCTATATTACTAGTGTTTTCTGGCCTGTAACATGCTACAATTTACAGAGCAGTTTTTGTGTTCTAGGGTGGTAGGTTTAGAATTTGGCCTTGCCTAAAAAAGGCACTGGGGGTGGCAGAGCCTTTGCCAATATCCGAATCCTAGGTCAGGGTGGTGCCTCTCCTTCTTGCAGCTTGCTTGTCCAGCATGTCATCCCAGGCAGAGGCAGACATTATCCCTTCCCTGATGAACACCACCTCAAGCCAATTGTTAAAGCTGATCATCTTATCTCTGTATTGTGGCATCATTCTGTGGAAGGTAGGATACTGCTCAAGAAGGTCAGTTCATACAACCCTGGGCTGCTATAAATCAGAGAGCTCCTCAAAATCTCTTTTCATGTAGTCAAGGGTCGTACATCACAAGGAGGTCGCCTACACCAGCTGCGGACAATGACTGAGTCACATTTGCTGTTGAGAGACCTGACCTTGGCGTTATGTGGTGTGGATGGAGCGTACGACAGCAGCTGCAGCTTGACTTTCTCCTTACTCAGTCTGGTGAGCAGGGGCGTCAGTGTGTCTGACTATGGAGCCACCAATGACTAGTGTGTCTGGCATTGTGTGTGTTTGGCCTTGTGGGCTGTTGACTGTTTGTTGACACTCTGAATGTGAGGTCTATGTGTTGTAGGTGTTGTGTTGGTCTGTTGTGTGTCTTGGTTGTGGTGTTGGTAGGGGTTTTGGTTGATTTTTTGATTGATTTTGCCCGAGTATGTCTGTGTGTGTTTATGTGTATTTACATGTGTTGTGAGTGGTGGTGTGTGACTGGGGGTATGGTGGTATTGTTCTGTGTCTTCTGGTCTGAGACTGGTCGCCCTCAGCCTGTGTTGAAACTCAGCCTCCAGTTTGTACGTATAGTGAGGAGGATGCATGTGTTTGGTGTTTGAGGGAGGAGGAGTTGTTGTCTGTGTACATGAGGCAATTAGGCTGGATAAGGAATATTCTCTGAGCAGGAGATAGAGCAGGAGACTAGGACCCCAGGACACTCCTAACTGGACTAGAGAGACTGAACACAAACTTTAAAATCCGGGATGAGGATGTGGGGGACCGAGGGTTGGAGGTGGGGTTTTTTCTTTAAAGATCTATCTATAAGAGTGTTCAAGGTAGGAAGTACTGTAGGAGCAAGTGGAGTGAGAGACAGATGAAAAAGAGTACTTGGAGTCAAGTTAGTATAGATGATAGGAGAAGGTAATAGTTAGAAGAAGGGATGCTTAAAGTAAGATTGAAAAGAATAGATTGTCTGCAGTGTGTTAGAGAAGTGAGTAGTTAGAGTGTTAAACTTGAGTTTTACCTGTTTATTTTAGTAATTTAGTAAAAGTTACTATTTTTAAACAGCAAGATATTTTAGAAGGTTTAGTTACTTTTGTATTTACTTTGAAATTAAAATAATGAGGATGGCCAATAAATTTAAATAATTTAAGGGGTTGGATTTCAAATAAGGAAAGTGTGATGATTGCTCATATATCAGTGGATTAGAAATGAGATATATGGTCAGATTGATATAAGGTAAGAGGAAAGGCAACTTAAAAGACAATCAGGGATAACAAGAGAACTTAAAGAGAAGTAGACTTAAAAAATGGGTTGATGAGATAGAACAGGTCTCAAGCTGTGTGGTCTCTGCTGTATAAACTAAATGAAAGTTAAAACAAAATGCAAAAAAAAAAACAAAGATAAAAAAAGAACAGAAAACTAAATTACAAATATAAAAAAAGTACAAGAAATACAAAATATAAACAAACAAACCTTTCAAGAACAGCAAACAGCAAACAGAGTCTGAATATAGTCCTTTCTTTAGCAAGCTCTGAAATGTTTTAGTTTTTAGCTTAAATAGGAAATTTTTACCCCTAGCTCCACCCCTCTGTTAACAAGTGATTAACCTTAAGTGACCTCTCTTCTGTCTTTGTTGAATGAGCCTTTTTAATAAAGTGTCCTTATCTCTGCCTGACTCAGAAAGAAGAGCTGTTAAAACTTTTGAGAGTTTAATATTGCTGTTAAGACAGAAACCAAAAAAAAGCACAGGTAAAGGCAAAACAACCACAGTAAAGTACAGGCAATAAGGCAATCTTCTAATACAAAAATAACAGCAAACTCTGAGCAGCTTTTGGTCAATTAGTTTTATGTTCAGGTTTTAGGTTCATAGGTTCATAGGTAGGTACTAGGCTATCTGCCCGAGGGCATTTATAAGCCTAGCCAGAGTTTGTCGGATTTTGCTGCCCCATTGATTAATTAACTCATCCTCTGTCAAGCAGAGCCAATGAAGTGATCCCAGAGGTGTATTTTCTGTTACCCATTCACTCGTCAAGGTTTCTCTTGAAGAGTGTTAGTGAGGGGCTCTGCCTAATGTAGTTTGGAATTTTATTCCAAAGCATGGGGAGTCTCTGTGACAGGAATCTCTCCCTCCATCATATTCTATTTATTGTTGTGGTGAGATTTATCTCACTAGAGTGTGTGGCTCACAGTGACTTGGATTTCTTTAGGTGGAGCATGTCCATCAATTCTGAGTTGGATATGGCTTTGTAAGTCAGGCAGAGATCACCTCTGAGTAAGCAATATGCCACTGAGTACAGCCAGAGTTTTTTTCAGTCGGGCTGCATAGGACATTTGTTTGAGGCCAGTAATCCTTTTGGTTAGGTACTTTTGTGGTCTTTCCAGCTGTTGGAAGTGTCTTGTGAGGTACATCCCAAATGGGGCATTGTACTCTATGCTGGGTCTAATGAGTGACAAGCAGAGGGGCACTATAACCTCTTTGTTTCTAGATACAAACCCTTTAGTAATTAGATGGGCCACATAGAAGGATTTCCTAACTACTTTGGCAATATGATTGTCAAAGGAGAGATTACTATCTACCTGGGACCCAGATCTCTTATTACCTCTTCTGTATTAAGGGGGCTGCCACCTATGTGGTAATTCGTAGGTGTTTTGTTTTTCCCAAACGGGATGACTATGCATTTTTTGGCACTTAGCTTGAGGCCATGACTTTGACACCAGGTGTCCATCTCAATAAGGCCCTTTTGGAGGATGTCCATGTCAGCCGGAGAGTCAGTTATGGCTCCCAGTTTGCAGTCATCAATGAACATGGTTAGCCATAGTCCTCCTGTGTTTGCCTGTACTTCTGAGAAGTATATGCCGAACAGTAGGGGTCCCAGGACTGAGCCTTGTGGGACACCACTTGTGACTGGTTTAGAGTCAGACCTGCAGCCCGCTATTCTTACCGTGTGAGTTCTGTCTGTAAGCCAGTTGGCAACCCATCTCGTGACGTCGGGGTTTATGTTCAGGCTGGTGAGTTTTTCTGTAATACCCAAGTGGGGAATGTTGTCGAAAGCCTTGGCGAGGTCAAGGTAGGCTGTATGAACCACCTTTCCCTCGTCTATGGCTTTGGTGACTGTCTTGAAGAAGTCAACCAGGTTTAGTAAGCATGATCTGCCCTTAACAAAGCCAAACTGGGTCGGGTCAAGTGTTTGGAGGTTTCCAATGTCTTTGTTAATGAGTTCTATGATGATGCGCTCCATAGCCTTGCAGACCAAGCTAGTCAGGCTTATGGGGCGATAGTTACCAGAGTCAGTTGTGGCCCCTCCTTTGTGGAGTGGAATTACCATTGCTGTGTGCCATTCTATGGGCATGTAGCCTGTGGAGAGGCTGAGGTTGAACAGCGTGTTTAGGTGGGGGGTTAGTTTGTTCTGTAGTTTGTGCAAGACGCAGCCTGGGACACCATCTGGTCCCACTGATGCTGTGTTTTTGGCTTTTGAAAGGGCTGTTTTCACCTGTGCGTCTGTAATTTTTGGGACACTACACTTTTCCGGTATTGTTGTGGGCCCTTTTGGAGGTGAGAGGGGGGTGAAGTTTGCACTGACTCTATCTGCCAGGATGTTGGCAATATCAGTAGGTTCAGTATATTTTGTGCTATTTTGCACTAGTTCAGTGCATATCTGCGAGTTGCCACTTAGATTCTTAACATAGCTAAAGAAGGCTTTGTTGTTAGCTTTTGAATCCTTGGCTATTTTTCTTTCGAAGTTAGCCTTGGATGATTTCATGAGGGACCTTAGTTTCTTACTGATACTGATCAGGGATGTGTTTCCTTCTTAGGATTTGCTTTTTTGTTCAACAAGGCTATCCCAGTAACCCAATATGGGTAACTGGATACTGGTTGGTCAGTATCTTATTGACTCATGGCTGCTGGGCTTTATGGTGGGCACACACTGGTAAATGGGTCCCTTGTGCAGGTAGGAGTAGGCAAGTTTCTCAATCCACTTATCACTGACAAATACCCATGGCCATTTGGTGACATTAGTCAACATGACTGAATCACATAGAGATGTATTTTACACCATTATGTAGCTAGCCCTGCTACAGTGCTCAGTCTGTGATCTGTGTTCTCCTATCCTGATGATACTGAGCACCACAGTAAATGCCTAAAGTGGTCTGTCTATACAACCCTTCCTCCCACTATAGTGTACCATCTAGAGTCTGTGATGTTGCCTACAACTCCATTCTTGGGCAAGTTTGAGATTAAAACATTTTTTTTGGAGGTGGGAGGAACCCCACAGGCCCACGGGGAATACATTTGGCATAATAGTTAAGGTCTTTGCCTCCCATACACAAGGTACACGTTTCAGTCCTGACTGCTGGCCAGTGCTTATATAAAATTTATAAATAGTTGACAGTTATGAGTTATGTATCTGGAAGTACATATCTCACGCTGAGGTCATCACTCAGCATCTCATATCATATTTGGCTTTTTTGCAGTACTCATGCCTCAAAGAAGTTCCATTTTTACTTAAGTGGTATCAGAGTTATTAGCCGGTTTATTCAGTTTCTCAAATGTATTTTGGGGCAGGTTAAGTAATGCTATGGTTGATTCAGGTTTTATTATTTATTACTTATTAGCATTTCTTTACCGGGAAAGTCCAACTGGGATACTTTTCAGTAGAGGCCTGGGGAGAAAAGCACCACAGTTAACAAATCTCACAAGATGTCATATAATACAATACAAAATAAAACAATGCAAAACAGCAGATGTTAAACATCACAAGCAAGATATAAAAAATAGCGTGAGTGTGGTGTGTGTGTGTGAGTGTGTGTGTGTGTGTGTGTGTGTGTGTGTGTGTGTGTGTGTGTGTGTGTGTGTGTGTGTGTGTGTGTGTGTGCGCACGTGTGTGTGTGTGTGTGTGTGTGCGTGTGTGTGTGTGTGTGTGTGTGTGTGTGTGTGTGTGTGTGTGTGTGTGTGTGTGTGTGTGTGTGTGTGTGTGTGTGTGTGTGTGTGTGTGTGTGTGTGTGTGTGTGTGTGTGTGTGTGTGTGTGTGTGTGTGTGTGTGTGTGTGTGTGTGTGTGTGTGTGTGTGTGTGTGTGTGTGTGTAAAAACAGCTCTAGGGCACCATTATACCTAAGTCTAGACCTGTACATACAGTTGCTGTAATGTATCATTGTTGCAACCAAATGTCAGTAACTGTAAATACCCCTTTGTGAGATGGGCCAACATAGTGTGGTACATAGGCCTGTTATAATGTAAGACCACTGTAGCTACAGGTCTGTCTGAGCTTACTACTCGTAAAAGCTTGCAGCATGAACTAAAAGGATTCTTAGGAGGGGCGACAGTGACAGGATGATAGGTAGACTGGAAGTACCTAGGGCGCCCCCAACTTGACATCTGCTGGGGGTGTCCCCAAAATGGTAACACCAGCCCTGGTCTAGCAACTGGCTTGATGGTAACCAATATATAATTTAGCAAGAGAAACAGTCACAAGATCACATACAAGACTGGTCGACATACAACTCAAGTAGACTCCCTCCTCCTAAAGAAAGGGAACACAGCATAAATCACTGGTTGTCCCAATCAGCCTTAAGCAGTAGTTATAGACATCTACAAGGTCAGCGAAGACTAGGCTGAAGATCTGGAAGCTGACTGGAGAAAAAGCACAGGGATTCAACGATTTACTAAGGCCTCTGGCACCTCAGTTAGATGACAATATAGGTGGAGTAGAAGAAGAATGTCAGCCCCTCAAAACATCATCTATGAGGACTATAGAACTGATATGACACTGGGCCAGGAATGGAAATAAGGTATGTAAAGAAAATTGTTGGTGAAATGCAGAAGTCCAGGAAGCCATCAGAAAGAAGGATTGCAGGAAAAAGTGGGCGATAGAAAAGACAGATCACACTAAGAAGGAAAACTGGTTGGCTAATAAACAAGCTAAGAGAGGAGTTACAATAGCAAAGGCCAAGGCATCAGAGGAACTCTACCAGCTCCTTGAAAGTGACTCATTAGATGGCACACACAAACTCTATCAGGTTGCGAGGCAAAAACAGAAAGATAAAGAAGATTGTCAGACACCCTTCATAAGGGATGCAAGCAACAACCTGCTCATCAGTCCACATGACATCAAAGGCAGAAGGAAGGAGTACTTTCAGTAGCTTCTGAATGAAGAAACCCCCATAGAAGCTGTACTGCCCCAGGCACAGCCTACAATAAAATAAATGAGTAGCTCATCACAGAAGAAGTAAGAGCAGCACTGAGGAAAATGAAGTCAGGGAAATCAAAAGGCTCAGATGAGGTCAGAGCAGATATGATAAATCTGTGGGGTGAGATAAGCAAAAAATGGCTCCTGAGGGTATTCAAAGCAGTATGGGGAGAAAGGTGCAGCCCAGATGACTGGAGAATAAGCATGCTAGTCCCAGTATTCAAAAATAAAGGGAACATTCACAACTGTGGACAGTACAAAGCTATTGCAACTCCTCTCTTAGCCTGCTTATTAGCCAACCTGCATGAAAGTTCTAGAGAGGGTGACTCATTAATGAATACGCAGAGTAGTAGAAAGTAAGGTGGTAGATGAGCATTTCAGATTCAGATCAGGATGCAACACAACTGACCTGATATTTGCAGTGAGAAGGAGAGTCGAGAAGAAGATAGAAATGAGGAAGCAGTCCAACTGGGCATTCCTGTTCTTGGAGAAAGTATATGACATGGTCCCAAGAAAGCAGATTTTGACAGTCCTGAGGTGGTTTGAAGTCCAAGGAACTTTGGTAGAATTAGTGCAAGCTATGTACAAGGACCCAACGACTCAAGTATGAACAGTTTTTGGTCTCATAGAGGGATTGCAAGTGGGAGTTGGTGTGCATCAGGGTCTGGCTCTAAGCCCACTGCTGTTCATACTGGTGATAGAATATATTAACAAAAAGATAGAGAAGACAGCTCAACAAAATTGTTGTATCCAGACAATGTGGCATTATGCGTAAACTCTGAGCAAGAAATTCAGCAAAGGATAGGAGAGTGGAACGCAAAACTGAAAGCACATGGGATGAAACAGAGTACAGATAAGAAAGTTGTAATGGCAGCAAATGGGGGAAATCAAAAGAAGCTGAGACTTGAGACAGAAGGGAAGATAGTAGAACAGCTAATAGCTTCAAGTATCTGGAAAGGATGGTTATGGAGAGGGGAAGCCTGAATGAGAGAACGCAGCTAGAATCAGAAGGGCTGAAGGCAACTGGCATAGACTGTCAGTGGTAGTGTATGACAGAAGAATGCCAAAGTTGCTGAAATGTGAGGTGTAAAAAACAGCACTGCAACCAGTAATGCTATATGATATAGAAACCTGGGCAGTAAAGTTAAAACAGTTAAGGAAGCTAGAAGTGATGGAGATGAAGTGCCTGAGACAGATGATAGGATCCACACTGTGTGAGAGATGAAGAAATGAGGACATCAGAGTAAAGTGAAAGTCGCGACGATTGTAGAGAAAGACAAATAGAACAGATTACAGTGGTTTGGGCACATGTTCACAAAAGCAGAAGACAATCTGCTGAAGAAGATCTGGGACAGACAGGAAGTAGGGAAGAGGAACCAAAGGTGTCCAGCAAAGAGATGCATGGACTGTGTGTGAGAGAAGACCTATAACAGTCAAGCATGACTGCTGAAGAAGGTAGGAGAATGGCGCTGAATTGATAGAGTTGGTGACAGGATAGTTGACACAGCACACCGACCCCATGTAGAAAATGTGAAAAATGGGGGTGATGATGACGACGTCAAAGTCCAAACATCTTAAAGTGATTTAACTTCTATACTAAAAAGAAAATCAAAGTCAAAACAGTAGCAACTGTCAAATCAGTGTTTATGGCTTGTAAACAAATTCCTTTGAAATGCAGCCTTTTAGAGTACCTGAGCTAAATTAAGTCAGAGGAATCATCTCAGAATAAAATATGCATTACATACAATGACTGCATTAGCAACATGTTCTAGCTCAGAGTAACCCTTTAATAGATGGTTACTACATAAACAAATAAACAAACAACTCAGTGGACTGGAATTAATGAAGAATTCTTTAATCCACAACACAATAGTGGGGGGAGTAGTAGAAATTTTTTGTTTTGTTTGATTTTTTTTTTTTATTAAAGAAGTTAAATCATCTCATGATATTTCACTTTCTATCATTATAAAACACCTTCAATTGTATTGATAACAAGAACATAGAAAGTGCAATGCCAAGCAAGGTAAGAACTCTCTCATCAATCTAAATAAACAACTCAAGGGATTAATTAAGTCAACCAAAGCCAAATGTGAGTAATTGTAGCCTGCCAGGTAGAGGCATAGCACCCTGGGCTGGTACAATGAACCAGTGGCCCACCCCCTTAGCTCTTAAGGTGAAGAGAAAAAAAAGCACTTTACTGTAATAATCTGATCACTGCATTGTAAGCAATCAGATTATCACAGTTAAATCTACATCCCCCCATCTCCCCCCAGCTCTTCCATTGATGAGAAGAAAAATAAAATAGACGTTCCTTCTACTTGCACACCAAATAGGTGGCCAGATGCATAACATACCCCCTTCCTTCCAGCCCCAGATATTCAGGTCCCAAATACAGGCTTTGCTGTATTCTGGACTTTTGGAAAGTTCCTGTGTTGCCCATTTCCTTTCTTGGATAAAGGGAGGCTTTTTTGTTCACCAGTGGCAGTGGGGAGCTTGGAGCAGCCTATCTATCCCTGGAGGAGTGTTCCCAGCACAAGAATCTGGTAGTGTTTTGGCCGTTTTGGGCCAATTTCTAGCTCTTTCAAGTCCCCCTGTATAAAACCCGCTTTAGCGCAGCTTTGCACGATTTTGCGCATAGCACAGCATCGGGCAGCGCCGCTTATTTGGGTTTAAACCATTCTCAGCTCCAAAAAGTCTGCTCTTCACTTTTTCCCTTAGAACTGATCTAGTTCCCATAATAAACACTCTATTCCCACTCTAAAGCCTGGCACTTGCTCACTAAAGCAATTATATAAGTCAGCACTAAAAAATTAAAAGCACTACACCCTCACAAACTCCCCTTGAGTACTTTGTTCCCCATTGGCCCTTTTTTCAATTATAAAGGAATTCCCAGTACTATTCTAGCATGTCCAAATGTCAGTTGTCAATCTCCTCTCTGGTCCAGCTGGTGAATCTGGGAATCTTGAGGCAATGTTACAACTGCCTCATGTACACAGACAACCCTCTCCTCCTCCCAACAAATTCCAACACATGTGAGAGATGCAACCATATAGCCAAACTGCAGGCTAAGCTCTCTCAACTCAGTACTGGCGTAACCAGTCAGGAGGAAAAGGAAACCACACTCACTACAATTCCAGTCTCACATAGATCTACCACGACAGCAAACCAAACACATAAACACACAAAAACATACTCGGAGGCTCTAAATAAAAATCTGCCTAAGCAGCAGAGACATCCAAAGTAGACATCCAAGCAACCACTACCCCAAAACAAAATAAGTGCAACACATAGCTCACAAAGCCAGTGTGCCGAACAGTCACAGCCCTTAAGGCTAAACAACACACCTGATACACTTGTAATAGGTGACTCTATCATCAGGCACACTGACGTCCCGCTCACCAGGCTGAACAAGGAGAAGGTCACGGTGAGCTGCCTGTTGGGCGCTAGGATCCACCACATAACACAAACACTCAGGTCACTCCAAGGCAAGTACAAATATGACTCAGTCATTGTCCATGCTTGTGTGAATGACCTGAGATGTACCTCCCTGGACTACATGAGAAGAGACATAGAGGAGCTCTCTGTATGACCCTGACCTTGAGTAGCATCTTACCCTCACCAAGAATGATGCCACAATATGAAGACAAGATGATCAATTTCAACAATTGGCTTAAGTATTGGTGTCATTCAAAGGGGATCCAATGCCTGTCTGCCTGGGATGACAACATGCTTGACAAGCCATGATGCTTCGCTAGGGACGGCTTGCACCTGTCACCCCTGGGCTTTCGGATATTGGCAAAGGCTCTTGCCACCCCCATAGTGCCTTTTTTAGGCAAGGCTCAAAAGACAAACCCACCTCCATAGGTATGACAAGGGATAAGAAACTAAGAGTAATGCTACTCAACGCCAGAAGTCTAAACCTTAAGATGCACGCACTCAAAACTCTCCTTAGCATGGAGAACATTGATATCTGTGCAGTAACAGAAACCTGGTTCAAGGCTCCCAAGAGCACCCCAGCACTACCAGGTTATACCTCATACCATGCTTTTTGGCCCCAAAACTTGGACCGAACCACAAAAGGAGGGGGAGTATCAATATTCGTCAAAGATACCCACACCTCCAGGTTAGTGGCACAGCACGAAGCATCAGAGACTATCCATGTGCAACTAACAGTGGGTAAAACTGCCTTCCAGTTTATAGCCTGCTACAGACCACCCTCCCAAACCCAGGAACCCCACTCGGCCTTCCTGAGAACACTGGAAAATATGAAGGTCTTTCCAAACACCATTATATTGGACAACTTCAACTACCCTAACATAGACTAGGAGCATTACTCTAGCTCCAACACCCTAGCCCAAAGGTTCCTAGAATTTATAAACTCAAATGCTATGGAACAACTTGTTGCCACTCCCACAAGAGAGGAAAACATACTGGACCTGATCATCACCAACATGGGGACTGTATGCTCCAGACCAGAAGTGTATCCCTCACTGGTAAGATCAGACCATAAACTAATCTCACTAGATATTCACATCCCAACCCCAGCCCCTGCCCAGAAAACCACAGTGAAAAACTTCTCTAAAGCAAATTTCACACTCCTCAAAACCGAGGTGGAATCCTTCAAAGCCCCCAGGCCTGTGGAAAATACGGCCCAGACTGCAGAATCCTTTATAAACGCATTCTATGAACACCTTCAGGAATGCATGGATCATGCAATCCCAAATAAAACCAAGACCCAATCCTCCAAAGTTAGGTGCCCTGTCTGGTGGACCCCAGCCATAAACAAACTATACAATAGAAGGAGGAAGCTACTACATGATAGAGCGAAATCCCAAAAAGGGAAGGCATCTCTGATCAGTATTAGCAAAAAACTACGGGCACTCATAAAATTGTCTAAGGCCAGCTTCGAGAGAAAAATTGCACAGGACACTAAGGATAATCACAAGGCTTTCTTTAGTTATGTTAGGAACCTGGGTGGGAATTGCCAGATATGCTCAGAATTAGTCCAAAATTACAAAAAATACACCGAATCCACAGACATTGCCAACATCCTAACTGACAGGTTCAGTGCAAACTTCTCACCCCCTTCCCCACCAAAAGGGCAAATATCTATCCCAGCAGAGTGCTGCCCCCCTGACATCTCAGATGCTCAGGTAAGAGCCACCCTCTCCAAAGCAAAAAACACAGCATCAGTGGGACCAGACGGTGTCCCGGGCTGCATCCTACATGAACTCCAAGAAGAACTAAACCCAAACATAAAACTACTGTTCAGTCTCAGCCTTACTACAGGATATGTACCCAAAGAGTGGTGTACAGCAACAGTGGTCCCTCTTCACAAAGGTGGCACCTCAACGGATCCTGGAAACTATCGCCTCATAAGCTTGACTAGCTTGGTCTGCAAAGCTATGGAAAGGATCATCATGGACCTCATAAATAAAGATATTGGGGACCTACAGACACTGGATCCTACCCAGTTCGGCTTTGTTAAGGGCAGATCCTGCCTCTTAAACCTGGTTGATTTCTTTGAAACAGTCACCCAGGCCATTGACGAGGGGAAGGTGGTCCACACAGCCTACCTGGACCTTGCAAAAGCCTTCGATACAATACCCCACTCGGGCATTATAGATAAGCTCACCAGCTTAAATATAAACCCCTATGTCACTAGATGGGTTGCAAACTGGCTCAAGGACAGAACCCACATGGTTAGAATTGCTGGAGCCATGTCAGACTCCAAACCAGTTACAAGTGGCATCCCATAAGGCTCAGTCCTGGGACCTCTCTTGTTCGGTATATATTTCTCGGAGGTACAGGCTAACACGGAAGGACTGTAGCTGACCAAGTTCGCAGATGACTGCAAACTGGGCGCCATAATAGACTCTCCAGCTGACACAAGCATCCTACAAAAGGGCCTCATAGAAACAGGCAACTGGTGCCAGAGCCATGGCCTCAAGCTAAATGCCATAAAGTGTATAGTCATCCCATTTGGCAAAAACAAAGTGCCCACAAATTACCACATAGGTGGTAATCCATTAAGTACAGAAGAAGTAATTAAGGACCTGGGGACCCAAGTTGATATCAATCTCTCATTTGACAACCACGTGGCCAAAGTGGTTAGAAAAACATTTTATATAACCCACCTAATCATGAAGGGATTCACATCTAGATCAGGAGAGGTCATCGTGCCTCTTTACTCATCCCTCATCAGGCCCATAATTGAGTACAATGCCCCTTTTGGGATGTACCTTACCAGACACCTGCAGCAACTGGAAAGACCCCAAAAGTACCTCACCAAGAGGATCAAAGGGCTCAAACAGATGCCATATGCTGCCCGGTTAAAGAAACTCCAGCTCTACTCAGTGGCATACCGCCTGCTCAGAGGCGATCTGTGCCTGACGTATAAAGCCATGTCCAACCCAGAATTAATGGACATGCTGCACCTCAGAAAATCCAAATCCCATCGAGCTACGCGCTCGAGAGACTTGAACCTCAGCACTGAAATAAATAGGACATGCTGGAGGGACAGATTCATAACCCAGAGGCTCCCTTCACTCTGGAATAAAATCCCAGTCCAGGTTAGGCAGAGTCCCTCATTGACTCTCTTCAAGAGGAATCTTGATGAGTTGATGGGAGATAGTAGGTTTACCCCGGGTATCACTTCTGTGTCACTGTTAGACAGAGGCACAGTATACTAACCTCGAAAAAGGGCATAGTAAAATTAATTTAAAATGGGTGGCAAAAGCTAAACACATTCTGGCTAGGCTTATAAATGCCCTAGGGCAGATAGCCTAGTATGAACCTATGAACCTATTTCTGCTCCCTTTTCCAATCAACTTTCAAGATATTTTCCATTTCTGTTCCCTGTCCCAATCCACTTTCAAGATATTTTATTAAAAAAAATTCTTCTTTGAACTACAGCAAACTATTTGCTACAGCTTATACCATGCCTGCACAGAGCACTGCAGTGCTGCTGTTGTAGTTTTAAAAAAGTCTTCTTTTTAAACTGCAGCAAACTGCTTGCTACAAATGTAAACAACAGTTGCTACATTTTATAACCTGCCTGCACAGAGTGCTAAAGCTTTCAAGTTTTTGTTAAAAAAATTATATTTAGCCTGTCGCAAACTGCTTGCTACAATACAGCAAGCAGTTGTTACAGTTTAGACCACATGTGGAGCACACCATAGCTCACGTTTGACCACAAATGCAGTACCAGCTTTTAATAGCTGGTATTGCATTAAAAAAGATCTGGATCAGCTGATCACACCCCCAACACTTTGACGTCAAAGCAGTTGCCCCTCTCACCCCACCCTAGCTACACTACTGCCCCCAGAATATGGACTACCATAAGGCATTATTTGGCTGTGTCCAAAACCTCAAAGGCAATGTGCTGAACTAATTGCAAATGCAGCCAGTTATACTGATCTGGGGGATACAGAAATTCACTAGCTGTTAAATTCACCTCCAGTTTTACCCACTTTCTCCCCCAGATACCTCTCAAGAAATTCCTCCAACTAACGCTCCCCCAATTTTGACTATGGAAAAGGTCCTCAATGCACTCTCCAAGGCCAAAAATAACTACATCAGTGGCACTCACTAAGATCTCAGGATGCCTCCTTAATAGCATGAAGCATGACCTATCAGACCCACAAGAAGCACTATTCAGTTGAAGTCTCCAAACAGACTTCATGCCTGATGAATGGAGGACTGTACCTTTTAACCCTCTGCACAAGGGCATGTTTTCCATGGGTCTCGAAACTACTGACCCATAAGCCTGAAAAGTCTCATATGTAAGGCCATGGAAACAATAACAATGGACATGATTTATTTTATTTTATTTATTTATTTATTTGGCATTTGTTTACCGGGGTGGTCTAACTGGGTCTACAGAACCCGTTTTCAGCAGAGGCCCGGGGAGAAAAGCTCCACATACAGTACAATACAAATACAGTATAATCCAATACAATAAAGATTACATTAGAAATACTATACAAAAAAATAAGTTGAAAGAACAAACTGCTACAAGATGTAATATATTACTACACAGCTAGACAATTCTATAAATTTAAAACATTACAAACGATAATAGTCACTCTCATCATACATGATGTAGACAGTGTCCAAAAAAAATGTATATAGGTAGTGCAATGTGTGACACTGACTGTTATAGTACATGCAACATAAAATGTTAGTTTCGGTTAGGAAAATAGCAGCCAGAAAGTTAGTGATGCAGATTGATAGTGAGAGAGAGTTAAGAAGAATAGAAGCCATAAAGCCTGAGCAGTAGCTTAAGGATATGGTATAAAAACAGAGAAAGAGTTAGAAGAGCCTTAGGATCTTGCAATCTGTGAGGGATTGAAATGTGACAGAAGAGGAAGACCTGAGCATTAGGCAGGCTTTATGCAGGAGCACAGCCATGTATTTTTGAGATGCTCATAGGTTCATAGTTTCATAGGTTGGTACTAGGATATCAGCCCTAGGGCCTATACAAGCCTAGCCAAACAATTCCCCAGATATTTCTTCCCACAATATTTACTTCCCTGGACCCCTGTCTAGCAGGGCGACTGACATGATCCCCAGGGTGAATTTCCTATCTCCCATCCAATCATCAAGGTTCCTTTTGAAGAGGTCCAAGGAGGTGCACTGCTTGACATGTATGGGAAGTCTATTCCAGAGTATGGGGAGTCTCTGGGTCAGTAACCTATCCCTCCAGCATGTTTTGTTCACTGTGATGACAAGGTTTAGATCCCTGGAGAGTGTGGCTCTGAGAGATTGGGATTTCTTTAAGTCGCAGCATGTCCAACAGCTCAGGGTTTGACATGGCCTTGTGTGTTAAGCAGAGATCGCCTCTGAGTAGACGATATGCCACAGAGTATAGCTGGAGTTTTTTTAGATGGTCAGCATAGGGCATCTGCTTTAGGCCTGTGATTCTTTTAGTAGGTATTTCTGCGGCCTTTCCAGCTGTTGCAGATGTCTTGTGAGGTACATACCAAATGGGGTGTTGTACTCTATAATGGGTCTAATGAGGGATGAGTACAGTGGGACAGTAACCTCCTTTTTTTCTGGATGAAAAGCCCTTAGTGATGAGGTGTGCCACATAGAAGGATTTCCTGACTGTTTTGGCAATGTGGTTATCGAAGGTGAGACCACTGTCCGCCTGTGTCCCTAAGTCTTTCATCACACTTTCAGTGTTTAGTGTACTGCCACCTATGTGGTAACTTATGGGTATATTATGTTTCCCAAAAGGGATAACTATACATTTCTTGGCATTAAGCTTGAGCCCATGGCTCTGGCACCAAGCATCTGTTTCTGTAAGGCCCTTTTGTAGAATATCCACATAATTTGGGGATTTAATAATGGCTCCCGGTTTGCAGTCATCTGCGAACTTTGTTAGCCAGAGTCCCTTAGTGTTGGCCTGTACTTCAGAGAAGTAGATGCCAAACAAGAGCGGTCCCAGGACTGAACCCTGAGGTACTCCACTTGTCACTTGTCTGGAGCTGGATTTGAAGTCGGCTACTTTAACAGTCTGGGCTCTGTCAGTAAGCTAGTTGGCAACGCATTGAGTGACATAGGGATTTATGCCCAGCTTAGAAAGTTTATCTATGATTCCAGAGTGGGTAATGGTGTCGAAGGCCTTGGTGAGGTCCAGATAGGCTGTGTAGACTGCCTTACCCTTGTCCGCAGCTCTGGAGACTGATTCGAAGAAGTCAATCAGGTTCAGAAGACAAGAGCGGCCCTTCACAAACCCAAACTGGGTGGGGTCCAGTGTTTGAAGGTTGCCAGTGTCTTTGTTTAAAAGTTCCATGATAATGCGTTCCATGCCCTTGCAGATCAGGATTGTCAGACTGATGAGACGGTAGTTCCCGGGATCCAAGGTAGATCCCCCCTTGTGAAGTGGGATAACTGTAGCTGTGCACCACTCAGTGGGCATAAAGCCTGAGGTGAGGCTATGATTTAGCATAGCACTTAGGTGAGGTGCCAGTTCATTTTGTAGTTCATGTAGTACACAGCCTGGGATGTCATCTGGTCCCATGGATGCTGTATTCTTAGCTATGGAGAGTGCGGTTTCTACCTGTGTGGCTGTGATTACCAGAATTTGGCAATCTTTTGGTATTGAGATGGGCCCTTTAGGGGGTGAGAGGGGAGGGTGAAGTTGGCACTAAATCAATCTGCCAAGATATTGGCAATGTCCTTGGGATCAGTATATTTAATGTCATTCTGTTGTAGCTCAGAGCAGATCTGAGCATTGCCATTTAAATTCTTGACATAACTATAGAATGCCTTGTGGTTGTCTTTGGAATCTTTGGCAATTTTATTTTTGTAACTAGCTTTGGATGATTTTATGAGGGATCTCAGCTTTTTACTGAGGCTGGTAAGGGAGTTTTTTGTACTCTGGGATTTTCCTCTTTTCTGCAACAGTTTCTTCCTTCTGTTGTATAGTTTGTTTATGGCAGGGGACCACCAGATTGGCTTCCTTTTTTTGGAGGAGAGCGTCTTGGTTCTATTTGGGATGGCAAGATTCATGCACGAGTGGATGTGCTCGTACAGTGCCTTAGTGTAGGATTCAGCAGTCGAACTTTCAGCTCCCGTCTGCATGGGTGCCATGAAGTTTGTCACTTCTGACTTAAGTAGCATGAACTTGGCTTTGGAGAAGTTTTTTATGGAAGTTTCCTTACTGGGGAGGTGGAGTGGGATATAGATGTCAAGGGTGATTTGCTTATAGTCAGACCTGACCAATGAAGGGGTGACCACTGGTGTGGAACATCTATCTCCCATGTTGGTAATGACCAGGTCTAGGATATTGGAATACCTGGTGGGACAATGGTTTAGTTAATCCAGGGCATTGGAATTTATGAATTCCAAGAACCATTGGGAAAAGGTGTTGGTACCCGAGTAATTTTCCCAGTTAATGGCAAAATAGTTGAAGTCACCCAGTATTAGGGTGCTTGGTTGTATCTTAATATTTTCCCATATGTTTAGAAAGGTGTAGTGAGAATCTTGGGGCATGGTGGGGGATCTGTGTCAAGCTACAATTTGGATTGCAGTCTTACCTAGTGTTAGTTGCACCTGGAGAATTTCAGTTCAGAGAGAATTCGGAGAGTTTCAGTTGGGCAACTAGCCTGAAGGTGTGAATATCCTTGGTGAATATGGACACTCCTCCTCCTTTAGTGTTTCGGTCTTGGTTTGGTGGCCAAAGAGTGTGGTAAGAGTTGTAGCCTGGTATTGCAGGGGTGCTCTCTGGAGCCTTGAACCAAGTCTCAGTTACTTCGAAGATATCGATATTCTCCATTTTTAGGAGTGCCTTGAGAGAGTGCATTTCGAGATTTAGACTTCTAGCATTGAGTAGCATTACCTTCAGATTGTGCATGCTTGTATCTGTCACGGCGGTGGTTTTGTCCTTTGAACCTTGCCTAAAAAAGGCACTATAGGGGTAGCAAGAGCTTTAGCCAGTAACCTGAATCACAGGGGGTGACAGGTGCAGACCATCTCTGGCAAAGTATCATGGTTTGTTGATCATGTCATCCCAGGCAGACAGATACTGGATCCCCTTTGAATGACACCAGAAGCTTAGCCAATTGTTGAAGTCAATCATTTTGTCCTTATACTGTGGTATCATTCTGGGCGAAGGCAGGATGCTACTCAGTGCTAGGGTCATACCTGCCTGGGCCACATGATCTGAGAGCTCTTCCATGTCTCTTTTCATGTAGTCCAAGGGGGTACGTCTCAAGTCATTCACTCCAACATGGACAATGACATAGTCATATTTGTATTTGTTGTGGAGTGACTTGAGTGCATGCATTATGTGGCGGATCCTGGCACCAGACAGGTAGCTGACTGTAATTTTCTCCTTGCTCAGCCTGGTGAGGGGGACATCAGTGTGCCTGACTCTAGAGTCACCTATGACTAAAGTGTTGGGTACGTTGTCTTGCCTTAGGGGCTGTTGCTGGGTGGCACACTGGTGTTGTGAGCTATGTGTCACTTTGGTTGTGACTGGTGTTTGCATTTCAGCTTCAGGCTTTTTTAAAGAGGCTTTGAAATGGGTTAGGCCAGGCATAGACCTGGTAGCTAGAAATAGTGAATTCCAATGTATAGAGAGACAGTATGAATACAGAGAGTGATCAGGTTTTCTAGTGGGTTTTGAGATCGCTAAGAGATTTTTGTCTTCTGATCGTAGGGATCAATTTGGTGTGTAAGGTGTGACTAGATTGGCTAGTGTAGGGCAGGCAATAGGCTTGAAAATAATAAGGTTGTGCCAGGTGGACAGCTGAATAAAGGCAAGTCGGTTGGGTAGTTCAAGCCTATTTAACTCTAGGAGTGGTTTACAGTGGTGTGTGTGATATTTAGAGTTTGTGGCAAACTTTGCAACTTTGTTGTAGCACTGTTCCAACTTGCTTAGGGTAGAATTTCGTAAATTAGTTAAGATAGGGGCACCATAAAGAAGGGAGGGAAGTAAAAATGTTTTTGAAAGGGTAGTTTTTATTGCTGCAGTAAAGAAATGTTTGTTTCTATATGAGTCCCAGTTTTTGATGAGTTTTCTTTATATTTTGCTTTATATGGGAGTCAAATGAAAGTTTATTGCCAATGATAACACCTAGAAGTTTAGTTTCCTGCACTATTTATATGGCAGTATTGTCAGATGCAAGGATGTTGAAATGATCAGTGATAGGGAGGTGTTTTTGGGATGAAAGAGTACTAGTTTTGTCTTCTTTGGATTAAGAAAGAGTTGGGCATTTCTTAGCCAGGATTCGACTGCTGTAAAGGACTGTTGAGTTTTTGAGAGAAGTTCTGGTAGTGATTGAGCAGTGCAGATTATGGTGGAATCATCAGCGTATTGAATGAGGGTCCCAGGGTGTGGGGCAGTGCGAAGGTTGTTTGTGAAAATGTCGAAGAGTAGGTGTCCTAGGATGGAGCCTTGGGGGACTCTAGTAGGGTTGTGGAGAAGGAGTGAGAGTTTGTTGGACCATATCGCTGCTTGTTTACAATCCTTGAGGTAGCTCTGAAACCATTTTACTGTGTTATGTGAGAAGCCTAAGTCAGACAGTGTGTTCAAAAGTAAGAGGTGAGACACTGTGTCAAAGGCTTTGGAGAGATCAAGGAATACTAAGGCTGTATAGCATCCTGCATCTCTGGCCTTGTCACAGTGTCTGTAAAAGATAATAGGCATGTAACTGTGCTGTGGCTAGGTCAGAAGCCATGTTGGGTTTTGGTTAAATGATTGTTTTGCAATAAATATTGCATTACCTGCTGATGGATACCTCACTCGAGAATTTTGGATTTGGGTGACAAGATGGATATAGGACAGAAATTGGATGGAACAAAAAAGTTGCCTCCATTGTGGATAGGGTTGATGTGAGATTGTTTCCATATGATAGATATGTCTGATTCAGATAAAGACGTATTTATAAGGATACTGACTGGGTAGGCGACTGAGTTAGCAGCCAGTTTGTGGTAGTATGGGGGGAGAATGTCAGCTGAAGTAGAGCAGGGTTTTAGTTTTTGTAGCAATTTCTTAATGGTGTCAGTGGGTATGGACTGAAATGAGAATGGGGTTTGTATGACATTTCGTTGAGTAGGGGGGTTAGTAATGACAGGGTTAGAAATAGGTGATGGTGTGGGGGTCAGTGTCTAAATAGGTTGAAGAGGGGGGGCAAGCATTAGTGGTGTTAGTAAGTCTGGAATTGATTTTATGAAGTGCTTGTTAAAGTATTTGGCTATTTGTGATGGAGGGGTATCGGGTGATAGGGTGTGCTCGCCATTTCTTCAAAGATTAAGTAGAGAAGATACGGAGTGCCAAAATTTACTGGGGTTGATTTTATGCTGGGGTTGAAGCTGGGAATAATATGACTTCTTATCTCTGTTGATTAGTTTTGTTACTTTGTTACATAGTGTTTTGAAATTAACATGATTTTGTTCATTTTTGTTTTGTTTCCAGGTTGACCAGGCTAGGTTCCTTTGCTTCATCAGGTGTTTACATTCCTTAGAGAGCCATGGGGCTGAGTTCTTATTGATTCTTTTCATACGAATGGGAGCTGGTGTATTAAGTATGTGAAGGAAGGTGTTATTAAACTATAGTACAGCATCATTAAGGGGTAGTTTGAGAGCTAGTGTGTTAAGTATGTGAAGGAAGGTGTTATTAAAGTGTAGTACAAAATGAATTGAGTTCCTAACTGATTTTATAGTGTGTACTCTAAGTTGCTGGGAGTTTGTTCTAAAGGAGTAAGCTGGCAGATGATCACTCAGGGAGCTAGACAGTTACCCAGAAGAGGGGTAATTGCCAGTATAAGGTGGATTGGCAGGTAAGATCTTTACTATATCTTGTTGGAACATTGATAAGCTGAGAAAAAACATACAAATTTATACTATTTGTGGGAGAGTCCAAAGCTATGGTTTGCCAATCTATATTTATGTCTCCTGAGATTATTGTTTCAGGGTTTATTGTTTGGGATGTCCAGGATAAAATATTTTCCAACACTGGTATATTGTTACCTGGTGGGATATATATTACTATTATGTAAATTATTTTTGATATATTGAGGTTCAAAAAAGAGATTAGTACCTCAGCATTGGAAAAGATGGATATATTACTGGTGTGGGGTGTGATGTTGAGTGTAGAGGGATATAGAAGTGCTATCCCTCCCCCCTTTTTTAGATCTATCTCTTCTGGTTATTGCAAAGTTTGGAGGTATTATTTCTGAGTCTTTTACATTGGGGTGTAGCCATGTTTCTGTAAGGGCTAGTATGTCAGGTTTATTTTGATCAATCTAGGCATGCAGTGGGGCTATTTTATTACATATACTTGTAAGGTTAAGTGTAAGTATGTTTAAATCTTTGGGGTTACTCTTGTGGTTAGGATTAGAGGGTGGGCCAGGGTTAGGATGTACATCTTCACATTTCAGTAGATAGGTAATGAGGAATGTGTACCACGGGAAGTGTATTTTATTCATAGGTGAGGGTACTGTTGTCAAGTGTGGTTTTATAGAAGGTGAGGAGGCCAGTTTGTGGCTTGAATAAAATGGGAGGGTATAGGGGAAAAGCTTGGAGGAGATGCATGAGAAGCTGTGTTGTTTACTGGGGAGAGGGTTAGAGGAGGTTGTTGTGTATTGGTGTGTGGGGGTATGCGAAGATATAACTGTAGTGAGGCTGGGAATTAAGAGTAAAGAGGCTGGGTAGGTTAGGAGGAGCATGTTAACTGTGATAGTGAGTTTAAAAATAGTAAAAGTGGAATTTGTGTGTTTGAATGTAGTACATTTGTAAATAAAGATTGTTATCATGTGATATGTGTGCAGGTGAAGGTAAGGTTGGAAATGTTTTGACTTCAGAGTGGGCTTTGATTATGTGGTTAGGTGTTTTACCTTGCAGTTTGTGATAACGATGGGTGGGTGAGATGTAATTGGTCAGTAGTACAATTATGGTGCAATGCTAATTTCTGTGTATAGTAGAGGAGTAGGTGGTAAGCCTGGAGTTAATTTAAAATAGTTTGAGTTGGTGATTGTATTGGATGGTAAAGTAGAGTAAGATGCAAAAAAGTATAGTAGAGGGCATGTTAATTCAAGGTGATGGATGTAAGGGAGAGCAGGTAAGTTTGGTTAAATAAAAGAAAGTAAGGTGTGCATGAAATGTGGATATGGACAAGGTAGAGTTGTATATAATTGGATCATAGGAATGATGGGGAGTGGTTTGCTTAGGATAAGAGTAGAGGTGCTGGGGAGGGTGGGATATGGGGGAAGGGCAGGGGAGTGGAGTGAACGGAGCAAACAGAGAGGGAAGAACCCTTCCCCAGATGGTAACATATATGAAAAAAAGGAAGCAACTCTAGAGAATGACAAAACTCTTCACAAACAGATACTCTCATATATTAACAATCACCTACATTATCCAGTAACTGTGCTGTTCATACAAACATAAAATCAGGTATTACAATAGAAGCCTTCAGTAGTAGTGAGTGGAAACATATATGCATAACATAAACATATGTACTACAGATTAGCAGGGAGAAAGAAAAGAGAAAAAAAAAGAAATAACACATAGCCAGATGGCAACAGACTATAGACTTACTAGATGGAACTGCAGTACAAACAACAACAAGAAAAATTGTGATGGTTTTACTGAATCCTACTGTAAAACACCCAGCCAGTAGAAACTTGCTAACACAATTGCTACACATTAATAGCAGAACGACAAACTTTGCTGCTATTACTGCACCTAGAGTAAAATGTCAGTAGATATGTGCTGGTATATTTACTACACATTAACAGCAAAGAAACAACACTTAGCCACAATTAAACAAAGTGGAATTTTACTTATATTTTTCTAGTACAAGTTTGAACCAAAATGAAATAAACCATAATTATTAAGAATATATAAGAATCCACTGTACCTCTTTGTAGAGTGAAAGCAGCTGGATGGAGAGAACAGTTGGGACATGTGGTAGTAAAGTGACTCTGAAGTTGGAGCCACAGTGGCAAATGTAGTGGGAGAACAAGCTGAGATGCAGGGAGGATCATTCAGTTCCTTGAGTGGAAAGCAGTCCCCCACCCAGATGGTTTACCATCATAAACAATCAGTGAGGTAAGATGTTCATGGATACAAAAGACACGGTGTTTAAACTCTAACTACTTGTCTCGAGTCACAGCATCTAATTTTATAGTTATGGGCTTTTCATTGTCTTTCCAGGGATATATTACACTGATAAGAGTGAAATATGCTGAATAGTTAATGTAGCTTCACCTTCAGCAGTAAAAGGCCTGTGAGTGGGGGTGGGGATATCATTCCAGCAGATTCAACACAGCAAAACAATGCAGACTACACTTAACAAATTAAGTTATTTGCAAATTGCCTTACATAAATTTAACTTTATTTGATTCTTTTGAACTTTTGCCAACTGCAGGTGAAAGTCAGCTGTGCAAGTTCTTTAGGTAGTGTGATATGATAAGTCTGATTACTGCTGCTACTGCTGCAGAAGGTACATGTGCTTGTTTCACTTTTTATAGAGTGAAGCAACTGAATGAAGAGAACACTTCAGACATGGGGTAGTGAAGTGATAAATAATAACACAGGAAACCTTCAGACATTGGATACTACCCAGTTTAGTTTCATCGAGTCCAAGTCATGCTTACTCAACCTAGTGAACTTCTTTGAAAAAAATCACCAAAGCTATGAATGAGGGCAAAACGGCAATGCCTATCTCAACCTGGCCAGAGCATTTGACACAATATCCCATGCTGGCATTGTAGACAAGCTCTCAGAATTAGATTTGGTATAAACCCCCAAGTCACCAATTGAATAGCCAGCTAGCTCACAGATAGGACACACTGCAAAAAGGCCACTCGCTATCAGAGACCCTCAGAACTTGGTGCTGGGACTCTTCTTTTTGGCATCTACTTCTCTGAAGTCAGATCAAATATTAATAGCCTCTAGTTGGCTAAATTCACAGATTATTGCAAATTAGGAGAAGTCATAGAATACCTCAAAGGAACAAACATCCTCCAAAAAGGCCTGACACTGACTAATAACTGGTACCAGAGTCGTGGTCTAAAACTCAATTGTCAAAAATGCATAATAGTACCTTTCAGAAAGACAACCACCGATGGAAATTACTGCATTGTTAACATACCCCTAAAAGCTGACCTTATGGTCAGAGAATTGGGAAATCATGTAGACAGTGGCTTTGCCTTTGACCATTATGTGTCTACTGTAGCAATAAAATCATTGTGTATCGTGCAACATATATGCAAGGGTATGACATCTAGGTCCAAAGATGTCATTTGTTCCATTGTACTCAGCCCTCATTAGACCAATCATAGAGTAAAATGACATCTGACCAATCATATGCAATACTGTATTTGCTTTAATATTGCTTAAACTGTATTTGTTTTAATATTACTACATTCAAGTGTGCCAGCTTGCACTGCATTTGAATTGTTTTTACTGCTATTTTAGCTACTTTTCTGTAAAAAAAAAAAAAGTTCTAAGCTTGTTTCCTACCTTACCTGTAACTAGTCAAGTCCAGATACATTTTTGCTGTACCCAGGACTGTTTGTAAGCTTCTGAGCACCCCAAGCCTTTCTGTGTTGAAGGGAAGCTTTCTAGCTTATCAGCAGGAGTGGTATGCACTAGACAGCTTATCTACCATGAGGCGAGTGGTTTCTGGCCCAGAAATTATAGTTTATTAGCCATTTGGTCAGTTTTTCCATCCCTTTCAACTTTCTGGTTTAAAAACCCGCATTTGCACAGGTTTGCACTTGTTTAAGCTCCGCACTGCAGTGGTGAGCTGAGGCAAACTATTTCTGGTGGCCGAAAGTCTGCTGTTCAGTTTTTCCCTTAGATATTGCTAGTTTTTTCTCTTTTGCACTTCATATAGCCTAATCACTTTGCACTTCAACAGATTTTTGTAGCAATTATTGTAGCACACCTAAGTGCCATCAGCACTAGTCATTCTTCATGGAAATAGCTCCGGTACTTATTAGTTATGACCACCCCTCCTGGCATGATTAAAGGGCAGTTTCCTGTGCTTTCTCCTATTACCCTGGTGCTCTTGGGCATTCTGAAGCAGTGCAGCAACTGCCTCATGTACACAGACAACCCTCTCTTCTTACCTCCCAGTGCTCAGACTTGTGAGAGATGCAATTATATCACCAAATTGGAAGCTATGCACTCTCCAGCCAAGACGGGACTAGCTGGTCAAGAGGAGAAGGTCAACAACTGCACCACACTACATGGAACACATAGCCCTCCAGAACACCCACCATCACAGCTCTAACATAAAAGCACAAACCACACACCCACCTTCGTGGAGGCTCTCAATAGAAATTTACCCAAACAGCAGAGACCTCCAAGACAGAAATGCACTTGACCACCACAACACAGCATAAATCACAGGACACATAGCTGACCTCCACAGTATGCCCCTCAACCTAAGCCACGAAGGCCAAACACCTTGCCCAATACACTAATCATAGGTTACTCAATTGTGAGGCACACAGATGTCCCACTCATTAGGCTGAATAAGGAGAAGGTAACAGTCAGCCGTCTATCAGGTGCCAGAACACATAACACATAACGCACGCACTCACATCATTCCACAAGTAAAAGTATGACTGTCATTCTCCATGTAGGTGTGAATGACCTGAGACACACCTGCTTGGACTAAATGAAAAGAGACATGGTCGAGCTCTCAGATTATGTGGCCCAGGCAGGTATGACACTAGCCCTGAGCAGTATCTTACCATCACCCAGAATGATACCACAGTACAAGCAAAAATTGATTGACTTCAACAATTGGCTAAGTTTCTGGTGTCATTCTAAGGGGATCCATTATTTGTCTGCTTGGGATGACATGATTGGCAAACCTCGATGCTTTGTCAGAGATGGCCTACATCTGTCACTCCTGTTTCCAGGTATTGGCTAAGGCTCTTGCTACCCCTATAGTGCCTTTTTAGGTGGTGTTCCAAACACCAAATTACCACCATAACAGCTATAGCTGTTAAATGCAATGTGAGGGTCATGCTGCTCAGTGCTAGAAGTCTAAATCTCAAGATGCACTTGCTCGAACCACTCCTCAAAATGGAGAACATTGACATTTGTGCTGTAACGGAGACCTGGTTTAAAGTGGCAGAAAGCACCCCTGCGCTACCAGGCTATAACCCATTCCACACCTTCTGGCCCCGAAACATGGACTGAAACTCCAAAGGTGGTGGTGTCTCCATATTCATAAATGATATGCACACCTCCAGACAAGTAGCCCAGCATAGCACATCTGAGATACTTCAGGTACAACTAACATTGGGTAAGATGGAGATCCAGATCATAGCCTGCTCTAGGACCCCAACCATGTCCCTAGACTCTCACTCCATGTTCCTAAGCACCCTGGAATCTATCAAGGTCCAACCCAACACTCTCTTACTAGGAGACTTCAACCACATCTCCATCAACTGGAAGACTGGAAGAACTACTCAAGCACCAATACACTGGCCCAAGGCGTCTTGGAATTCATCAGTTCCAATGCCCTGGACCAGCTCATTCTGACCTCCACTAGAGGAAGCAACATCCTTGACCTGGTTATTACCAGCATGGGTGACCATTGCTCTACACCAATAGTCAATCCCTCCCTGGTCAGATCCGACCATAAACTAATCACCATGGAAATCCACATCTCACCCACACCTCCTGCAAAGGTAACCACCTTGAAAAATGTCAAAGGAAAAAACTTCAAAGACCAATACACGTAAGGTTCAGTTAAGGCACTTTTAATTGACTTGCCGCAAGGAGACAAAAACATGCAAATACAAGGATTTGTCTAACTACTAACAGGAAGTATGCTTATTCTTATACTATTTTACAAGACATGGCCTTCTAAGCTGACGTAATCAAACACAACTTTTAGCATTGTTCTACAGCAGATGTTGCTCAGATTTTCTGCTGACATGTCTAGATTTGTGAGAAACTTTTGAGAAAAATAACCTGGCCTTGGTGACCATTAATCCATTTACAAGCGTCTATTGTACAGTGTTACATTTCAAGGTACTCTTCTTAATTCAGATACAAGCAAATGCTGATTGCAGTTCATATTTTCAAGCAGGCTTTGTACTAATTATCTGTAACTTCTACAGCTGTGTATTTTCTCACAGCACAGCGGAACTTCTTGTCTAAGTTTCATACAAGTAGTATTGTTCTATTCATTATTTTCCTAATGCAAGCAGAAATCACCTGCTTCTCAGTAAATTTCCAAGGCACAAGCAAGATTTTAGCCAACAATACAAGGTCAGAAAGTAACTGCAGTTTGTACAGATTTATGCAGTATGAAATAGAATAAATGTGTTAACCCTTTTCAAGCTCTAAATGCACTAAACATATTGCTAATACACACATTAATACATATTTTTCTAACAAAAAACTTCTACAAAGCTGACTTTGGACTCCTAAAAACAAAGGTGGCTAACTTCATGGTACCCATGCCAATGGAAAATAGCTGCATGACTACCAAATCATACACCAATGCACTGTACGAACATGTACATAAATGCATGGAACTAGCCATACCCAACAGAACCAAGACGCTCTCCTCCAAAAAAAGGAAGCCAATATGGTGGTTCCCTATCATTAATAAACTCTACAACAGAAGGAAGAAACTGTTGCAGAAAAAGGTAAGTCCCAAGACTGGAAAAACTCCCTTATTAGCCTCACCAAAAAGTTGAGATCCCTCATCAAATCCTCTAAAGCCAGCTATGAAGGCAGAATTGCGGCAGACAATCTAAAAGCCTTCTATAGCTATATCAAGAACCTCCATGGCAATACCCAGATTTCCTCTGAGATACTACACAATGGTACCTCCTAGACTCAGCCAACAAATATTGCCAACATACTGGCCAACAGATTCAGTGCCAACTTTACTCCTCTCTCCCTCCCTAAAGTACCAGTCACAATACCAGAAGAATGGCAGGCACCCAGCACTACTGCAACACAGGTTAAAGCTGCATTGTCCAAGGTCAGGAATACAGTTTCCATGGGACCCAATAATATCCCTGGCTGTGTTCTACATGAACTACAAAGCGAACTGGTACCACATCTGTGTACCCTGTTCAGTCACAGCCTCACCTCAGGCTTTGTCCCTACCAAATGGCGCACTGCTACAGTTATTCCTCTCCATAAAGGGGGATTGACTACAGACTCTGGGAATTGTCACCCCATGAGCCTGACGAGTCTGATATGAAAAGCTATGGAGCCCATCATCATGGACCTGATTATAGGCATTAGACACATGTCTTACATGGACAGACTCAAAAGACTCCAGCTATTCTCTGTCTCATATGACCTACTTAGAGGTGATCTCTGCTTGACTTACAAAGCCATGTCTGACCCAGTTCTGTTAGAAATGCTGCATCTAAAGAAATCCCAATCCCTCCACACCACAAGCTCCATAGACCTCAACCTCATTACCACATTCAACAGAACATCCTGGAAGGACAAGTTCCTTACCCAAAGACTGCCCAAGCTCTGGAATAGACTTCCCATACATGTCAAGCAGAGCACCTCGCTGACCCTCTTCAAGAGAAATCTTGATGAGTGGATGGGTAATAGAAAGTTCACTCCGGAGATCACTCCAGTGGCTCTACTTGATAGAGACATTGGGAACTAACATCTGGTGGCATGATGCCAGGGCACTGCTATTCTCTAGGCCTGTAAAGGCTCCAGGGCTGCTAGCCTAGTACACATCTATGAACCTATAAATGGAGCATCCATGGGGTTTCCTCAAAAAGGAATACAAGGTGTAGACAACATGTCTTATCTGGGCTGCCTCAAAGCCTTATCTTTGTACTTAGTTTCCTACAGACTACTGAGAGACGATTTATGCTTAGCATTCAAAGCATCCCCTGATTTAAGCCTTATGGACCCGTTGCTCATTTGCAAAACAAATAGCATCACAAAAACCCAATCTAGGGATTTAAATCTCATCTGCAACATAAATAAGACAAGCTGGAGGGATAGAAGTATCTGTCACAAGGACTTCCCTTCTCTGGAACAGGCTTCCTATCTATGTGAAGCAGTGTTCCTCCCTGCACTTATTCAAACTCAGCCTGGATCATTGGATCCATCCATCCATCCATCCACAACCCCCTTTTTCCCATTTTTACACATGGGGTCAGGGTGTCACTTCAACAGTGACAATCACCTAGAGCCAAGGTTTACACCATCGGGTGGCCAGCCCTGCCGCAGTAGTTCTTCCACACTCACACCTGTAGCCAACTTAGAGTGTTCAGTCCATCTACTGAATTTCTTTGGAATGTGGTAGGAAACCGAAGCACCCAATACAGAGAGGACATGCAGACTTCACACAGATAGCCCACCAACCTGGAATTGAAGCTGGGAACCTCTTGCTATGAGGTGACAATGCTATTCACTCCACCACTGTGCTGCCCCTCTACTGTGCCTTACCTCTGGTCTAGTACTTATGTCCATATTAGACAGAAGAAGCTAGTAAATAAGCAAAGACCCATTCTCAAGTTATAACACAATAAAACAAATAATATCAAAACCCAATGAATACATTTGGGAAAATGAGTGGTATTAAAACCTGTCAAATATACTTGGGAAACGTGACTAGGCTTAAAAAGCCCCCTTTAGGGTAGTTAGTCGCCTAAGATCCTATGAACCTAAATATTCTATGTATTTGTAATTCCTATCATTACATCAGCTAAAAATGCTAAGGAGGGGTGTGACTCTTTATACCACACTTACTCTAATTAATTTTCATGGTTAACCACTAGCTTGAATATTATACATCTACCATTAAGTATTAAGTTCATACATTAGTATTAGGTTCTCAAGATGAATACCATTTCAAGCTTAGTCAAAAACCCATATGTGACGATGTGAGGTATTGGTAGCTATGCCAATAGAAGTAGGGCAGTGGATGTGTAATATATGCCAGTACAGCTAACTGGAATTTAGTAAAGAATTGTATGCCATTTGAATATCAAACTGATTTGTACAGATGCTTTTGTTGGAAATGTATTTGTAAAGCTGCTTATGTTAAAAATGTATCAACAATATGCCCTGCTGGTCAGAAAAGAAATGTACATGCATTATTGTAACTTTCTAAATGTATATATTGTAACAGAGGATACGGGAAGAGAAGGGTAATCTCAATCTACCTGACTTTGAGAAATAGTAAGAAAATTAAATTACTGGGCCTAGGCCTTAAAGATGTTATCTCACAGTTTTGAATGAAGCCAGAGATGCAACGTCTGTAAGAAGCATGTGTTTTTAGTCTCTGTAAGAGGAGCAGAAGTTTGTAATTGTTTTATGACTTCCAGAAGCTGCACCAGATCTGAGCAAAGCTCTTATGTGTGTGTATTATTGACATGTAGGTGCTAACTCCTGACTGTTTCTAGCAATGTGGGGGGGGGGGGTTGCATGGAAACCAAAAGTCAGATGACCAGATGTATGTGATGTCATTTTGTACAGAAATAATGTTTTGATATTAGGTGAGACAGAAGTCTCATTGCTGCCTGTTCTTGTAACCTGACAAAAAAGGATCTCCTACCTACTTTATCTTGCCTTGCGCCAGTAAGTGACCATGGAAAAGTTTTCTTTAGATTAGTCAAGAAAATATAGTGAGATTGGTTAAGTATTGTTTTTCTATAACTGTGTGAACTTGTCCAACTGTAGTTATTTTAAATATTTCCTGTTTCTGAAACTCTGGTGTTTACTGTAAATAGATATTTTGTATTTTCATGTTCTTTTATTATTTATTATTAAATATATTTAAACCTTTCATTGTGGCTGGTCCTTTTAAGAAATATTTAATCTTTGAGAATACTGATCTTCATTTGATGGTGCTGCGGCCACTACTGAAAGCCTTACTGCTTGGTCAACATTACTATTGGTATTAGTATTAACTTCACTCAGTAGAATTGGATACTCTTTTAAGAGCCTTATAGTAACTGACTGGTGGCAGTGAATCTAACATATAATCCAGGTAAAAGGGGGCATAGCTAGTAAACCTGTGCCAGCCTTTCCCAGGTGTGTGTGTATGTGTGTGTGTGTGTGTGTGTGTGTGTGTGTGTGTGTGTGTGTGTGTGTGTGTGTGTGTGTGTGTGTGTGTGTGTCAGCTCCTTAGAGCAGGGACACGAAGCACTGGTTTCACAGAGAGGGTGCTGGAGGACTTGGCTTGGACCCTTAGCTGAGGACTTAACTCTACAGCTGTGCTAGTGGGAGCCTTATTGGGGTCTTGGAGGAAGACAGATATAAAGAAATCCAAACCCCTGTCTAACTGCATTCCCTGTGTGTTCTTAAGGGAAATTGTGCTTGATGCAGAGAGGTCTGCATCTGGAAATACTGAGTGTATCCATTTGTATTCCAAGTGAACAACTCTCTACAGTATATCAGTGGTGAGGATTCAGGCTCCTTGAATACTGTCCCAGAGTGGGGACATCACACCATATTCAAAAGTTTTCTCCAGCCTCAAGGATGGCAAGACAAGATTGATCAGGGGAAAATTTGAGGCTGCCCATCCAATTAGTCCAAGTACTTGTTGTGGGAGTAGAACCCACAACCTTCTAAAATTCTAATCTGGCAGTGTCAGTGGTGCAACAGGTAGCTCACTCACCTTTGATGCTGTTAGATCAAGCGGCTGTGAGTTAATTTCCCACCTCAGGTAATTAGATTGCAAATGATCAAACTGCTGACACTGCAGTGCAGTATGATGGGAGTGCTGCACCCCTGAGTGTGTTGTCCTTTTGATGAGACATTAAATTGAGGCCCTGTCTGCTTGAGTCGGTGGTAGCTCAGGTGGATGTAAAAAATCTCAGTGCACCTATCAAAAAGAATAGAGGAAGGTCCCCCAGTGCCCTGGCCAAATTTACCCTAGTAGTAGAAATACCACCTTGGGTCTCCCCTGAAAAGAGGCCACTAGCCTAGTGAAACTAACACACACAACAAAGGATAAATAAAATATATCCTCCGGTATCAAAGGGGAGTGTACTGCCTGATAAACCACTGACACTTTATGTTGCTGTGAATGGAGAGTAACTGTGAATAACCTGGTGATACTCAAATCAGAATGAATCACATGACAGCATGTAGGGAGGACAAATGCAGGGGAAATACCAAGAGGTGCAGCTGGCTACCACTCTGCAAAACAGTCCACTACTGAAAAAGTTAATTATAAAAATAAGCCTGCTGAAGCACTAAAGACAATAGTGCCTTGCTAGCCACCATAACATTTTACGTAGCTGGCCTCAGTGATGCGTAGCCCTGTCTAAGAGTCATGTTTGAATGAAGTTTAGAAGTGCAGCATATCATATGCTCATTTGATTTCCAGTATACTGCTCTATATTTCTCAGGGCAAATCTGGTTATACCCACACCACCACAGTGGGATATGCACTGTATTTAATATGTAACAGTTTTTAACAAACACACTCACGGAGCAGACAGAGACATAAACCAAGCCCTTTAACCTGATAAAAGATCTTATGTCATGACTGAAAGCAGACAGTTGCATCTATATCTGGTTATGAAAGATTAAATTATAGTAAACAAACTAAAATTCTGTTGAGTACTAAGCCATAAATGCACTGAATAGACAATGTCTTAATGACCTAATCATTCAGCAGCAGACCATGCCCTGATTACATACAAGTAACACAACAGCAGACCTACAGGATTCAAAACTTTGTACATAACTCACCATTTTGAACACTTTGTCCCCTGTCTTCAAAATATTATCATTTCTGAGATCCCTGCCCTGGGACTGGCCTTATTGCAAACCATGTCAGGCACACAATATAACTGAATGATTCACTGTACAAAATCATCTTCCCCAGTTTTCTTGGCCATAGCAAACTGAATTCTTGAGAAATACACAATAAACTTCTAGTCAGATGACAGTGAGCCTGGTTCTGGCATGATTAATGTTTTGACCAGTTCCTAAATTTTTAGTGAAGACAGTTCTTCACGGCCACTTTTAACACTGAAAGCTGACATTTTTAGATCTTGAAAAAATATGTTTTGCCATCTCAGTAGTTATTTTTCAGCTTTTACTGACATCTCTTTTATGGTATTACCTGAATTGTTGTCAGCATTTGTTCATAGCTTGTTGTGTTAAGAATGCTTTAAAGAAAATAAGAAAAATGCTTAAAATCTTGAAGTTATAAATCTGTATTAAAATTCACAAAAGCAGGCTAAGAACATTAGTGTAGGTAAATGTTATTAGCATGTTTTCAGCATTACAGTGTGTTCATAACGTTTCCCTGTCAGAAGTTCCTCACCTGTAACTGAGTTGCAAAACTCCAAACAAAAGTGTCACTTCACTATAAAGACAGCAAATGTCAAAACTCACTGTAACACCTTTAACCCATTACTGAATTCCTCTGTCAATATGGAGACTGATACCTTGCACCCCTGTTGATTAAAGATATCACTCTGAATCTGAATAGAGTGAATGCTCTAGGTTACCACAACCTCATACTTAATATACATTCCCACATTTTCATCTACATTCTTTCTTTTATGAAGTTCACAGTGATACATATTACAGGCCGTGGTGGTGTAGCGGTTAGCATTATCACCTCACAGCAAGAGGTTATCTGGTTCGATTCTCGGCTGGGGTGCCTTCTGTGTGGAGTCTGCATGTCCTCCCCATGGTTAAATGATGTTTAAAGACATGCAGGTAGGTGCATGCGTGAATGGGTGTGCCTTCTTTGAAGGTTGGGCATCAGGCTGGCACCTCAGCACCATAAAAATCCACTGCCAATCATTAGCGGACCAGAGTTCTGCTGTGGCGACCCCTAACTGGGAAAAGCCGAAAGACATTAGTTACATTGATACATATTACAGGTACAATAAGCAGCTTGTCAACAATATGCCAATTTTGCATGATGCTAGAGTTTTGAAAGTGTAGAAGTGTATTTCATGAGCGCCACACCAGCAATACCATATCATTCCAAAGTATAACTTGGTATAATGTATTTACACTAACCTCTGCTGTCAAATAGGAAAAGGGCATTCAGACATGTTATACTTAAGAAACTTGTGATTCTTACACAGAGGGTGCATAGCAGTGGGACCACATACATGCATTTATATTATGGCAAACAAAGAGGTGGGGTGGTCATAGTGTGCAAGCAGGTCTCTGTCCTGCTTTGTTTACTGTGTATTGCTAAATATGTGTGTTTCTTTTCAGTGTGAGGGTCAGTTGCACTCCATGGTACTTCCTCAGCACTAGGCCACCTTTTCAGAAGTATCAATTCCCAGAGTGTGCTACTTACCATCTGGTTACACAAGGCATACAACACCACATTAATCAGGCAGTATATTAATGACATGCATAAAAATGCAAGCTTTTGATCACAGATAGAGTACCAAGTTACTCTGGATGTAACACAACACTTCAGCACATTGTCATTTATTAGGGTAAGTGGTTAGAAGGGGTCATCTTCCATTTCACAGTACACCAAGGTGGATTCAGTTTAAGTATTCCTACTGCTGCTTTACAGAGGCATACATTCACTGCAACTCTTGGTGCAAATCTGCATTAAATGAACCCAGATTATTCATGGATCTAAGACAATGTCATTTGTTTCTTCAAATCTTAGCCAGAGCATGTCTCTCCTAAACTGTAACTTATGCAGACAAATGTAAAAACTGCCTTATTTCTTTCCTTATGTATGTATTCATAAATTAAAAAGTGCAATGGCCCTACTAATACTTTTTAACTACAACCCAGGTCAGAAGTAATGTTGGAATAACTCAGGCTTAAAGACAAGTACAGTAAACAGTGACAGAGGTCAGTGCTGTGATAATACAGTACTCTAATGCAGGTTTACTAATGCTTATAACTTGAAATACTTCTTATGTGTAGTTCAGGCAAGCTAATTACAGATGAAAGTCATATGAACAGGGTAAGAATTTATGAAGAATTGAGAGTCTAAACCATAGCAGCAGCACATTATCCTCAGCAAGGGTTTTTCAACTGTTAAGCACATACCATACAACTGTAATACATGTAAAGAAAGTCACATCATTTTTATAATGTGTTAGTCAACCATTTAGAAGGGGCGAAATTGAAGTGTATTAACCCACCAGATGCGCAGTAGCATGTCCCGCCCAAACCCCGCCTGTGAGCATTTTGACTGCACCGCCCACCATTTGATTGAAAGATGCCACTATAACATAAGGTAATATATGCGATATGCAAAACACAAGTAAATTGTGTGATTGATGTGATCTGCATGGGCTGGGAGATTAACCACTTACAGGTTACCCATGTCAATTATTATCATTACCCAATACGGTACTTTTCCGTTATCGGGGCTCAATGATCACACAGCTGTCAGCCCTGAAGCAGTTGTTAAAGCAATAATAGTGAGATATGGAGATAATACAAATAATTGTTTATTTTATATATTTTTATATATTTTTTATGGTAGGAGTGTTAGTGTGCTGTGGTTTGACGGCAAAGTGTCTGTCACCCTTACAAAAGGTTTTCGTCTGTCCCCTTTGGAGGGGAGAATAATGACTATACACACTTAATAGCAGTATTACAGCTAAAACCCACACCCCAATTACAATTTATGGTTTTCTGGATTCTCGTGTTAAGCAAGTGTGAACTGAATTCACTAAATAATAACAGGCATACACGACCTTTTAGTCTAGCAGTTTTCAAAGTTTATGAGAGCAATATTTAAAATTTTTCCCAATTTTAGGAGCTTTATCCCCAATTATTGTTGGATCTGTCTGCTTTTTTTTTTTGCTATGAGGTTGAGAAGTATGGACTTTGCTGATGTGAGCAGTTATTGTTTCCGCTGCTAATGGATAAGACCCTTGATACTAAGGTTACCACCATTTCAAAAACCCAAAGTGGGGCATTTTGATACAAACATCAGATTTTGCAGGCCAAAACATACTTCACTTTTTTGCCTAAATAAAAGCTTATTCTTGTAGCATTTTTGTTTCTTATTCTGTTTCGCGGTTGTCAAGCTGCTTGTGGAACATTTGAATGGAAAGGCCATTCGTGTCATTATTGTGCTTTGCTCTGTTTTTAACATGAATTTACCATTACATTTGCATTGCGTGTCAATCACGGCACATTGCTGTTGTTAATCCCCACCCTCCGGCATGTCGATCACTGTGGGCACGCCCATTCCTGCGCGAACTCGGTGGGTTAATACACTTCAATTTCGCCTTAGAAGGCACCTAACCTCAAGTTTATAACAAGTCTGGCAATCAACAAATAAGTGGTGTAAGGACAAATTACTGAATGAATAAATGAGCAGGTAGATTTGTTAATATTTTGTAAGATAACTGTGGAGGTGCATTTTGAAGTTACTAAGCATGCTTCTATGTCCTGCAGTTAAAACAGCATGTCATACCACATTGGTTATACTTGAAAAAGCAAGAAATGGGTTGGTAAGCAAAATCACAGCACAAAAGAGCACAAACATAAAGCACCGCTGGAAGATGAGTGCTTCTAATACTTATAGTTGTTTCACAATCACATACTTTATATTATTTTGACGTATACTTTACTTGCATAGCCTTCATAAAGAGCTTCGTAATCTGGGCATTATTTACCCTTTGTGTGGGAACACATCATTTTCAAGATAGAGCTTTTGTTTGCAAACATCTTGTCCTAAGTCATACTCATGCAGGTACAAAACTATAATATATTATACAAAAAACATAGTACAGAATAATTCTAGAAGAAATATACCTTTGCTGTTTAGTGAATAAGTGCAACATTTCTGTCATCTATTTTATCAGGAAATTACCAGGTAATAACTTCTTTTTACTTATCTGTCAGTTATTAAACTGATTAAAGAAATTCTCAGTATTATATGGCACTTGTACCACATACCATGTAATGTATGACCACCAGTTATCATCCATGAATTTTGCACTTCTTTAAGCAGACCATCCCAACTGCTTAAATGTTGTGTTACTTTTGGTTTGTGCAGTTGCCATAGCAAAGATCCTATTGCAAACAGAATATGCCTTTCAACCAGTGTTTTTACATTTTCATCTTTGTGGCATCATTAGACCTCCAGTCAAGAATGACTCTTAATTATTTTTTGTTATAAAGCTGCATTTTGATTAATGTACTTAGAAAAAAAAACACATCCCACATCTGTTAAAGAACTCCTAATGTCTGACATTGATAAATACTTGATTAAACGAACGTCTTATACAAAAACAGAAATGATTTATGTTACAGCATGTCTTTATTCCTCTGTGCAGTGTTCATCTTGTTTATAGACACATTCTGTGCAGATCCCAAATGCAAATAATTTGAGCTGCTACAGCCATTACTTATTAAATAAGTAATAGCCACAGCACTACGCATTATGTAGTTATGAAGGATGCCCCTGGTACATATTAAGTCACAAGGCTAGTAAGAAAGTGTTCTTATGTGCCCTGAAACATGCATTCCATAATGTAGGCACATTTAATAATTAATTACAAGTAGCCAAAATGAAAACATTAATTATGACATGGAAATTTAACACAAAGTTATTTGACATAATATTAACCTGCAAAAATTCTGTCTGAATAGGTATGAAATTATAATATTAACTTAAAATGTTAGAGTAATAAATAGGGGTAGGTACTGGGTGGACTGTGTCATATTTCATAGATGTTTTCATTGTAGGTTGGGTCAGCAATTGATGGATGTGACTCATTTAGACAGGACTTTGTTATTTAAGAAATATCACCTTTGCTCATTTTGTAATCTAATGAATTCACTAAGCATCATGTAGAGCTATTCATTGTCACACAGTATGTGAGTAAGGTGCCTGCTTAAAAGATTTGTTGGAAAAACATCCTGGTCATATAGGTAAAGCAGTAACGCATAATATCAATACTGATATTGAGGTTGGGTCTGTGACCATAACCAAATTATTATGTTTTTGGGACATGGATGTCAAGAAATTCACCTTGAGAGACATCAAACTGTATCAGGGAATTCCATGCAGCTCTGGGGTATAGGTCCTCCAAGTCACTACATGTTAGCAATTACTCTGACTTTAAACAGAACTGTGTTGTGGATAAATGCCTATAATATTGCATTGATCACACATTTTTTCTCGGACTAAACTTCATTTATAATGGGTGCATTAGTGAGTAGTTGCTTTACCTGTACAAAAAAACACCTCTTTAATGGTAATCATTTGAAATCTTAGTAGCTGCTAGAGCCATTCCCGAAATATGGGGACTGAATGGCCAAAAGAATGGACGTACATATACTAAGTCCGAGATGACATTTCTTGGAATATTCCCTTTTCTTCTAGATATGACAATCTCAGAGTTGGTATATATAAGTTTGGAGTTGTGGGGGTGCTACCCCCTGCAAAAATAGTTTAAAAAAGAACAGCAATTTTCAAGATTCGCTGTTCTTTGTTTTCTGTTTTTTTTTCAGCTTGTCAGCATTCAGTATTTAAAGTGCTGACATTTCTATAGAGAGGTGTTTTAACAGTTAAATGTGATCAAATTAGACCTCAGAATTTAAAATCTGTAGACTAAGTGGCAAATACGTTTTGAAACTAGAAATACTTAAAATCATGTTTATGAGCACAGTGCTCCAATTTTTTGTCCAAATTCACACTAGGATAGAGGAAGGAAAGCACATATATTTTTTTTAATATAACTGAACTGTTTGCCTTTTGATTATGTTATAATGACATCACAGCTGACCAAAATATTTAGCAGGGATGAAGGAAGTATAATCCACACATACTGATCGATAATTTGTCCCAAATAATATATTTTTATCAGTTGTCTGGCTATGCTCATGCTTTGGATTGCATCTTTAAGGTTTTATTGCCAAATGTTCTGTCAATTCATCAAACATAAACAAAAATTGTAAACATTTCTTGCTTGTGATATGTGGATTATTAAATATTCCTGCTGGCAAGTGTTATACATCGTTTTGTTTTGATTGAAATTAAATGTTACTGATCTTCAAATAAAAATGCAATTTTTACTACATTATACTCTTATTGTTTTCTCTTTAAACTGTTTTGCAGCTGTAGTGATATAATTTACAGTGGCGTATCCAAAACAGACATGGATGGGGGGCTATTGTCAGCTGAACAACAACTGTACTTGTTACTCAGTTCTGTACATCCTAGGTTAAAGGAAAATGCACCCCTCCTCTTCTCTTGATGCTGAGAGGTACAGAAATATTAAGCTGACCACTGATTTCCACAAAAACAGTAAATGTATTCTACAAATTCAGCAGTGAACAAAAACTGTGGCGAATGAAGAACTTGAAATCTAGCCCAACAAGAAGGAAAGGAAAGGAAAATGTATAATAGTATGGAAAAGGGGACACATATCCTAGGTACTGGAACTTCACATCATTGTCTTTTGTTCAGAAATGGAATTAAGTTGAACACTGTTTTTTACAAAATCAGTAAACAGAAAGTTTATTGCATTAATGATATTATGAATAGAAATATTGGTAGATGCTTTAAAGAATTACTTATTTTTAGTTTAACAAAACAAAGCAGGAAATTAAAGGGAAACATGGAATTCAAAAGAAAAATAAGGTCCTAGTTAGGCATAGCACAACTCAATATTTCTGCACATATTTAATCCACTACACACATCTCTGAGGTGTAGGCCCGAGTCAGTGCAAACCTAAGTAATTGTTTTGAGTCTATGGACCCAAGCAAAGCCTTAGCAAAGCAGAAGTTCATAGATTCATAGGTAGGTACTAGGCTATCGGCCCAATGGCCTAAGTAAGCCTAGCCAACAAGGTTCCCTGGCTTACGCCACCCAAGAAAGTTAATTTCCTGTGCCCCTGTCGAGCAGAGCCACAGAAGTGATCCCTGGGTTGTATTTCCTATTTTCCACCCACCCATCAAGATTTTTCTTGAAGAGTGCTAATGAGGAACTTTGCTTGACATAGATGGGCAGCTTGTTCCAGAGTATAGGAAGTCTCTGAGACAGGAATCTATCGCTCCAACATGTCCTGTTTATTGTGGTGACAAGGTTTAGGTCCCTAGAGCATGTAGCACGGAGGAATTGAGATTTCTTTAGGTGTAGCATGTCCAACAGCTCTGGGTTTAACATAGCTTTATATGTTAGGTAGAGATCTCCTCAGAGTAGGCGATATGCTGCAGAGTAAAGCTGGAGTTTTTAGAGACGGTCAGTGTAGGGCATCTGTTTGAGGCCAGTAATCCTCTTTGTGAGGTACTTCTGTGGCCTTTCCAGCTGCTGCAGATGTCTTGTGAGGTACATTCCAAAAGGGGCGTTGTACTCTATAATGGGTCTAATAAGTGTTGAGTAGAGGGGAAAAAATGACCTCTTTTTTCCTGGATGAGAACCCTTTTGTGATGAGGTGTGCCACTTAGAAAGATTTCCTGACTACTGTGGCAGTGTGATTATCAAAGGAGAGACTACTGTCCACCTGGGTCCCAAGGTCTCTTATCACACATTTGGTATTAAGTAGACTGCCGTTTATGTGGTAGTTCATGGGTACAGAGTTTTTACCAAAGGGGGATGACAATACACTTTTTGGCATTGAGCTTGAGGCCATGCCTCTGACACCAGGCATCTGTCTCACTGAGGCCCTTCTGTAAGATGTCCACATCATTTGGGGACTCGACTATGGCTCCTAGTTTGCAGTCATCTGTGAACTTCATTAGCCAGAGGCCTTCTGTGTTACCCTGTACTTCAGAGAAGTAGATATCAAACAGGAGAGGTCCCAGGACTGAACCCTGTCACTGGTTTGAAGTCAGATTGGGAGTCTGCAACTTTTACAGTGTGAGTTCTGTCAGTGAGCCAGTTGGCAACCCATCTTGTGATGTAGGGATTTATACCTAGTTTAGTGAGTTTAGCTATAATTCCAGAATGGGGGATGGTGTCAAAAGCCTTGGCGAGGTCAAGATAGGCTGTGTGAACCACCTTACCCTTGTCTACGGCTTTGGTGACTGCCTCAAAGAAGTCGATCAGGTTCAGAAGGCATAAGCTGCCTTTCACAAACTTGAACTGGGTGGGGTCCAGAGTTTGGAGGTTACCAATGTCTTTATTTATGAGTTCCATGATGATACGTTCCATGGCCTTGTAGACCAGGCTCGTCAGCCTAATAGGGCAATAGTTCCCAGGATCAGTGGTGGCTCCCCTTTATGGAGTAGGATAACTGTTGCTGTGTGCCATTCAGTGGGCACAAAGCCTGATGTGAGACTATTACTGAACATGGTGCTTAGGTGGGGAGCCAGTTCGTTCTGAAGTTTGTATAAAACGCAGCCTGGGATGTTGTCCAGTCCCATAGATGCTGTGTTTTTAGCTTTAGAGAGTGCAGCTTTTACCTGCATAGATTTGATTACAGGGACTCTGTATTCTTCTTGTATAGACATGGGCCCTTAAGGGGGTGAGAGGGGGGTAAAGTTAGCACTGAACCTATCTGCCAGGATGTTGGCAATATCAGTTGGTTCTGTAATTTTTGTGCCATTATGCTGTAACTCAGAGCAGATCTGGGTGTTGCCATTGATATTCTTGACATAGCTATAGAATGCTTTGTGGTTGCCCTTAGAATCAGTGGTGATTTTGTTTTCATAACTAGCTTTGGAGGATCTTATAAGGGATCTCAGCTTCTTACTGAGGCTGACCAGGGAGCTCCTCCATTCATGGGATTTTACTCTCTTTTGCAACAGTTTCTTCCTTCTGTTGTAGAGTTTGTTTACAGCAGAGGACCACCAGATTGGCTTCCTTTTTTTGGAGGATAGCGTCTTGGTTCTGCTTGGGATAGTATGATCCATGCACTCATGTAAGTGCTTATAGAATGCATTTGTGTAGGATTCAGCAGTTGTAACTGTATTGTCCAGCTGCATGGGTGTCATGAAGTTCGCCACTTCTGTCTTAAGAAGCATGAAGTTGGCTTTGGAGAAATTTTTTACAGTGGTTTCCTTAATGGTGGGTGGGGGCGGGATGCAGATATCTAGGGTGATTAGCTTATGGTCGGATATGACCAACAAGGAGTTTACTTCAGGTGTGGAACACCGGTCACTCATGTTGGTAATGACTAGGTCTAGGATATTGTTGCCCCTGGTGGGGGTGTGAATAAGTTGATCAAGGGCATTGGAATTTATGAATTCCAGAAAGCGTTGAGTGAAGGAGTTGGTACATGAGTAGTTTTCCCAGTTAATGGTGGGGTAGTTGAAATCGCCCATTATTAGGGTGTTTGGTTGAACCCTAATATTTTCCAGTATATCAAGAAAAGAGGAGTGGGAATCCTGGGGAATGGTAGGGGATCTGCAGCAAGCTACAATTTGGATTGCACTTTTGCCCAGAGTTAGTTGCACTTGGATAACCTCGGATACATTATGCTGCCCAACTGGCAGGATATCCACACTTACACTTAGGTGTGGATATCCTAAGTTTCAGTTTGTAATTTGTAGCCCCAAAGTCACACCACACCATAGTAGTTAGATAGTATAGTCATAGCATATCAAAGTCTTCATTTTTAGAATGCAAAATATACAGCAAATGAAAAGCTCAGTTTTAGGGACTGATTTTAAAATCAAATAATCCATCACAAACTGTATCAGCCAGATCTCCATTCAGCCTTAAATCCAGCTTAATATGTATAAACAACCTAGTAAAACATTGGAAACCCCATGGGGAAGTAAACAAAAAGCATGTCACATTGTGAAACAAGTGCAATCACAACACAAATCATAAAACTTAATCTCTCATTTACAGACAGGGCAACAGGGAGAGCCTAGAAAAAAGGGTATAATGTGCTGCTAGTGAAAAATAGTGTGACTGGGGAAATTATATGCAAACAAACATGCATATGTACGTAAGCAATACAGTTACTGGCATGCCTGCTATATTCCAAGAGCAGATATTTCATAATTAGAAATGGGGAGGGATTGCATGCAGTATGCTGCTTCTACAAAACACTGTGAGGTGGAAATGGCAATCAGTCACATGACAAAATCCACATGAAGACTATATTTACATGTTCCTGTGACACTGTCTGCATTTGATGTGTTGAATCGTAAGAGGTCCACAGTCACAAAGACCACAAATGTTGCTAATCATAATGATCTGAGATGTAAAATCACTGAGCTACCAGGAGTGGCTGGAAGGTATAGCCCTTTATTCAGTGTCTTAAAAGACTTTTGAAGGGAGATTTCTGTCTCATTTGCTATACCATTACAGACCCAACTGTCCTGGACCTCTTCTTTCTCTGCAATGCCAATATCTCCAACAATGCTAAAACTAGGGATCTAAACCTTTGGCAACAGATAAATAAAACAAAGAGGTAGAGTTTCATAATGCAGCACCTCACAGCCTCTAGAATAAACTCTCCCTGCATGTTAATCATTGTGACACACTGTAGTCCTTTCAACATAAATTAGACGATTTGGTATCCACAATTGCACTCATCGATTGCCCTCCTGGCAAAAAGGGCATGCTGCCAAGTTGTGAATTTTCAAATTTGCATTTCCACAAACTTGAGTAATGTCACAACAAAATAGCCAAAGCTGTAAAAACTATAAAATTAGAACTCACTGCCTATCCAGAGAATTAAATTGATTAGAATCACATCATGTAGCTCTTTCCCAGCTATCTGCAATACATAGACTTCTTTATAAACCACAAAATTGCCCACTTAATAAAATGCTACTCCACAAAAACATTTTTACACTCTAGAGGAAAAATCACTAATCACTATAATACTACAGGTTCTGTCTATATTCAAATAGTGTGGCTAAAGTATAGAAAACGTGTCTCACTCTCACTGAAATCCATTCTGAATGAAAACGTATTTAAAATGCAACTAAAACTTCACCTGTCAATGGATCTTCTCCTATATATATCCATGATAAATGCCACTGTTATATTTAGCTTGCCATATTGTCAAAACATCTCTTCAGAATCTTTTGCCCCACAACCAGTATTCATTATCACATGAATAGTTAGACAATACCCTACCAGCCGTACACAGTTTTGTGATACTGCTCACTCCTTCCTCTATACTTCTAACATAAGACTTATGGTATATGTATATATATATATATATATATATATATATATATATATATATATATATATATATATATATATATATATATATATATATATATATATATATATCCATATATATATATATATATATATATATATATATATCCATATATATATATATATATATATATATATATATATATATATATATATATATATATATATATGGATTCACTACTGAATCCCAAAATAAAACAATCCCGAAGACCTAAATACCGAGACTATAAGCCCAAAACCCCACATTACCGAAATATTAAAACCGCAAAATTCAAAATTGCGAAAGTACTACAAACATACAGCACACACACAAACATACACACAGCCTCCCCCATAACCAAACAAACCACCCTATACTAAAGATAAGCAGGGGGGCTGTGCCCCCCATACCACCGTACTTTAATATTCTAACTCCGAGATCGCACAAACATACACACAAGGCAAACTCACACCCACACATTACAGCCCCTCACACACACACACACACACACACACACACACACACACACACACACACACACACACACACACACACACACACACCACAGTCACAACACACACTTACACACACTAAACCCCTCACAAACACACTTACACACACATACTTACCTGAACCACAACACCAGAAGCGCTAACTCAAAATCCTTTAACATCGGGATTTTGAATTTCGCGCTTCTGGTCTTTTGGTAATGTGGGGTTTCGGCTATATGGTCTCCAGCTTTTGAAATTCGAGATTTCAAACATTCGAGATTCAGTAGTGTTCCCATATATATATATATATATATATATATATATATATATATATATATACACACACACACACACACACACACACACACACACACACACACACACACACACACACACACACATTATAAATAATCTTCTATTAACCTGCTTTATACCCCACCTCTTCACTAAAATATTAACATTTTCTCCCCTAGCTAGTTCCTTTTCTTCCCTCCACTCCTTTGAATTTCTACATACTAATCACAATTTATTAACTGCAAAATCAACATGGCTGGAGGTGTTTGATAAGATAGTAGTTGCTGGGCTTGATTTTTTAGGGTGGACAATCCCGTGTGTGGTAACCTTGATATCTGGGAAACAGTATGCAGATGAACACCTATGAACTCCAGAATGTGTGGAGCAGAGCTGAGACTTGTAATTGACGCAGATGACCCCCTTAAGGACATCGACTGTTTCTGCTACATGGCTTGTGAATGTCCATGATACATTCAGGCCAACTAAACCAAACTCCACTAGCTGTGGACATACACATTTTACCTTTCTTATTGAATTCAGCACAGCCATTGCTCTTTTATGGCATCTAGATCTTTTTTGGGTCCTGCTTCTTTAACTTACCTGAAAATAATAGGCAGTATTAGAAAGTGCAAGGAATTATTATTAACAAAATAACTATTAATTATTAACAAAATGACATTAAGATTGCTAATCTAGGATGAGTAGAGAAAGTAATTACTATTTGTCACTTATTATTCACATTTAAATATTTCTATTAATATTTTCATAGATGAGACTCCTTCATATTATTGAGGAGTGTGGTGTGATATGCCATCGTGGGAGAAAGGAAAATTCATTTTTAATGTCCAGTTGCATCACATTTTGTGGGATATATGATTAGTTGTTTGTTAGTAATTATGAAAAACAGTATTTCCACATAGATTTAATATTTCAAAAACCAAGTGACTTAAATTGTTGCATGACATCAGGTGAAACCTTAGTTGTTCTTTAAGAAAACTATCTGATATTTGCACTGTGAGTTTTACATCTTGAGAGATATTCATGATTTATAATTATATTTCTAGTTATTAAGCATATGGTTTCATATATATGTAAATATCTCAATAAACATCCACTTTTAGAAGAATTTCTTGTTGTCATGTGAAAGCTTGTGTCTAATTAACAAACAAGTTCTAGCAATGTATGTCTAGGTTGTAGAGTTTCCAAGATATGAGAATTTGTTTGTGAAAGTTTAGCAAAAAAATATAACTTAGGGTTTTAGTACATTATGTGTGCTCCAGTGGTGCAGTTGGTTAGCACATGGTACTTATAAAGTAGTACTAAGCAATCCCAAAGTTGTGAGTTCATGCCTCACCTGGAGCAGGTAGTTTTGGACAGCGCAGTGGTGCAGCAGTAGCATTGTTGCCTCACGGCAGGAGGTTCTCCTGTTCGATTCTTGGTTGGGGTGCCTTCTGTGTGGATTCTGCATGTCCTCCCTGTGTTCGTGTGGGTATCCTCTGGGTGTTCCGGTTTCCTCCCACATTACAAAGACATGCATCTGGAGCATTTCTCCCCAGGTCTCCACTGAAAACTGGTTTCATTCTAAGTCGGACTTTCCTGGTTAACAAATGTTAAATAAATAAATAAAATGATAGTATTTATGAAACAACTATGAGTACACTGACTAGTATCACTGTGAAGAACACTTCTTAATGATAGCATTGCCATTTTTACAGTTTTAATAGCTTTTAGTACTCTTCAAAATATTTTTAAATGTTATTTTTCAGATAATGATCAGGAATCCAAGCTGTGTGTAGGCTGCTAGAGGTGTGACATTCCATACAACACAGGTGTTAAAGATAAGACTCTTAAAGATGATACTAATCATCACAGAGGACAAGATATTGTGCTACAAACTGTACTAATTAATTATTCTTAATATATGTAATATTACTCACAAAATCAAGGAGAGGTTGTAGATTAAAAAAATACCTTCTCCTTAGCCCAGGTTTTCACCACTGTGATTTACAAGCAAGCTGGATATTTAAACACAAGTAATGAGTGATCCGATTAGTTCACCACAGAAGAAACACAATACAGCGGCAGCTCCTAAAAAGGTAGTCAGACTAGATAATTAGCTCTGACAAGAACATAACGTTGCACTTCGCAAGCCACGTCGATGAGTTAAAGAAAAATATAACTGTAAACGTTCTACTGCCAACAGTACTAGCAGTACTCCTACTGCTTTTGGAGGTAGAACATTTGCTGGGTTTTTTTTTTCCTTTTCTTTCTCTTTTACCATGTACTGTGTTTTTTCTACTAGTAACAATATCATTGTTGCATCTGTGATTACCTTTTAAGAAATGTAACAGTACTTATGAAAAGCAAACACTTCATATTTGTATTAAATGTAAATATGTGGGTACGGGAGTAAAAAAAGTATTCAGTAAGGATGAAGACTATTTACTAATAAAAACAATTTTAATTTATACATGGCAAAGCATGTTTTCAAATACCGATCTGTTCATGAAATCACAACAGCATGCATGCACAAAAAAATCCAGCCACATAACCTATATCACTCTTTTGAATAACTAATGTGTCCTCACCTTGGTTGTTGGGCTTTTTTTGTACTAGGATTGTTGATTTTCAGGATTTGGTTAGCGTTCCTTTGCTGTCAGGAAAAACATGTTATTTCCAAAGCCCAACAACAAAGGTGAGGACACGTCTGTTACTGCTGACAATTGTTTGTGTGACAGGAGTTCTTGTACTGCTGTTGGGAAGGCTGACAAACTATAAAGGGGTGTGGGCCTTGCCACCCACTTGAATATTCATAATTATTTTTGTTTTCATCCCATTCACAGAAATCACGGTGTATGACTAAAAATTGGGCTAACCCTACAAAATTACTTGATCCTCACAAGTGAACAGTTTAACTGTGCTTAGCCACACTTCTGTGTTAACGACTTAAAGAACAGAAGAAAATGGTACAACGTTGGCTTTTTTTCTGTTCTTTTAAGTCGTTAACGGGGAAGTGCAGCTAAACATAATTAAACTGTTAAACTGCAAGAATCAAGTCATTTCGCAAGGTTAGCCCTTTTATTCGACCGGATAGTCGAGAAGCGATACAATGGGGGAGCTTCAATTCCCCCAGCCCCCCTCCCCGGTAAATCTGCCACTGATTTAGTCTCAGAGTTTTGTTCTCCTTAAAATGGTTTAAATCATGCTGAGTTTGAAATGGATACACTTCCAAGAAATAATTATTTTTTTTCTCTTCATTCATACATTCATTCTTTAATACATGCTTTGTCCAATATAGGGTTGCAGGAGAGATACAGCCTATTCTGGCACTCAGTGGGCATAAAGCAGATAGACTAAGTCCCAATTCTTAACCAAAGATATGACTTTTATCGCTTAAATTTTTTGCACTTGCTAACAGTTTATCACTGTTTTGCTGATTAATTTTGTATTTTACTATATTTTTGCCTCTTCCCAACTGTCTGCATTTGGCTTGTGCTCTGGGCACTTTACTGTGTTAGCATAGACTAGCCACAGTTTTTGCTATGTCTAGTTCTGCTTGCATTGGATTGAGCACTAATCCCCAGCAAATGTTTTCTGGAGAGGCCCTCTGTCTTGTGGTAGGAGTGTGTGGCTAGAGACCCATCCGTTGAAGCTCTTTGGTCTAGGGCTCTGTTCTGAGCTTTTGATTGGCTATTTTGCCGACCTGTAAGGTTTTTTTCATTTTTTTTAAATGCCCCATGTTTGTGTGGGTTTGCACTTGTTTAAACCAAGCTCCTCTGTGTTAGGTGACCAGCCAGTTCTCTGATATCTACATCTGAGCCATCTGAAACTTATAACCAAAGATAAGACTTTTATTGCTTGAATTTTTGCACTTGCTAACTGTTTATCACTGTTTTGCTGATTATTTCTATTTGTTAGTGTATTTTTTGCCTGTTCTCAACTGTCTGCATTTTCCTTGTGTACTGGGCATATTACTGTGTTAGCATAGACTAGACACAGATTTTGATGTATCTAGTTCTGCTTGTATTGAATTGAGCACTAATCCCCAGCAAACCTTTTCTGGAGAGGGGCCTCTGCACTCTTGTGGCAGGAGTGTGTGGCTAGAGACCCATCCATTGAAGCTCATTGGTCTAGGGCTCTGTTCTGAGCTCTTGATTGGCTATGTTGCCCACCAGTAAGGTTTTTTCATTAATGTTAAAAGCCCTGCATTTGTGCAACATGCACTGTCGCATGCCATAATGCACTAACAAACAATTGTGCTTACTGTTGTCAGTTATAGAAGCAAAACTTCTGCTCACTAAATTTTCCCTTAGCTGTGGTCTGTACTCAAGCGGAAGTTTTTATGGTTGTGCTTCCTTGATCGGTCTACTGATCAGCACAGCCTCTGAAGTACTCTCACTAGTTCTTCTAGTAGTCTACTCTCTCACAGCATCCCCAACTGGTCATTTCTGGTCAATCCCTGTTACTGACACCACCTTTTACCTAGCACTATGGAAGGAAAATATCCCACCATTTCTCATGCCAGTTTGTTTGAATTAGGCATCCTATGGCAATGTAGCAATTGCCTAATGTACACTGACAACCAACTTCTTTTAAGACACCCTACTTCAACATGCAAGAAAAGAGATGCAATCCAAGTTCCCTCACTCACCAATCAGTATATCTGACACTAAGCAGGTTGTTAGCACTCACACCTCACCACCTTCATCAACCACACAACCAACACATAACCCCACATATGCAGAGGCCTTTTCTAAAAACTACCCAAAGCACAGTGGCCTCCCAAACACAAGCGCACAACACATAGTACACTTGCAGATAAGCACAGTACAGATAAAAGCACACACACTAGAATCTCACCAAATAAGCCATTAAGTTGTAACACAAAACCAAATGTCCTAGCCATTGGTGACTCTAATGTGAGACACATAGATGTGCCACTTACCAGGTTGGATAAGGAGATGGTCATGGTTAGCTGTCTGTCTGGTGCCGGGATCTGGAACATCACACATGCACTCAAGTCCCTCAGCAACAAGTACTGTTACAACTCTGTCATAGTCCATATTGGTTTGAACGACTTGAGATGTACCTCTCTGGACTATATGAAGAGAGACATGACTAAGCTTTCTGATTATGTGTCCCAGGTAGGTATGTCCCTAGCCTTAAGCAGCATACTACCCTCACCTAGGATGATGCACAGTACTAGCAAAAGGCAATACTAGCAAAAGATGGTTGACTTTAACAATTACCTTAGCTTCTGGTGTCACTCCAAGGAGATTCAGTTCCTGTCAGCCTGGGATGATATGGTTGATGGACCTCAAAGCTTTGCCAGAGATGGTCTACACCTGTCATCCCTAGGATTTCAGCTACTGACAAAGGCTCATGCTTTCTCCACTGCCTTTTTTTAGGCAACATCACAAGTACAAATTTTCCAACCTAAATTGCTCCTCAAAAACCATCATCAGTGTCATGTTGCTAAATGCTAGGAGTTTAAATTTAAAACTGCACTTACTGGAAGCTGCTCTCACCTTGGAGGACGCTGATGTCTGTCCTGTCACACAGACCTGGTTCAAGGCTGCAGAAAGTACACCAGCCATACCGGGTTACAATGCCTTCCACTCATTTAGACCATCAAATGAGAGCAGGAAATCCAAAGGAGGAGGATTATCAATATTTATCAAAGACAAATAAACCTCCAGATTGGTTAAACTGAATGAGTCCCTTGAACTACTCCAAATACGACTTACCATAGGCAAGTCCCCTGTCCAAGTTATTGCCAGTTATAGGACCCCCTCCATGAACCAGGGCACACACAATGCCTACCTGGACTTACTGGAGACACTCAGTATACCACCAAACACCCTGGTTTTGGAAGACTTGAACTACCCATCAATAAATTGGTCTAACTACAACTTTACCAATGCACTCGCCCAGAGATTTTTAATCTTTGTAAATTTAAATGCCTTAGACCAGTTAGATGACACCCCCACACGTGGCTCAAACATTCTGGATCTAGTGCTTACAAACATGGGTGATCATTGCACCACCCCAAGTGTGCAGTCATCCCTGGTGAGATCTTATCACAAGTCAGTCACATTAGAAGTAACAAATGAGTCTGGCCCACCCCCAGCTGAAACAAGACTAAAACATTTCTGCAAAGCTAACTACAACCTATTACGAGACAATATTACTAGTTTTATAGCTCCTGCCCCTACTATTGGCAAGGATACATATGCTGAGGTTTACACCAAAGCCTTATATAAACATCTACACAACTGCATCAACTCAGCTGTACCCGTCAGGATCAAAGTAAGTTCCTCATGAAAGAACAAACCTGGCTGGTGGACATCCACCATAAACAGGCTATATAACAGGAGAAAGAAACTGCTGTCTAAAAGCAGTAAGAAATGGTCACCTAACTCAAAGGACTCCCTCCTTGGCCGAAATAAGCAAATAAGGCACCTAGTAAAAAACCTAAAGCCAACTACGAATCTAAATTGGCCACCCTAGCCAAGGATAACCATAAGACATTCTTCGGCTATGTCTGCAACCTCAAAGGAAAATTCCATATTTGTGCAGAACTTGTTGTAAATAGCACAACATTTATTTTATTTTTTATTTTTACATTTGTTTACCGGGTTAGTCCGACTGGGCCCAGAGACCCCTTTTTCAGTGGAGACCTAAGGAGAAAAGCTCCAGGAAAGTAATTAAAAACAAAGAAAAACCTAACAATTCAAGTTGTAAGATACTTAACTGTACAAATCAGAAATATACAGTATGAATATATACAAGGCAAAAGTACAGTATTTTGAGAATGCAGTAACAATATATTTGAGAAATTTGGTTAGCATTGTTATTTACAAGAAATGTAGCAATGTCCAACATAAAAAAAAAACAATCAGACTAACATCATGGCGTAATACAACAAATATTCCTTTAATAATATAGATACTAACTGCAGAGAGAGTAATATATGTAGACAGTTTAGGTAGATGCCAGGCAGATATAATAATTGAGAGAAGAAGAAAAATTAATTAGGTAATTTCCTGAAAAATACATTTCCATGCATGTTGGAAATTAATTTTTAGTTGCTTTTTCTATATATACTGAACCTAGAGATATTGCTAACCTGCTGGCGGATAGGTTCAGTGAGAACTTCTCTCCCTTGTCTCCACACCATATACCACAAGACATCCCTCCTACATGTTCTCCCCCTGAAATATTTACTGAACAGATCCTTAATGCCGTTTCTAAGGCTAAAAACGCAGCCTCTATAGGACCAGACAACATCCCTGGATGTGTCCTAAATTGCTTAAAGCAAGAGTTAGCTGCACCTCTGGGTACTTTATTCAACCTCAGTCTATGCACTGGGTATGTCCCTGCAGACTGGAAAACTGCCACTATCATCCCATCCAGAAGAGGGAGGTCCTCTGCTGACCGCAGAAACTACAGGCCCATAAGCCTGACCAGCCTCATATGCAAGGCCATGGAGAGAATCATCATGGACCTTATCAACAAGGATATAGAAGACCTCCAAACTCTAGACCCATCCCAGTTTGGCTTCTTCAAAGAGAGATTGTGTCTACTGAACTTTGTGGACTTCTTTGAGACAGTCACCAAAGCCTTGGATGAGGGCAAAACTGTGCATACGGCCTATTTGGAATTAACAAAAGCCTTTGACACCATTCCTTACTCAGGTATCATTAATAAACTTACCCAACTGAACATTAACCAGTATATTGTCAGGTGGGTTGCAAACTGGCTCATCAATAGAACACACACACAGTTGAAACAGGGGGCTCCTCATCCAAATTCAGACCAGTAACCAGTGGAGCACCACAGGGCTCATTGCTGGGGCCCCCATTGTTGGAATTTACTTTTCAAAAAGAACAGGTCAAAACAAAGGGCATGTGGCTGACAAAGTTTGCAGATGAATGCAAGCTGGGCATAGTCATAGAATCCCCTAGTGACATTAACACCCTTCAGGAGGTTCTTACTCAAACCAGCAATTGGTGGCAGATTCACAGGCTCAAGTTAAATGCATAAAAGTGCATCATTATCCTCCTTGGCAAGAGAGATGTCCTTGTAAAGTACCACATTAACAACAACACCTTAAGTAATCAATCAGTGTTGAGAGATCTGGGTACACAGGTTGACAGCAACCTCTCCTTTGTCCACCATGTTTCATCAGTGGTAACAAAAGCCTTCTTTGCTCCCCATATTATTAATAATGGCATTGCCTCCAGGAAAAAAGAGGTTATAACTCCCTGTACTCTTCCCTTATTAGACCAATAATAGAGTATAATGCCCCCTTTGGTATGTACCTTGCCAGACACCTACAGCAACTGGACACACCTCAGAGGTACCTTACAAAGAAAATTCAAGGCATCCAACACTTGCCTTATGCTGATAGATTAAAATCTCTGTCACTGCACTCTGTGTCATACAGACTATTCAGAGGTGATCTCTGCCTTGTTTATAGGGCAACCTCAGATCCGGCCGTAATGGAAATGCTACACATTAGCAAGTCAAATGGTACTCGTTGCACCCACTCTAGCAACCTCAACATGAGAAGTGATATCAACAGGACCTGCTGGAGAGAAAGGTTCGCCTCCCAAAGACTTCCCCTACTCTGGAATAAGCTGCCAATCCTAGTGAAATGGAGCTCATCATTAACCTTTCTTAAGCATAATCTGGATGACTGAATGGGGAAACCACAAATTCACTCCTGCAGTTTCACCTGCGTCCCTTCTGGACAGGGACAGCAGATTTTAATGGCATCAATACAAGAGGGAAAACTGGGCTAGGCTTGTAAGGGCCTCAGGGCCATTAGCCTAATAACCTCCTATGATCCTATAATCCTATTATCTAAAAGGATGTCAGTCCTTTGCTGGACACACAGTCTCACTCTAACAGCATGAATACACCTACGCATAATTTTGAAGTTGATCATTTCCCCTACTGTGTGTTTCAATACGGGAGGAAAACAAAAATTTTCAGTGAAAACCCACATGGATGTGGGATATACATGCAGACAAAGAAGGCCAAGTGCTGCGCAACAGCAGTACTAATCAATGAATCCGTATGCCACCCCTACTGTAAATTCAATAAATTTAAATTTACACAAAAAAATACTGCTTATGCATAGCTTTTCCAAGCATTATTGTTCTATATATTTTGTGCTGTTGAACGAGTGAAATAAAAATCTGGGTTGTACTATATGGTTAACAGTTCACAAAAATTGCAATTCCACCTGCCAGAACACTGAAGTAGCAACTGCTGGCAGCTAGGTCTGTCAACAGATTCTTTTTTTTTCATATACTGTACAGTAAAGTGACAAAAGGGTGGAGGGAAACATAACCCTCAACATTTTGTATTTAATATATCAAATGGTGACAACAGTACACCAAGGAAGCTATATATAGACAGGAGTAAGGATATCTCAACTCAGGAATTACTACAGTGCCTGTCTGATGGCACACTTCTTTTCAGCAGACTCTGTCTTTGATATGTCTGTTTAAGGGAGAGTGTAGGTAATACATTGTAATGTCATGAATACTATTAACACCATCAGATTGGCTGCCTCAAGGAAAAATACCATAAAACATTTCTAAAATGCATGTATTTTAGCAAAAATAGAAATCTAATTGTTGAAGCATCTTAGGAAAACAAACTTTATATGAAGCAAGTCCCAACATCAACAGAATATCATACATTGCACACAACCTTCCTACAGGTGATGCTGCTTTAGTCAGTGACAAGAAGAATGACATGATTTTGACATCTGGTTGACTGCAATATGATCACCTCATTAAAGTACAATGATACTTTGGGTTACTGTTATACTGTGGGGTGAAGAAGTTTGCCTTTCCTCAAGTTATAGCAACCTCAGATTTAATTATAGAGTACAGGAGAAAAGTCCATTCTTCATAGGTTGCTTTTGGGAGTGTGATAGTGGAATCATTTCAACTCAATGACTGCTTCACCATTAGCAGGGATTCAGTGATGTTGTTTATCATCTGCCACATTCCTATGGTTTCTCCTTTCAAGAAAGCAGCAATGACCTCAGAGTTAATTACACTGGTTATATTGTGCAGCTGAGGCCCGTCTCCATTCATTATGCATTTAGAGGCTTTGCCCCCCAACAGAAGTATTGATTTTAGTGTGTGTTTTTTTTTTTTCTTTGTTTCTTTCTTTTGAAAGTGATTTTGATCAAGTTTGGTTAAATGAAACAATCCAGATCTACTGGAAGAATGATCAGGTACAGATTATCATTGTTGTTATTATTATTATTATTATTATTATTATTATTATTATTATTATTATTATTATTATTATCATCGTCATCATCATCTATTGCAGCTTGCCAGGGAAGAAATAATAAAAACAGATACAAAATGAACATTTTCTGATCCTATATATATAAAAAAAACATACAGAAGTGTTTAAATAGCATTGACCAGGGCAGACACTCTCTATGCCCAAACCTGCAGCTAATGATTAAAGTGAAGGTAGCTAGTGGAAGAAATCAGCAAGCTAGGCACTAGGCCCCTTCATATGAAGAACTGATACCCACTGTAACCACTGTAGTAACATTTAACTATTGTTCACTAATATGTGTTTGTTAATGGGGGTTGTGGATTGAACATAGCCTCTCTTCCTGAAGAGACATTACCACCCGTTGTTTATCCTAGTTGGTGGACATTCTTAAGATAATCTTACTATCTTGGATCTTGTTTCAAAGTACAAGTGGCTGAAAAGAAAGACAGCATTGTCTTTGTTAGTGAACTGCAAAGCTGTTACCACCTCATCCACTTCTAATAGCTAAATCTACATGCCTTGTAATATGTTAACTGACACGATAAACAGCTGTAGTAAAGGAAACATTTTCACCTGGAGTGCAGTCATATGTTTTTACTTGATGGGTTTCCACTATTTAGTAGGTTCTGGTACTTGACATTAGAAATATTTGTTTTAACTTAAAACTAAAAATAATGCATTAGTCGATGTAACACCAGTACCATTGTCCAATGCTACCTAAAACTGAGCACCTCTTGTTACATTTGCTCAAGGAAACATTTGCTTAATGGATGGATTATCATTCTTTGTCTCAGAAAGCCTCCCTCAAGCTGTAAACACATTGAGACTCTTTTAGCTGTCAGAAATGACATTGAGCCTTCCTCTGTACAAAGGTACACTTTTACAGTGCAAATCAGGACTGCACTTTTAAGGACCTGATAACTGTCACTGTGTTCACTTTACAACAACATTTCCAGTACCACACAAGCTCTTTAATTTATGAAACTATCTTTCTTCATTAAGCCTAACTACATGACAGAAACAGCATCTAAATGTTATCAGCATTTTAAAAGCCCAGCAGTCAGAGTTGTTTGGATGTCTTACTTCTAAAACAAACTCAGACCTACACAGGAACAGGAAAGTTGATAGTGCTACCTTTTACTTTTTTTCTAGGACTGTACATATTTTTTTATTTTTATTTTTTGCCATGTGCATCAATGAAAACAAAAGGAAGGGACCTGCATGCAATTTCTGGTGCCTTTTAAACGTTGCTCACTAATGGCCAGTTTAAAAGCAGTATATACAGATTAAAGAATGGGTATAGACATCTTACAGATAAACTGTTGAAACACTACTAGTATCATATCTGAGAACTGGAAACAAGAGAAAATGGCTGCACTGCCTATAACTCCACTCTTTCCTACTAGAAACTTTTTTAGATGCCCCAGAATTTTTTTAGTCCCTCAGACTTTGACAGGCTGCCACCTTCTCATGCCACAAATTATAATCTAATTCTCTGTAATTTTGCACAGCAATTACACTTGTATAGTAAAAGATGAAAGGCTGATCATTTAGGCTAGAATGTAAAAAAGGAGCAAGTTAAATAGTGAGGCCTACCCTGGACTGAGGAGCTATCTTGCTTACTGAATCATTTTATTGAATGCAGTATTAGACACATACTTAAAACATTATTTAAGTATATATCATATGTGGCACAGGACAGTTACACACACACACACACACACACACACACACACACACACACACACACACACGCACATATATTAAATAAAATGGGGGTGTGGGCATGGAAGTTCATGGGGGCATTTCTTTTGTTTTGCTGGTTTAGATAAAATGAGTTTTGTTAAGCTGTGTTCGAGAAATTGTGTTTTTGATGAAATGATAGTTACCCATAGATGTGTGTGTGTGTGTGTGTGTGTGTGTGTGTGTGTGTGTGTGTGTGTATACACACACACACACACACACACACACACACACACACAAATAAAACCAAGAAAACACTGGCAAAGAAAATGATTAAAATAACAAAAAACTTCCAAAGGCATCTGTAAAACATAAATAAAACTAGGTATAACACAAGAAGAAAGAATGCAGCAAGTAGAACCTGTGATTGAGCACACTTTTGTTCTTTAAGAACTTGATCAGAATAAATAAACTGTGCAGATTACAAAGTTAAAATAGTGTAAGAAAGCAAATAAAAATAATCTTGTCCAACCCCTTTAAACATGATGGAAGTGTAATTTTCAAAGTTCCATTGTCCATAAATATACTTGAGGAGGGCGGAACTTGAAATAGAAAACAGAGTAGCAGAGCCAAGCTCGAACAGCATTCTTAATGTAGTCTGTAAACTTAACTGAAAATAAGAAATCAAACATCTGTAATAATGTGTAATAAAGTGCAAGTGCAATTACATTCCCATGTATACAGAAGTAGTAATTTCTTCCGCTGTAGCAATGCATAAAATCAGACTTGCTTACATAGGGTTGTCACCTTTTAAGCGGGCCAAAGTGGGACATGGGGGTGTGGCTAATATGACACAGCTGCAAAAAAAACGACTCACAGTTTTTAATAGGACATGTTCGCAATGTTTCTGACCCACCTGGGATGTTCAAATGCAACAAATGTATCTGTTGTCAGTATATCTATACAGGACCTTCCTTTACATTTGAACATATTAATTTCACTGTTACTATTTCTCATCACTTTGACTGTAATTCTTGTAACATTGTTTATGCAGGGATTTGTATGACTTGCAGTTATTTTTATTTCCGACTGCATTGAGGAGCATCTTGCTGCAATTAGAGGCAAGAACAGTCACAATGCTTTAGCTAGACACTCTGCAGCTTGCCGTGACTTTATTAAATTCCATTTTATTGTTTTGGAGCAAGGTGACTTGTTTTTGGGGACGACTCAGCCCTACTGGAAGTGAAAGAACTCAGGTGGCAGCTCCGTTTGGGTGCAGAGCTCTCCCTGGGGTTGAATGATGGTTCTAATTTAAAATGTATACTCAGGTGGCTGCAGTTATGGTCTGAGTGATTTAAATTTTATGCCTTAAAAGACTGACTTTATTGTTAACTTGTAGGCTAAAGTTGCCACCCGTCCCATTGTCAGCGGGACACTCATGGGTTGAGCTGCCTCATCCTGTTGCCCGCTATGAAAAGTAATGGGACTTGAAAAGTCAAGCTTTTCAGTCCCACTAAATTGCTGTGGAAAAGCCACAATTACTTCCGGCTTTTCCACAGCAATTCAGTTACGTCACCAACCCGGACCTGCAGGCAAAGCTGCTGCCTGTTAGGTCTGGGTGCTTTAATTTGTGCAGCAATTGGCTGCAATTCATGAAAGGGGTAGGGATTGGGGCAGGAAGAGCCCTGCAAAGATTGCGGCTGCAGGAGCGCTTTGTTTTACGTATGAATAGTTTGGTGTTGTTATATGTGAAGTGGGTGTTATTTTTTATGTGATTTGTAGTGTTCGATATTCTGATGCACATTTTCGATGTTATGAAATTCGATGTTATGGGTTTTAGATGTTTTGAAGTAGACCTATATATATATATATATATATATATATATATATATATATATATGTGTGTGTGTGTGTGTGTGTGTGTGTGTGTGTGTGTGTGTGTGTGTGTGTGTATACATGTGTGTGTATGAGGCAGCAGATAGGTAGTGGAGAATTACAAGGTAAAGAATATTAATTCTTAGAGTTACCACTTGTTACTTCTTTGTACAACAGTTCCTGTTTATGAAGTTGTGTCCTGTGAGGAAACATACAATTTGCAAATGTCCTGCATTTTAAATACAATGGATATTGCCTTCCTTCTACTTTCACAGAAAACCACAGTTTTTTATTTAAATGCAATTAATATGATACAAAATAAGAGAAATAACTAAAGATATGCAATAAGAAACTTATTTTGGTAATAAAGTGAAAGCAAGTCCTTTGTACTGATTATGAATACAGGTTGTCCTGCAAAATCTCACCTTTCTGTTAAAAATGTCATAGTTTTAACACCTGCAAAAGTGATAACCTTACTGATCCTGGCTGTAAAGGACATTAGTAAAAAGATTAAACATTATGCATGGAAGCTTTACAATTTCCAATACAGAGGATGTTATATTCATACTATATGAATGAAGGAAGGAGTTTTAGCAAGTGGTTTAAAGGGCTGAGGGTGGTGGTAGGTTACAGCTGTGATGCCAAGGTAGAAAAAGTGGATGTAAAAACTTAGTCTCTGCAGTTTGATTTTTTCAGACTGTAATAAATCTGTAAGTTATATTTAAACTTTGTAAAATAGATAACAAAAAAAAAATGCATTATGAAATTGCATTTATAAGATGCAGGAGAATAGAACTGTGTTTCATTATATAATATAAAAAGTATTTCAATGCCTGTAACTCTATTCTCCAGGGGAAAAATGCAATTGCAAAAGAAAGGATTGATTGACTGCCCGTACTTGCAGAAAGGTTGCAAAGCTGAGTCAAAGAATTTTAGAGGCCAGAAGTGTACAAGGAAGCAGTTGGTTATGCTGACAATTAATGCAAGTGAGTGAAATATTTTGCTTACTATGAAATGTAAAAAAAATGGTTACACCTCTGCTTTCTGTGGGGAAAAAAAGATAAACTAGAATATATTTTGAGCTGAAACTAATGTAAAGTTATTCAGTCTTGCTATAAGACTTTGTCATGTCCACTATCTACAAAAGTGTCCATTTTGCAATCTGCTTGAAATATTATTTTAGTGCTCAGCATAGCTAAGGGTTCAGTAACCTTTCAGTTAGAGACATTTAGGGTATTTATCTGACTTAGGGGCTTTTCCTTAATATTCTGACAACTTATTGTTTCCTTTTCACTGTGCAACTAGCTTTACATTTGTATATTTTATTTGTACCAGCACCATCTTGACTCCTTTATTGTTTAAGTAAAGTTTTTATTGATGCACTTTTACTATCTTGTGGTTGGTATCCATTAATATATCATTTATTGTTTGAGAAGAGGACATTATTTAGCATTGTAGGTTATTGGGCTGCTGGTATTCATCTCTAATTGGTCATTACAGATTTGAGTTTATTATTCATTTATTTGGATAGAAATCAACAGTAGCATGGTAGCTTGTGTATCTGTAGCCCAGTAATCTAGAGTAATGGCAGCACTACCCTGCTAGGAGGAAAGCTAAGGGGAATTGTAGAATTCTACCTGGCCTTCCAGAAAATTGTGTGTGTGTGTGTGTGTGTGTGTGTGTGTGTGTGTGTGTGTGTGTGTGTGTGTGTGTGTGTGTGTGTGTGTGTGTGTGTGTGTGTGTGTGTGTGTGTGTGTGTGTGTGTGCATGCACACGTCTGTGTGTGTGTGTGTGTGTGTGTGTGTGTGTGTGTGTGTGTGTGTGCACGCACATGCTTGTTTATGTGGGGTAAAATGGCATATCATTGCTGGAGCCTTCCTGTGTCCTGACAGAGTGCTCTTCAAACTATCTGGAGATGTACAGAGCTGAGTATATTTTTCTGGCACTTCAGAGTTGTGTGCTGGTAATTGTTGTTTGACTAATTTTATATCATTGCTGGCTGACTTTATTTATTTTATTTATTTATTAACATTTGTTAACCGGGTTTGTCCAACTGGGCTTGTGGCCCATTTTCAGTGGATACCCGAGGAGAAAAGCTCCAGTAGTACATTTTAAAACAAGTACAATTTTAAACAATATTGATATAATAGCAGATATAGCAAAATGATTCACATATGTTGGGTTACATGCATAAAGTTAAAGTTGCATTAAAAAGAAGCTAAGTAACAATTTTACATTGATATAGTTCAATAGGTCAACAAGAAACATTTTTTTGTTTATATAAAATTATGCAAATGCATAGTAGACACATTGGAGAGAGAGGTGTAATGAGGTACTAAGTATGGTCCTTTTGAGGGTACATAAAGGGAAGGAAGACTAGGTGGGGTCATGGCAAAGGCAGGTTCTGGAATTGAGAAAATAAGCTTTTAGTTCATTTTTAAAGTGTGAGGTGTGGGAGATTGAACGTAAGTCAAGGGGAAGTTTGCTCCAAGCATGGGCAAGGGAGTGTTTGTAGAGTAGTTTGCCTACTGACCTTTTTGGGTGGTAGACATCAAGTAATTGTTGGTTAGAAGTACGGAGGGTCCGGGATGGGATGTAGATGGAGACTAAGGAAGACAGAGATGGACAGAAGGAGGGTTTATAAAGAATAAAGTGTAGCATATGAAATTGATAAGATAGCAGAAATTGGGGAAGTTCAAGCCATTGAAGAGAGTTTAAAGAAATGTAGTGGTGTGAGTTGTATGGGGAGTTAGTAATGAATCTGGCTATTTTATGGTAAGTATGTTGGAGTTTGTTTAGAGTAGAGGCTTGGATATTAGTAAGAACTGGGGTGGCGTATAAGAGGGAGGGGAGGAGGAGTGCCTGGCCCAGGGTAAGTCTAGATTCAGGGGTTAGGAATTTTTTGCTCCGATATAGCAGACCTAGTTTCTGGTTTGTTTTTTTATACATTGGAGTATGTGTAGGTTGAACTTGAGTTCATCATCGATAATGACCCCTAGGAGTTTTGTGTGGGTGTCAGGTTGGATAGTTGTATTGTTGGAAGATGTAATAAAAAAGGAGGTTTTGTGATGAGAAAGAGAGCGGGGAAGGAAAAGTAGAAGTTTGGTCTTTTTGGGATTTAGGATCAATAGGTTGTGAGAGAGCTATTGTTCAGTGGATAGTAGGGCTTGTTAGGTCAGGGAGTGTAGTTCAGGAATGTTATTTGAGATGGATATAAGTGTGGAGTCATCGGCATACTGAATAAGGGAAGATTCTTTGCATGAGGTATAAAGATCATTGATGAAGATGTTAAACAAAAGGGGTCCCAAGATGGAGCCTTGGGGAACACCAGTGGAGATGGGAAAGAAAGGTGAGGAGGATGAGAGCCATTTGATAGATTGTTCCCTGCCAGATAGGTAACTATTAAACCAGGCAAGTGTGGAGGGGGATAGGTGGAGATTTGCGAGTTTGGATAGTAGTAGAGGATGAGTGACTGTATCGAAGGCTTTGGAGAGATCTAGGAAGAGATAGGAAATTAGTTTATTGTTGTCTAGGGCCTCTGCAATGATATGAGTGAAGGAGAGGAGGGCAGTGGTGGTGCTGTGGTGAGGATGAAATCCATGTTGGGTAGGGGTAAGTAAGTGGTGTGTGAGGAGGTGATTGAGAAGCTGTGAGTGAATACATTTTTCTAATATCTTGGGGAGGGGGGAAAGAATGGCAATGGGTTGGTAGTTTGAGGGGTCAGTGGATTTTCCACCTTTATGAAGAGGGATAATGAAGAAAGATTTCCAAAGGGTGGGGACAGTTGATTCCAGAATTGATTGATTAATTAGTATAGATATAGGATAGGCAATTGAGTCAGCAGCAAGTGTGAGGAATGTAGGAGATAGATTATCAGTAGAAGGAGAGCAAGGTTTTAGCTTGAGTAGTAGAGATTTGATGTAAGTAATGGGAACTGGCTCAAAAGAAAACAAAGTTGTGTTAGTGGGACTTGGAGAGGTGGGTGTCGAAGTAGAGTTTGGCTTAGAGGTTACCAGATTTTGGATGGAAGAGATAAAGTGTTTATTCATTAGGGTAGCTGTTTCCTGAGTGGAAGAGTTAGGGTATGAGGAGGGATTAGAGAGCTTTCCAGGATAGAGGATGTTGTTGAGAGTTGACCAAAATTTTCGAGGATTGGATTTGTTGTTAAGCTGAGCAGAGCTATAGTATAACTTTTTGTCATTAGTTGTATGTTTTTTGCAAGGTTCCTCAGTTGCCTGTATTTTTGAAGAAGAGGTGGTTGCTTAGTTTTAGTCCAGGTTTTCCAAGCACAATCTCTTTGTTTCATAAGGGACCTAGTCTCCTTGGAGAGCCAGGGAGCATGGTTTGATTTTACTCTGATCTTCCTAGAGGGAGCTAAGGAGTTTAGAGTATTCATGAAGATGCTATTGAAAGTGCTTACAGCATCGTTTAGGGGGAGGTGTTTTAGGATGGACCAATCTATGTTGTGGAGAATGGAGTTAAATTGGGATGAACTGAAAGTCGATAGTTTTCAACAGTCTTTGATAAGGTGGGGTTTAGGAATATGGGAGTAGTGTCTTAAGATGGTGGTAGGGAGATGATCACTGAGGGAGTCAGGTAAGGTGGTGGGATTGTGGTATTGGTGGGGGGAATTGGTAAGGATACAGTCTATGATGGAGCTGGAAGTGGAATTTTTATGGAAGCGAGACAGAGTTGTGCACTGTTATTTTTGCTTCACTGTATAGTTTTTCAGATCTCTGCTGAAGGTGTTGGATGTTCTTCGTGTTTCACTGTTGCAGTCATAACTGTAGGGGTGCTCCTGCCGGCAGGCAGCCCGAGGTCGGCCAGAATCCCAAAGTCTGGGTCTGGCGTCGGCTGTATAAGCTAGTATCCTGACGTCAGTACGCCTTGGTACATAGCCCTCAGCCGACGCCATCTTCTCCAGTCTTTCTTGCCGTGCGGTGGAAAGCAGCTCGCAAAACGTTGGTTGGAGATTTTCGAACAGCATTCTTGGTTGTTGTCAGTCCGAAGTTGTTACTTCTCTTCTCAAAGCTAAGTACCCCGTTGGGGAATCTTTTTCTTGTTCCTCCGATGTCAGAAAAAGTTAATAATTGTATAGCGTGTGGGAAACAAATACCTCATAAAGATTTCCACTCTTACTGTCTACCTTGCTTAGGCCCTGACCACGACGTTTCTTGTTGTCGGTTCTGTGCCAGGTTCAACTCTCGTACTATCAAGCGAAGGTACGACTGGGCTTTAAATTATTTTGGCAGACGCTTCAATTACAGAATGTCGTCGGATACTACCGGAGTTCAAAAGAAGCGCAAAGATAAAGACAGGCCTCCAAGGTCCAAACAGGACTCGTTGCAGCTGGAGCCAGCGTCCGGTTCAGCTGTCGTCAGTGAGGCGCTTTTGCAGCCCCTGTCGTCCGCCGCTTCTGAACCGATGGCCGATACGGACTCCCATGGGGAGCCATCAAGGCCCACTATTTTAACTGCTGCAGGACCTTCGGACGTCGCTCCTTCAGATGGGTCCGGAACCGCTGTGCAGGTACCGGCTTCTGAGGGGGTTTTCAGGCCTACTCACATTACTATTTCAAAGGCAAAGACAAAGACTCCTTCTAAGTCTAAAGTTTCAGCTCAAGCTGCTTCTGATTCCACTCCCAAGACACAAAAACAATTATTGAGGATGGCTGAAGACTTGCTTACAATGATTAGGGGTTCTCACCCCCCTCCTGAGAAAAGGCCTCGACAGGATGTTACTCTGGATTCTTCTGACCAGGCCTCTGTCTCTTCTGTTTCTTCCTCTGATCAGGACTATTCCTTGCCCCCTTATGAGGATTCGGATGCTGAGGAATCTTTGCCCTCGGCCTCTCCGCCTGAGGATTTTTCTTTTGGGGAAACCTTGCATGAGATGAGGGAACATTTTCATTGGGAAGGACAGGAATATTCTGCTTCCAAAGAGGCTTAGAGAATTTCTTCTTCTTCCTCATCATAGGCCTTTAGCTATCCCTCCTGTTTTGGACATTGTGGATGATGCTTTTTCTGAGGCTAATTTGAATCCTGATTCCATGCCTCCTGCTCCTTCTAAGCCTGATAGATTTTATAGGGTTCCTGACTCTCATTTATTTCTATTTAAAAATCCTTCTGCAGACCCTGAAACTATTTCTCAGGGTTCTAAGGCTGCTAAGGTTGCTACTTCTAAAAATCCTATTCCCTCTGAGAAGGATTCTCGTGCTTTAGACAGGTGGGGCAAAAAGGTATATACTTCTGCTACCCTTTCTGTAAGGGCATTAAATTGCCAGTTTCATATGTTTAAATACCAGCAATTTCTTTTGTCTGTTTTAAAGCAAAAGCTTGCTTCCGTACCTGCTTGTGCAGAGGATAAGGAACTTCAGGATGTTTTGCATGCTACTGAACAGGTTAACAAGCATAGCTTACATTGTGGTTTTGATGCCTTGGATGCTTCCTGCAGGGCTGCTGCCTCTGGTACTGTGATTAGGAGACATGCCTGGCTTCATGAGCAAAGTTTGCCTGAACAGGTTAAGGCTAAGTTATTAGATGCCCCTGTTCAACATGATGTTCTTTTTGGTTCTAAGGCTGAGGAAGTTATTAAAAAGATGGAAGAAAAGGCAAAGTCCATGCAGACTGTAAAATATTTCTTGCAGGTTCAGCCTCCTAGATTTTCCAGGAATTGGCCCACTAAAAATTGGTCCTTTCCCACGTCTGACAGGCCTCAAAGGGGAAGATATAGACGCTCCAGAGGCCGTGGTCAAGGCCAGACCTCGTACAGATCTAGACAATGGACTGCTTCTTCACCTAGAAGGGAGAAGACAGATCCCAATCTCAAAGAAAACAAACTCAATGACTCTCTCGGTTGGGCTTCAGGACCTCTTTACCTGGACGCCCCTCTCGGAGGAAAACTGTCTCTTTTTTACAGGAATTGGACTTATATTACCCAGGACAAATGGGTATTGGATGTGATTTTAAAAGGTTACAAGTTCCACTTTCACACTTTGCCAAGGACTCACGGTTGGCCAGATCTGCCAAAACTTCAATGGTCAGAGGCCTTAACTCAAGTGGATGCTCTTCTGGCCATGAGAGCCATAGAGCCTGTTCCACTCTTGGAAATGGGAAAAGGATTTTATTCAAGGCTGTTTCTGGTTCCCAGAAAACAAAACTCTTGGAGACCTATTCTGGACCTTTCTGTGTTAAACACCTTTTGGAAATTCCAAAGTTCAAGATGCTCACTCTGCAACAGTTACTTCCAATGCTCTCTCAGGATGCCTGGATGGTGACATTGGACTTAAAGGAAGCCTATTTGCATATCCCTATCAGACAAGAACGCAGGAAATTCCTCAGGTTCAAGGCAGGTTCGAGGCACTTTCAATTCTCTGTTCTGCCCTTTGGTTTATCTACTGCCCAGAGTCTTCACCAAGTGCCTGGCACCAGTAGTGGCTTACTGCAGACTTCAGGGGATTCAGATTTACCCCTATTTGGACGACTGCCTTATTCAGGCAGACAGCAAAGATCTTCTGCTTCAACACCTAGACTTAGTTCAACGTCTTCTCCTCTTACTGGGATTCTCAGTGAACATAAAAAAGTCACATTTGATCCCTTCTCAACAAATGGTATTCTTGGGAGCCCTCTTAAACACAACCTTACAAAGGGCCTACCTCACTCCAGAAAAACAAACTCAGCTGGCTTCTACTTTCAACACCTTGGCAACTCTATCTCAGCTCACTGCAAGGAAATTCCTGCAGGCTCTGGGCTACATGGCTTCCTGCATTCTGTTGATTCCAAGCAAGGCTTCACATGAGAAAGCTTCAATGGTATCTGAAAAGTGTATGGTCACAGCATTATCACGATCTGGATATTCTGATTCCTCTGATCCCCTGCCTCCAGAAGGAGTTCCTCTGGTGGTCCAGGGCATGCATTTTGAACGAAGGAAAACCTTTTCGTCTCCCTCAACCTACTCAAATCCTAACCACGGACGCCTCGGATTATGCTTGGGAGCACATTTTCTAGACAATTGCCAGCAAGGAACCTGGACAAAGGACCATCTTCACTGGCACATCAATCTGAAGGAGATGTTGGCAGTTCAAAATGCCCTTTGGCCTTCAAGCACCTTTACAACCAGGGCCTCTGCTAATTGCACAGACAACACCACGGTCATGTGGTACATCAACAAGCAGGGGGGGATCTCATTCTTACCCCCTTTGCAGACTGGCTATGAGTTTATGGGACACAGCTCTAAATTCGAATCTGCATCTCCAGGCTCAATTCATTCCAGGAAAACAAAATCTTTTAGCAGACAGCCTGAGCAGAAACATTTCAGATCCTCACGAATGGATGCTAGACACCAACTTGTTCAAAAGGATTACTGCAGTTTGTGGATGTCCCCAGATAGATCTGTTCGCATCCCATCTCAATCATCAGCTGCCTCGCTTTTGCACCAGGTCCTTCCACAAAACAGCATGGAGAGTGGATGCCCTGTCTTTCAGTTGGAAAAGCCTGTCTGCATATGCCTTCCCTTCTCTTCCTCTACTGCCTCGGGTACTACTGAAGATAAAGCAGGACAAGCCCAAGTTCCTCATCTTGATTGCTCCAAATTGGCCTCGACAGTTTTGGTATCCGACTCTAAAGCTCCGGTTCTCGGGGCCTCCTTGGATTCTTCCACTGAACCCTTCGCTTCTGTCCCAGCATCAGGGTCAGTTACTACATTCCAACCTCAAGACCCTTTGCTTGGCAGCTTGGCTCTTCAAAGGAATTTGATTGCCTCTAGTCTTCCCAAACAAGTTTTGGATGTTCTTTTGGAAGCTAGACTGCCTAGCACTAGGAAATCTTATGCCTCTAAATGGAAGAGGTTTTCTATTTGGATGCAGGACCGAGGTTCTGATCCTCAGGTTCCTGATCTCTCCTCTATTTTGCTTTACCTTTCGGAGCTTTTATCTAAGGGACTTTCATTTTCTTCCATTAAGATTCATGCTTCTGCTATCTCTGCATTTCAGCTCTGATCCTCCTGTTTTTTCACATCCTTTGGTGAAGCAGTTTTTGAGGGGGGCTAAGAATTTGTGGCCTCCAAGGACCCCTCCGGTCCCTGCCTGGGATCTTAATTATGTTTTAGAAAAACTTACTTTACCTCCTTTTGAGCCTGCTGCATCTTCAGATATTAAGTTTCTATCTTGGAAGACTGTTCTTTTGTTAGCTTTGACCTCTGCCAGAAGGGTCTCAGAGTTGCAAGCTCTTATGGCTGTGGAACCTTACCTTATTCTCCATCAGGACAGAGTATCCTTGAGGACCAGTCCTACTTTCATGCCTAAGGTGATTTCGAAAGTGGCCTTGAATCAGACAATTCACCTTCCTACTTTCTTTCCAAATCCTCAAAATAAAGGGGAAAGGATTTTGCATTCATTGGATGTGCACAGACAGTTAAGATTTTACTTGGACAAGACTAAAGATTTCAGAAAGTCTAACCAACTGTTTGTTTCCTTTGCCTCCAGTTCACTTGGAAAACCTATTTCTAAACAAACCATTTCCAAATGGATTGCTTATGGGATCAGATTTTGTTACACTCATCATGGTAAACAGTTTCCTGGAACCATTAGAAGTCATTCTACTAGAGCAGCCGCTACTTCTACAGCTTTTCTCAGAGGAGTACCTACCAAGGATATCTTGGAAGCTGCCACTTGGAGTTCAGTGCATACTTTTTCCAAGCACTACAATCTCCCTTTGTTTTCTAAGTCTAGGGCAGGCTTTGCCTCTGCTGTCTTGTAGGGTATTCTTGCCTCCCCTTCTTCTATCTAAAGCCTCCTCCCTCTCTACACTGCTTTGGGATTCCACCCTACAGTTATGACTGCAACAGTGAAACACGAAGAACATAGTACAGTTGTGTACACCTACCATAAATGTAGATGTTCGAGTGTCTTCACTGTTGCAGTGGGGGTTTCCCTCCCTCCTATCCCCTCTTTTCCTTTTTTGTGGTGTATTTGTGTTTCCTTGTTGGATTCATTTTTGATTTATTGGGGTATTCTGACATCTAGGGCAAGAAAGGCTGGTAAAGATGGCGTCGGCTGAGGGCTATGTACCAAGGCGTACTGACGTCAGGATACTAGCTTATACAGCCGACGCCGGACCCAGACTTTGGGATTCTGGCCGACCTCGGGCTGCCTGCCGGCAGGAGCACCCCTACAGTTATGACTGCAACAGTGAAGACACTCGAACATCTACATTTATGGTAGGTGTACACAACTGTACTTTTTCCCATACCCACCCTCCCTATTTCTGTGTTGTTGTTAAATCCGGAGGCTTTTGCAGTTGCCCGCCTCCACTGTAGATTTGATCTGGGACACTCCCCCCAGTCCCATCTCTTTACCTCATTCTACCTAATAGACTCCTTCTGCACTTGTTTTTAGTAATTTTTAATTTAATTGCATTTTTTTAAACTGTTTAGTCTAACATTGGTACATATTCAAGTGTGCTAGCTTGCACTGCATTTGAATTGCTTTTACTGCTGTTTTAGCTACTTTTCTGTATATATATATATATATATATATATATATATATATATATATATATATATAATAATATACCTTTCCTGTTACTAGTGTAGCCCAGATTCAGATTTGCTGTATCCAGGATTATATGTAAGCTTCTGAGCCCCCACCCCCAAGCTTTCTGTGTTGAAGGGAAGCCTTCTAGCTTATCAGTGGGAGTGGTAAGCACTAGGTAACCTATCTACCACATGAGGAGTGGTTCTGGTCCAGAAATTGTAGTTATTGGCAGTTTGGGCAGTTTTTCTATCTCTCTCAACATTCTGATTTAAAAGCTTGCATTTGCACTTGTTTCCCCCCCTTTCCTGTAACTAGTTTAGTCCAGATACAGATTCTTAGTTTTAGCACTTGAATTTGCTTATTCGTGATCAGCACTTGTTCAGAACTTGTAAGCACTAAATAACCTACTAATTACTACAGCACTCAACCTTCCTCATTGCATAGAGGAAAACAGTTTTGGTACTTACTTTCCTCACTTGCTTAGAGAAAAACAGCTCTTGTACTCACTTTCCTCACTTATTTAGAGGAAAATAGTTTTTTATTCAGGTATGTCCAAGGGTCAGCTCCCAGTGTTCTCTCCTGTCTATCTGATGAATCTGGGCATCTTGGGGCAATGTAGAAATTGCCTCATGTACACAGCCAACCCTCTCCTCCTACCACCCAACACTACAACCTGTGAGAGATGCACTTGACTAGCCAAACTGGAGGTAAAGCTCTCTCCAATCAAGACCGAACTTAACAGTCAAGAGGAGAAGGTAAACACTTGCACCACACCACACTCATCACATAGTCTCACTAAATCTACACCACCAAAATCCACACATAGAAACACAAAAACATTCGCGGAGGCTCTCAATAATAATCTGCTCAAGCAACAGAGACCTCCAAAGCAGAAATGTAAGCAACCTCCACCCCCTAACACAACCCAAATGACAGATAGCCCGCAGACTCAGTGTGCCACTCAACCACAGCCAATAAGGCAAAACAACGTACCAAACACACTAGTCATAGGTGACTCTATAGTCAGGCACACTGATGTCCCACTCACCAGGCTAAACAAAGAGAAGGTTACTGTCAGCTGCCTGTTGGGTGTCAGGATCCGTCACATAACCTATGCATTCAGGTCACTCCATAACAAGTACAAATATGACTCTGTCATTGTCCATGTTGGTGTGAACGATCCGAGACGTACCTCCCTGGACTACATGAAAAGAGACATGGAAGAGCTCTCTGATCTTGTAGGCCAGGCAGGTATGACCCTAGCCCTGAGTAGCATTCTGCCATCACCCAGAATGATGCCGCAGTACAAGGATAAAATGATTGACTTCAACAATTGGCTAAGCTTCTGGTGCCATTCTAAAGGGATCCAGTATCTGTCTGCCTGGGATGACATGGTCGACAGACCATGATGCTTTGCCAGAGATGGCCAGCACTTGTCACCCCTGGGATTCTGGATACTGGCTAAGGTTGTTGCCACCCTTATAATGCCTTTTTTAGGCAAGGTTCAAATGACAAATTCACCACCGTAACAGGAACAGGCAAGCAAAAACTGAGGGTGATGCTACTCAATGCTAAAAGTCTAAATCTGAAAATGCACTCACTCAAGGCACTCCTTAAAATGGAGAACATCGATATCTGTGCAGTGACTGAGACTTGGTTCAAGGCTCCAGAGAGCACCCCTGCACTACCAGGCTATAACTCATACCATACTTTTTGGTCATGTAACCTGGACTAAAACACCAAAGGCAGAGGTGTGTCCATATTCATTAAGGATATCCACACCTCCAGGCTAGTTGCTCAGCATAATGCAGCCGAGGTTATCCAAGTGCAACTAACTCTGGGCAAAACTGCAATCCAAATTGTAGCTTGCTACAGATCACCCACCATGCCCCAGGATTCCCACTCCTCTTTTCTTGATGTACTGGAAAATATTAGGGTTCAACCAAACACCCTAATAATGGGCAATTTCAACTACCCCACCATTAACTGGGAAAACTACTCATGTACCGACTCCTTTGCTCAACGCTTTCTGGAATTCATAAACTCCAATGCCCTGGAGCAACTTATCCACACCCCCACCAGGGGCAACATTATCCTAGATCTAGTCATTACCAACATGAGTGACCGGTGTTCCACACCTGAAGTCAACGCCTCATTGGTCCGATCCGACCATAAGCTAATTACCCTAGATATCCACATCCTGCCCCCAACCCCCATTAAGGAAACCATGGTAAAAAATTTCTCCAAAGCCAACTTCATGCTTCTTAAGACAGAAGTGGTGAACTTCATGACACCCATGCAGATGGACAATATAGTTATGACTACTGAATCCTACACAACTGCACTTTATAAGCACTTACATGAGTGCATGGATCGTGCTATCCCAAACAGAACCAAGATGCTATCCTCCAAAAAAAGGAAGCCAATCTGGTGGTCCCCTGCCATAAACAAACTGTACAACAGAAGGAAGAAACTGTTGCAAAAGAGAGTAAAATCCCATGAGTGGAGGAGCTCCCTGGTCAGCCTCAGTAAGTAGCTGTGATCCCTGATAAAATCCTCCAAAGCTAGTTATGAAAACAAAATTGCCACTGATTCTATAGACAATAACAAAGCATTCTATAGCTATGTCAAGAATCTCAATGGCAATACTCAGATCTGCTCTGAGTTACAGCACAATGGCATGAAATCTACAGACCCAACTGATATTGCCAACATCCTGGCAGTTAGGTTCAGTGCTAACTTTACCCCCCTCTCACCCCCTAAAGAGCCCATCTCTATATGGGAAGAATGCAAAGTTCCTGTAATCACAGCTGCACAGGTAAAAAACACACTCTCCAAAGCCTAGAACACAGCATCCATGGGACCAAACAACATCCCAGGCTGCATTCTACATGAACTACAGAATGAACTGGCACCCCACCTAAGTACCATGTTTAATCATAGCCTCACTTCAGGCTTTCTGCCTGCTGAATGGCGCACAGCGATGGTTATCCCACTCCACAAGGGGGGAGCCACCATGGACCCCGGGAACTACCGCCCCATTAGCCTGACGAGCCTGGTCTGCAAGGCCATCATGGAACTTATAAACAAAGACATTGGTAATCTCCAATCTCTGGACCCCACCCAGTTCGGGTTTGTAAAAGGCAGATCATGTCTCCTAAACCTGATAGACTTCTTTGAAGCAGTCACCAAAGCCGTAAACAAGTGTAAGGTGGTTCAAACAGCCTATCTAGATCTTGCCAAGGCTTTTGACACCATCCCCCACTCTGGAATTATAGATAAACTCACTAAACTAGGTATAAATCCCTATGTCACAAGACGGGTTGCCAACTGGCTCACTGACAGAACCCACACTGTGAAAGTAGCAGACTCCAAATCCGACTTCAGACCAGTTACAAGTGGAGTACCACAGGGTTCAGTCCTGGGTCCTCTCCTGTTTGGTATCTACTTCTCTGAAGTACAGGCTAACACAGAAGGTCTTTGGCTAATGAAGTTCGCAGATGACTGCAAACTAGGAGCCATAATCGGAACTCCTAACGATGTGGACATCCTACAAAAGGGCCTCACTGAGACAGATGCCTGGTGTCAAAGCCATGGCCTCAAGCTCAATGCCAAAAAGTGCATTGTCATCCCCTTTGGGAAAAACTCTGTATCCATGAACTACAACATAGGTGGTAGTATACTTAACACCGAAAGTGTGATAAGAGACCTTGGGACACAGGTGGACAGTAGTCTCTCCTTTGATAATCACATCGCCACAGTAGTCAGGAAATCCTTCTACGTGGCACACCTCATCACAAAAGGTTTCTCATCCAGAAAAAAAGAGGTCATTGTTCCCCTCTACTCATCACTCATTAGACCCATTGTAGAGTACAACGCCCCTTTTGGTATGTACCTCACAAGACATCTACAACAACTTGCAAGGTTGCAGAAATACCTCACAAAGAGGATTACCGGCCTCAAACAGATGCCCTATGCAGACCGTCTCAAAAAACTCCAGCTTTACCCTGTTGCATATCGCCTACTCAATGGTGATCTCTGTCTAACATACAAAGCTATGTCAAACCCTGAGCTGTTGGACATGCTCGACTTAAAGAAATCCCAATCCCTCTGAGCTACATGCTCTAGGGACATAAACCTTGTTACCACAATAAACAGAACATGCCAGAGGGATAGATTCCTGTCCCAGAGACTTCCCATACTCTGGAACAAACTACCTATCTATATCAAACAAAGCTCCTCATTAGCACTCGTTAAGAAAAATCTTGATGATTGGATGGGAAATAGGGAATTCACCCCAGGGATCACCTCTGTGGCTCTGCTCGACAGTGGCACAGGAAAATTATTTTCTTGGGTGGCAAAAGCCAGGGTACCTTTTTGGCTGGGCTTGTATAGGCCCCAGGGCCAATAGCCTAGTACCTACTTATGAACCTATGAACCTATGAACTGTAGTGCTAGGTCAAAGACTAAGCTCTGCGAGTGATCAGTGTGCAGTCCTAATCAAGGTGAGGATGCTGGATGTTCATAACCAAGGTAGCAATGCATATTGTCTATATGCTCTTGAGGGCAGTCTCCATTTGGTGAATTGGTTAGTGAATCAGATCTGTGTGCCTTTTTATTTATTTATTTTTTTACTTTACTCTGTTTGGCTTCAGTTGTGTGATGCAAGAGACTCTCTGGTGGCCATCACACCTATTTGGGACAGTAGAGCAGATTAAAGGATCATGACCCCTTTCCCTCAAATATCTGATGTAACATTTGGTTGGCAGTGGTGGGATTCAAACCCCTCCAGTGCTAACTTGGTTGCCACAACAGCCATACAGTAGGAGGAGGGAATATTGAAAAGTATGATTCAGCATGTAAGCCATGATCTAAAAATGCATTTTGGTTGGTTGATGTCTGTTCAGATAACAACTAGATAAGTGTTTTGTGTTTCTTGTTTCCTAATGTGTGCACTGTTTGATGCTGCAAACTGCAATATTTTTAATCATATGACTCATTAAAAAAGCAATCTGTATCCTGCTGAATTGTGCATTATTTACACAGGCTGACAAAACAGTCATGCTTTCTGAATAGAGAGAGTTGTTGATCTGGACAAAGTACTACCCCATCTTCGATGGGCATACCAAGTTGCATGTCCCTTTTCACTGCCTTCCTCCTCCAGTCATTGTTTCTCAAATACTTGTACTGCAGATTAGAATTTTGTAGAACAAATGTTACTTCATACTCATGGGGATCAAAATGTTAATATGGTCAGATCTTCAGCTGTCCATATGGTCACTGAACCAACTAAACCACTCTGTCACAGAAACTGCTGCTAACCTGTTAAGGTTAGAAATCAAACTATTCTACCTGCCACCATTTGTCACAGTTTTGGTCCTTCACTTATCCTTCCTGCATCAACATCTACTTCACTGAGTTACTGCACTTTCTTATCCTGAAAACTAGCCATACCAATTTTGAAATGAACCTTGATCTAAAAGCAGCACTACTGTATCTCCATGCTTATTACTGCAGCCAGTAGATGCAATTCTACTACACAAACACTTAATAAAAATCTTTTAAGTTCATGCTAGTGTCACACTTCAAAATCCATGCCAAACTTCAGCAGAAGCTAACTGGAACCCAGTTTATGAATATGGCAATACTGCAACAGTATGTATGTGTCCCTCAGTCCTGATACTGCGATGTCCTGATTTGAGATAGTACCTAAGCTTCCCCAAGGTACTGAAACCTCACAGTTGAAAAGATTAAGTAAGAGGGAACAGGGTGAGGTATTTGGAGAGTGACTGTAAACAGACACTATAAATAATGACTAAGGTCAATGAGATCATTAATAATTAGGCTGTACTTCCTACAAGGAAAGTTTACCACATGAAACACAGCTTCCTGTTGCTAGCTCAACAGAAATTAAAGCTACACTTTATTTATTTATTTATTTACTTACTTACGTATTTATTTATTTATTTGTTGACATTTGATTACCAGGAAAGTTTGACTGGCTTGAAGCCCAGTTCCAGAAGAGACCCGGCGAGAAAGGTCCAAATTATTGCAAAACATTTTAAGAACAATTATATTACAATCTTCAAAAATCAAACAAAAATATCTGGTGTTTAAATAATTATAACAATTTAGTGATAATATAAAAACATTGGCTATGATTCAGTACAAGCTATATGAGAATTATTTCATATTTATAGAAATTTTAGACAGTTTGTAGAGAAATTAAAGGTAAATTAGTCTAATACAAACAGGAACTGCAAAATGAAGTGAGGGAAATTGTATCCCAACAGAGTGAAGCTGTACTGAGACCAGCATTAATAGTAGCCAGGCAGTAGCTATTCATGTGACTCCCCTCTTTTCATAATTCTTGACAAGCTAATTCTTTATTTTTCAGTAAGTACTGCTTGATTTTTTTTATAAACTTCAGAATATCTGCCTAAATACTTCATCCTTAAATTTTCAAGGTCTACGTATTAGTTTCCTCTCAAGTGTTTTGCAGTGGTCTGTACAGACACAGACACCTTGAGTGACATTTTTCCTGTAAAAGGAATATACAAGGAAACAGCTCCAGTACTTAGTAATAATGACCATCCCTCCTGACATGTCTAAAGGTCAGTTCCCTGTGCTTTCTCCTATTAACCTGGCGAACGTGGGCATTCTGAGGTAGTGTAGCAACTGCCTCATGTACACAGACAAACCTCTCCTCTTACCTCTCAACACTCAGACTTGTGAGAGATGCACTTATATATCCAAACTGGAAACCATGCACTCTCGAGTCAAGATTGGAATAGATGGTCAAGAGGAGAAGGTCTACACCTGGACCACACCACATGCAACACATAGCCCTCCAGAACACCCACCATCACAGCTCTCACATAAAAACACAAAACACACACCCACCTTCGTGGAGACTCTCGATAGAAATCTACCCAAACAGCAGAGACCTCCAAGGCAGAAATGCACTCAACCACCACAACACAGCACAAACCACAAGACACACAGCTCACCTACACAGTGTGCACCTCACCCTAAGCCCCTAAGGCAAAACAGCTTGCCCAATACACTAATCATAGGTGACTTGATAGTGAGGCAAACTAATGTCCTACTCGCTAGGTTGAATAAGGAGAAGGTAAGAGTCAGCTGTCTATCAGGTGCCAGAATCCGACACATAACACATGCAGTCAGGTCACTCCACAATGAGTACAAGTATGACTCTGTCACTGTCCATGTGGGTGTGAATGATCTGAGATGCACCTCCCTGGACTACATGAAAAGAGACATGGAGGAGTTCTCAGATTATGTGGCTCAGACAGGTATAACCCTAGCCCTGAGCAGCATCCTACCATCACCCAGAATGATATCGCAGTACAAGCAGAAAATGACTGACTTTAAGTTTCTGGTGTCATTCTAAGGGGATCCAATATTTGTCTGTTTGGGATGACACGATTGACAAACCTCGATGCTTTGACAGAGATGGCGTGCATCTGTCACACCTGGTTTTCCGGATACTGGCTAAGGCTCTTGCCACCCCTATAGTGCCATTTTTAGGTGATGTTCCAAAGACGAAATTACCACCATAACAGCTATAAACAAAATTCAATCTGAGGGTCATGCTGCTCAATGCTAAAAGTCTAAATCTCAAGATGCACTTGCTAGAAGCACTCCTCAAAATGGAGAACACTGACATTTGTGCTGTAACAGAGACCTGGTTTAAAGCAGCAGAAAGCACCCCTGCGCTACCAGGCTATAACTCATTCCACGCCTTTCAGCCCCAGAACATGGACCGAAGCTCAAAAGGTGGTGGTGTCTCCATATTCATAAAGGATATAGGTTCATAGGTTTATAGGTAGGTATTAGGCTATCTGCCCGAAGGCATTTATAAGCCTAGCCAGAATGTGTTGGCTTTCACAGCCCACTTAGATTAGTTCCCTGTGCCTCTGTCCAGCAGAGTCATTGACGTGATCCCTGGGAAAACTTTCTGTTTCCCATCCACTCGTCAAGGTTTCTCTTGAAGAGGGTTAGCGAGGAGCTCTGCCTAATGTAGATTGGAATATTGTTCCAGAGCATGGGAAGTCTCTGGGCTAGGAATCTATCCCTCCAGCACGTCCTATTTATTGTTGTGGTGAGGTTTAGATCCCTGGAGCGTGTGGCTCGAGGGGATATGGTTTTCTTTAGGTGGAGCATGTCCATCAATTCTAGGTTGGACATGGCCTTGTACATCAGGCAGAGATCACCTCTGAGTAGGTGGTATGCAACCGAGTACAGCTGGAGTTTCTTCAGTCGAGCTGCATAGGGCATCTGCTTGAGACCAGTGATCCTCTTGGTGAGGTACTTCTGTGGACTTTCCAGTTGTTACAGGTGTCTTGTGAGGTACATCCCAAATGGGGCATTGTACTCTATGATTGGTCTGATGAGTGATGTGTAGAGGGGCCCAATGACTTCTTTCGATCTGGATGTAAACCCTTTTGTGATTAGGTTGGCCACATCAAAGGATTTTCTACCCACTTTGGCAATGTGATTATCAAAGGAGAGGTTACTATCTACTTGGGTCCCCAGATCCCTTATTACACCTTCCATATTTAGGGGGCTACCACCTATGTGGTAGTTTGTGGGTACTTTGTTTTTTCCAAAAAGGATGACTATGCACTTTTTGGCATTTAGCCTGAGGCCATGGTTTTGACACCAGGTATCTGTCTCAGTGAGATCCTTTTGGAGGATGTTTGTGTCAGCAAGAAAGTCAATTATAGCCCCATAGTTTGCAGTCGTCTGCGAACTTGGTCAGCCATAGACCTGTGCTTGCCTCTACCTCTGAGAAGTATATGCCAAACAGGAGGGGTCCTAGGACTGAGTCCTGGGGAATGCCACTTGTAACCGGTTTAGAGTCAGACCTAGCTCCCGCAACTCTTACCATGTGGGTTCTGTCCATGAGCCAGTTGGCAACCCATCTTGTGACGTAGGGGTTTATGTTCAGGCTGGTGAACTTATCTATAATACCTGATTGGGAAATTGTGTTGAAGGCCTTTGCGAGGTCTAGGTAGGCTGTATGGACCACCTTTCCCTCATCTATAGCCTTGGTAACTGTCTCAAAGATGTCCACCAGGTTTAGGAGGCATGATCTGCCCTTAACAAAGCCGAACTGGGTAGGGTCCAGTGTTTGGAGGTTTCCTATGTCTCTGTTAATGAAGTCCATGATAATGTGCTCCATAGCTTTGTAGACCAAGCTAGTCAGGCTTATAGGGCGATAGCTCCTGGGGTCCAATGTGGCTCCATCTTTGTGGAGTGGAATAACTGTTGCTGTGCACCACTCTGTGGGCACTTAGCCTGTGGACAGGCTGAGTTTAAACAGTGTGTTTAGGTGAGGAGTTTGTTCATCTTTGAGCTCATGTAGGATGCAGCCTGGGACACCATCTGGTCCCATTGATGCTGTGTTTTTGGCTTTGGAGAGGGCTGTTTTAACCTCAGTCTCTGTGATTTCAGGGGCACTACATTCTTCTGGTATAGTTATGGGCCCTTTTGGGGGTGAGAGGGGGGTGAAGTTTGCACTGAACTTGTCTGCCAGGATGTTGGCTATATCGGTCAGTTCATTGTATTTTGTGCCATTCTGCACTAACTCTGAGCAGATCTGAGAATTGCCACTTAGATTCTTGACATAGCTAAAGAATGCCTTGTGATTATCTTTGGACTCCATGGCAATTTTTCTTTCGACGCTAGCCTTGGATGATTTTATAAGGGAACGTAGTTTCTTGCTGATACTGATCAGGGATGTCTTCCCTTCTTGGGAATTTTACTCTTTTCTGTAAAAGTTTCCATCTTCTATTGTATAGCTTGTTTATGGCAGGGGTCCACCAGACTGGTTTACTTTTCTTGGAGGAGTGAGTCTTGGTTTTGCTTAGGATAGCACAATCCATGCATTATTGTAATTGCCCATAGAGTGCATTAGTAAAGGATTTTGCAGCTTGGACACCATCATCCTTTAGCATGGGGGCTTTGAAACTTCCCACCTCGGCCTTAAGTAACGTGAAGTTTGCTTTTGAAAAGTTTTTCACAGTGGTTTCCTTGACCGGGATTGGTGGCTGAATGTGGATATCCAGAGTAATTAGTTTATGGTCAGCTCTAACCAGTGAGGGGTTGACCTCCGGTGTGGAACACCGGTCGCCCATGTTGGTGATGACCAGGACCAATATGTTATCACCTCTGGTGGGGGTGTTGACCTGTTAATCCAGGGTGTTTGAGTTTATAAATTCTAGGAAATGTTGAGCAAGGGAGTTTATACTTGAGTAGTTCTCCCAGTTAATGTTTGGGTAATTGAAATCACCCAATATCAGGGTGTTTGGTAGGACCTTTATGTTTTCCAGTGTTTCCAGGAATGCGGAATGGGGGTCCTGGGACATGGTGGGTGATCTGTAGCAAGCTATAAAATGAATAGCAGTTTTTGCCTGTTGTTAGTTGCACGTGGATGATCTCTGAAGCATCATGCTGTGCCACTAACCTGGAGGTGTGGGTATCCTTGATGAATATGGATACTCCCCTGCCTTTTGTATTTCGGTCCGGGTTTTGTGGTCGAAATGTATGGTATGAGTTATAGCCTGGTAGTGCTGTGATGCTCTCTGGAGCCTTAAACCAGGTTTCTGTTACTGCACATATATCGATTTTCTCCATACTGAGGAGTGCCTCGAGTGCGTGCATTTTGAGGATTAGACTTCTGGCATTGAGTAGCATTACCCTCAGTTTTTTGTTACTTGTGCTATTTATGGCAGTGGGTTTGTCTTTTGAGCCTTGCCTAAAAAAGGCACACCTCCAGACTTGTAGCCCAGCATAATGCATCTGAGATACTTCAGATACAACTAACATTGGGTAAGACGGTGATTCAGGTTGTAGCCTGCTATAGGTCCCCAACCATGTCCCAAGACTCTCACTCCATGTTCCTAAGCACCCAGGAAACTATTAGGGTCCAACCCAAAACTCTCATACTAGATTACTTCAACTACCCCACCATCAACTGGAAAAACTACTCATGCACCAATACACTGGCCCAACGCTTCCTTGAATTCATCAATTCCAATGCCCTGGACCAGCTCACTCTTACCCCCACTAGAGGAAGCAACATTTTTGACCTGGTTATTACTAACATGGACAACCCTTGCTCTACACCAGTAGTCAATTCCTCCCTTGTTAGATCCAACCACAAACTAATCACCATGGAAATCCACATCCCCCCCCCCCCTGCAAAGGTAACCAAAAACTTCTCCAAAGCTGACTTTGGACTCCTACAATCAGAGGTGACTAACTTCACAGCACCCATGTCAATGGAAAACAGATGCATGACTACTGAATCATACAACAATGCACTGTACAAACACGTACATAAATTCATGGAACTAGCCATACCCAACAGAACCAAGACACTGTCAAAGGAAAAATATACTTTAAAAATGATCAAAACACGGTAGATTCAGGTTAAGGCACTTTAATCTTGCAGCAAGGAGACAAAAACGTGCTATTACAGAGTTTGACTAACTAGAAACAGGAAATACTTTCATTTTTATACATTCTCTAACTAGACATGGCCTACCAAGCTGACGTAACAGATCACCTCCTTTTTCATCATCATTTGTTGTCCATCATTCCCATGAATTTCTGCTGATTTAACAATTTTTGTGAGAAACTTCCTGAGGAAAACAACATGGCCTTGATTACTACCAGTTAGACACATGTTATGTTACGATTCAAGGTACTATGGCTAATTCAAGCACAATGCTAACAGTTCATTTCTCTAATAATCCTTTGTCTACTTTATCTCTAAGCTTCTGCAGCTGCACATGTTCTCTTGCTTCGAACAGAGCTGATTGTTTAAAATCATTACATTTACAGAATATAGTATTGTTCATTCATTCGTTCCTGACCTAGCAGATAAGTACCTGCTTCTCAAGTACATTTCCAAAAGGCATAAACATGAATATTGCTGTGCTAGCAATTACTAGGTCAGAGGGCATCTTGCAAGTTTCAGAAAGCATACTGCAGTTTTTAAAAAGCATCTTTTTCAGTCTCATATGAAACTCGATTTATATATAACACAGTGCATGTAAAATAGAATGAAAAACATGTTAATTCTTCTGATTATTAATTAGCATTAAGCATACACACATTAATACATATTTTTCTAACAACACTCTCCTCCAAAAAAAGGAAGCCAATCTGGTGGCCCCTGCCATTAATAAACTCTACAACAGAAGGAAGAAACTGTTGCTGAAAAAGGTGAAGTCCCAAGACTGGAAAAACTCCCTTAAAAGCCTCAATAAAAAGTTGAGATCCCTCATCAAAACCTCTAAAGGCAGAATTGTGGCAGACACTAAAAACAACCACAAAGCCTTCTATATCAAGAATCTCCACGGCAATACCCAGGTTTTCTCTGAGTTACTGCACAATGGTACCTCCTATATTGAGCCAACAGATATTGGCAACGTACTGGCCATCAGATTCAGTGCCAACTTTACCCCTCTCTCCCCTCTAAAGGACCAATCACAATACCGGAGGAACAAAAGGCACCCAGCATGACTGCAGCACAGGTTAAAGATGCATTGTCCAAGGCCAAGAATACAGCTTCCGTGGGACCAGACAATATCTCTGGTTGTGTTCTACATGAACTACAAAGTGAACTGGCACCACATCTACGTGCCCTGTTCAGTCAGGTTCACTTTATAATCTCAAAATACTGAAATACTGAATTTTAGTATTTTCAGACTATAAAGTCGAATGCTCGGAATGGCAAAATTGCATAACCACGAATCCAGATATTTCAAATTCACAGTTATGCTTTAACGGTACATGATGTGGAATGTGTCATGTGGATGGTTTCTGGTTTAGTATGTGGATTTAGGTGTGATTTAAGGTAAGTGCCTACTTTATAAGGGTTTTGGGTAGGTGTGAGAGTGCATGTGAGTGTGTTTGGCAGTTGTACGTGTGGGTTAGGGTAGGCAGGTAAAAGTATGAGTTTTTAAATGTTGAATGTGGTGGTGTCTGGATATATGTGATGTGTGAGTGCGAGGGAGTGTAGAATGTCTGGTTGTGAGTTTGCTGTATTTTTCTGTTTGGTGTGATCTCAGAGTTAGAATATATAAGTTGGGGGGTGGGGGTGCAGGGAGACTTGCTCCCCTGCTTAGTTGTAGTGTACATTTGTTAGTTTGTATTGTTTTGTTTGTGTGTGTTTTTTTTGTAGTGTGGGTAGTTTGGTGTTAGTGTAGTGTGGTATGTGGTGTGTTAAATTTAATTTAAATTTCGTGGTTTTGGAGTTTCGGTGTTGTTTAGATTCGACTTTATAGTCCCGACATACTGAAATTCGATGTTTTAGTATTTCGAGATTATAAAGTAAATCCATTCAATCACAGCCTCACCTCAGGCTTTGTCCCTACCGAATGGCAAACTGGTACAGTCATCCCTCTTCATAAAGGGGGAGCGACTACAGACCCTGGGAATTATCGCCCCATTAGCCTGATGAGTCTGATATGTAAGGCTATGGAGCGCATCATCATGGACCTAATTAACAAGGATATAGGGATTCTCCAAACTCTAGATCCCACGCAATTTGGTTTTGTGAAAAGTAGATCATGCCTGCTCAACCTGGTTGACTTCTTTAAGTCAGTTGTCAGAGCTGTGGATGAGGGCAAGGCAGTTCATACAGGCTACCTTGATCTGGCCAAGGCCTTTGATACCATTCCTCAATCAGGAATTATTGATAAACTCACCAGACTAGGCATCAACCCCTATATCACTAGGTGAGTTTCAAATTGGCTCACAGATAGAACCCACAGTGTGAAAGTACCAGACTCCAAGTCAGACTGTTGACCAGTCATGAGTGGAGTCCCACAGGGATTGGTGCTGGGTCCTCTCCTGTTTGGCATCTACTTCTCAGAAGTCCAAGCCAACACGGAGGGACTCTGGCTGACCAAGTTTTCAAATGACTGCAAGCTTGGAGGCATTATTAACTCCCCAGGTGATGTAGACATCCTACAGAAAAGCCACACTGAGACCAATGTCTGGTGTCAAAACCATGCCCTTAAGCTTAATGCCAAAAATACGTTGTCATCCCCTTTGGAGAAAACTCAGTTCCCACTAATTATCACATTGATGGGAGCCCACTGAACACTGAAGGTGCAAACCTCTCCTTTGACCACCACATTGCCACTGTGGTCAGAAAGTCCTTCTATGTGGCACATCTCATTACCAAGGGTTTTGCTTCCAGGAAGAAAGAGGTCATCATCTTTCTCTACTCTTCCCTCATTAGGCCAATCATTGAGTATAATGCCCCATTTGGCATATACCTCACTAGACACATGCAATAGCTGGAAAGGCCACATAAGTACCTCATGAAGAGGATCCTAGGCCTTAAGCACATATCTTACACGGACAGACTCAAAAAACTCCAGCTATTCTCTATCTCATATCATCTACTTAAAGGCAATCTCTGCTTGACTTACAAAGCCATGTCTGACTCAGCTCTGTTAGAAATGCTACATCTAAAGAAATCCCAATCCCTCTGCACCACATGCTCCAGAGACCTCAATCTCATTGCTACAATCAACAGAACATGCTGGGGGGACAGGTTCATAACCCAGAGACTGCCCATGCTCTGGAATAGACTTTCCATACATGTCAAGCAGAGTACCTCACTGGCCCTCTTCAAGAGAAATCTTAATGAGTGGATGGGAAATAGAAAGTTCACTCCGGAATCACTCCAGTGACTCTACTTGATAGACATACTAGGAACTAATGTCAGGAAGTACAATGCCAGGGCACTTCTATGAGGTATGATTGTAAAGGCTCCAGTGCCATTAGCCTAGTACACACCTATGAACCTATGCACAGGCTTATAGTATATTTAGAGAGAAAGTCAGGGAAGAGCATTTGATAGAAGTAAGGAAATATATAAAGAAGGAGAAAATAAGGAGGTATAAGAAATGAAAATGTACCTTTACATATTTAGGGATATAGTTTATCATGGTTTTGAGCAAGAACAAAGCCAGTTTCTAGCTAGGAAGTCTTTTAGAGTGGTTTTGAATGATGGGAGGGAGGGTGTTAACCTGATGGATACAGGTAAGAAATTCCAGGCCTTAGCAACCTTGTACGAGTATAGACATTGCCCAGCAGATTTGATAGGTTTGTAGACAGACAGGAGTTTTTGGTCACTGGATCGCAATGACCAAATGGGAACATAGTTTTGTAGAATGTGTTTTAGTGCTGGACAGACAGATGGATGCTAGACAATTTTACAGGTAGTAAGAAGCTCTGTATATGTTAGTTGATGAGGCAGCTCTAACCAAATTAGGTTATTTAGTGATATGGTGCAGTGGGGAAAGAAAGGAGTATTTACTGTAAATTTAGCAACTTTGTTGTAGTATTGTTCAAATTTTAATTTTTGTGAAGCCTGGAGGTTAGTAAGGATGGCAACACCATAAAGAAGTGTGGGGAGGAGATAAGTACTGTCAAGAGTAGTATTAGTTGCATCAGTGAGAACATTTTTGGCTCTGGAAAGCATCCCTAGTTTTTGATGTGTTTTTCTTATGCAATTTTGTATATGCAGGTCGAATGTAACCTTATCATCAACTATTACCTCTAATAATTTGCGATGTAAGGTGAGAGGTGGTATTATTAAGGGAAAGAGAGGGGACTTCAAATTTTGTTTTTTTTTCATAAGACAGGGTATGATGTCCCTGCACTGAGCCAGAAATGAAGGGGCCTAAATCCTCATCACTGATACTGGTGAGAAATGTTCACTTGGAACAAAAATAGATACACACAGTATTTCCAGATGCAGCTCTCTGCACCAAGCACAATTTCCCTCAAGACCACATAGGGAACACACTCCTGTCTTGGGACTAAGTTTCCCTCTCTCTCTCTCTCTCTCTCTCTCTCTCTCTCTCTCTCCAAGCCCTAAATACGACTCCACACTGTCCACAGCTGTAGATTTGAGTGAGTCCTCACCAAAGTGTTCCAAGCCAAGTCCATAACCAGTGCTCTGTGTCCCTGCTACAAGCAGTTGATGCACACACTCATTGAGATTTGATTTTCACATACACACACACACACACACACACACACACACACACACACACACACACACACACACACACACACACACACACACACCTGAAAATGTCTGGCACAGATTTACCAGCTATGCCCGCTCTGCCCGGACTAAAAGGTAGGTACTGCCAACAGAACACTCCAAAGCCAGCTACTCTGAGGCTCTTACAAGTGTACCCAATTATACTGAATAAAATTACTACTAATGCAAATGTAGTGTTTGGCCAATGCAGCAAGGCTTTCAGGAGTGGCCAGGGTGTCATCAAATAAGTACAAGTACTCTCAAAGGTTAAAATACTCTCTAAAAGACAAGTCACGATGGACATTTTAAATATATTTAATAATAAATTATAAAAATGACATGAAAATACTAAATATCTATTCACAATAAACACTAGAGTTTCAACCACAGGAAATATTAAAAATAACACTGATGGAAAGACTCACCCAGATACAGAAAAACAATACTTAACTAATCTCACTATATTTTCCTGCTCTAAAGAATTACTGTTTCCTACTTACTTACTAAAGCAAGGCAGTATGAAGTGGGTGAGTGGTCTTGTCAGGTTTCACAACAGACTGCACTGAGACTTCTATCTCATCTATTATTAAAACATCATTTCAGTGCTGGATTACAGAATGACATCACATACATCTGGTCATCATACTTCTGGTTCCTACATTACCCCCTTTACTAGAAATTGAACCAGAATCTAGCACATATGTATCATAATACACACACATCGAGCTTTGCTAAGATGTGTTCTAGCATCTGGAATCTTTAAAACCATTTCAAAACTTCCACCCTTCCATGTTAGCAATTAGTTCACCCCTAAGGACAATACAGTAGAATTCCTAGGCCAGGTTTTTACAGACATTTTGTTTCTGGCTGTAATAAGTACTGTATGATACAATCTTTATGGCCTAAACCAGGTAATTTAATTTCAGACTACTTTTCAAAGTTAGTTGGACTGAGATTAACCTCTTCTCTTCCAGTATCCTCTGTTACAATAAACTAATTTCAACAGTTACAATACAGTCTGACATGCAGGTATATTTATTTTCTGTCCACTAGGACCCACTGTTGGTACATTTTTTAAAACAAGCAGCTTTACAAATATATCGTCAACACAATCACCTGTACAATTCAGTTTGATATACAAATGACATATAATTCTTTACAAAACTCCAGCTAGCTATGCTGTCATATGTTACACATCCACTGCCCTACTCTGTCTGGCATAGCTGGCACTATCTCACATCATCACACAGGGGTTTGGGGAAAAAAGTGATAGCTGGTCTTTTTTGAGTTGAACATGAGTTGAGTTATGAAGCCATGTGTTAGTGGTTCTTAAAGCTTTCTGAGTAATTTTTTGGAGGTGTGCCATGTTCTCAGATGTAGAAATGAGAGTGGAATCATCTGTGTATTGTATTAGGGTGGCTTGTTGTATGGATGTTTAGAGGGTATTGGTGAAAATGTTAAAGAGGAGGAGACCAATGATAGAGCCTTGTGGTATACTGATGGTGAGCGGAAGGTAAGAAGAGAGCATGGAGTGCCATTTTGCTGACCGATACATATTCTACAGGTAGCTTTTGAACCACAGAAGGGTGGCCTGAGGAGACTTAGTGACGACATTTGAAATAGAAGTTTGCTGTGACAAACTGTGTTGAAGGCTTTATAGAAGTCTAGAAATAAGGATGAGACTAGTTTGCCATTATCTCTAGCTTTACTGACAGTACCTATATAAGTTAAAAGGGTAGTGATAGTACTATGGGAAGGATGAGAGACATGTTGTGTAGTAGATAGGAGTTCTTCCTGCAGGAGATAGTCTAGCAATTGTTTCTGAATACATTTTAAAGTATTTTGGTAAGGGGAGATTAGATTGCTATAGGTCTAAAGTTATTAATGTCTATTGAATTTCCTCCTTTGTGCAGAGGGATAATGTGTGACTTTTTCCATACAGAGGGAATGTGGGATTCCTGGATTGACTTATTTATAAGAAACAGGATAGGCAATGCTATTGGTTGCTATTTTTAGGTACTCACTTGGAAGGTCATCAGCTGAAGAAGAGCATGGTTTAAGTTTGTTTAAGAGTAGTTTTATATAGGATGTGGGCAAATGTTTGAAGGTGAAAGGGGATGTGGTGATATGTAACTGTTGGGCAGGGATGGGATTAGATGTTGATGAATCCTTGGTTAGAAATGCTTCTACTATCTATAAAATATGAGTTGAAATGTATTGCAGTTTTGAGTGGTGAGTTATCGGGAGAAGGGTTTGGGTTGAATTTTTGGTCGGGATGTAAGATTTCTTTAATGGATGTCCAAAATTTTTTTAGGGTTGTGTACTATTATTCTGAAAGTTACTATAGTATAGTTTTGTCTTTGTTTATTTGCTTTTTAGTATGATTACAAAGCATTCTAAAGTTTTCAAGCTATTGAGGCGTTTTATATTTTTGCCATTCTTTCCATGCTTTTTGTCTGTCCTGCATTAGCATTCTACTCTTTTTGGATAACCATATTGCATTATTTGTTTTTGGTGTCTTCCTTCTAGGCAGTGCAAGGCTGTTTAGGATACCTAGAAAAGTTGTATTGAATTCATTTATATCATCATCTAAGGGGAGTCATTTTAGGAAGTTCCAGTTAATAGATGGTTGTATAGTAATGAACATTTCTGGGTTAAACTTGGAAAGGTTGTGTGTTGTTTTATAAGTATATTGTTTAACTATATAGCCAATATATAGCACTCACCCTATATGGATAACGCAGGAGCATGCCTCCAGCACTGCCATGCTCCCTAATTTTGGACATTTTAACTGGAACTTTCACTAAAATGGGGCTTCACAGAAATGGGACTTGCAATACAGTGCTTTTTATTGGTACTCTTCTTTAGATTTTTAACCTCACGAATTTATACTTACTTCCCTGTTATGCTATCTTTTCAGACCACATTTGAACTCTGTTGCATTTGATGGACATTATAGACTTTGTAATAATGATACGGGGGCTATCAGTTTTGAATAGTAGCAGTACGAGCATCAAGCTTGGAAGCAGATCGCTCTCATAATTTGAGATTACCACCTAAAAACATCTTCATGAGGAGATCAGAAGCAGTGCTCATTTAATGGATCTCAATGTGAAGCTATTTATATTCATAAAAGAAAGGGAAAATGTGAAATTTCATATGACTGATAACTTGATCTGTGTTTGCCCTTATTTCTGCTCTGACTGCTTGAATGCCTCTGTGCCATCTATAGTTTTTAATCTCTTATTTCATTTTCTAGCCCTCACTTCACGTTTTCTCTGGCTGTTTCACTTAACTCTTGATTTGACCGCCTTCATTTCCTTAGATCACGAATCCTGTTCACCACTCTTCAATTACTTGAACTCAGCTGCTGGTCTTTAACAGTATTCTCCTGTCTCTCTATTTATACCCTGTTCATTAAAGTGTACTTGTCTGTTAATTGGAGTCTTTAAACTTGAGATGTTGATCTTGTCTGTATTTATTATTGCATCTATCCTTGTCATTGACTTGTATAAATCTTATTTTATCTTAAATGCAAAGAGACTGTATTATGTGCTCTTAGATGTTCAAACGCCTGTCATACAACTTAAACAGTTCAAGTCACAAAGATTCGAATACACTGTACTTTGAATAGCAAAGATTTTTTATTTTATTTTTATTTTACATTTGTTGACTGGGAAAGTCCGACTAGGCACCACAGAGCCTGTTTTCAGCGGAGGCCCAGGGAGAAATGCTCCAGATGCATGTCTTTAGAATGTGGAAGGAAACCGGAGCGCATGGAGGAAACCCACACAAGTGCAGGGAGAACATGCAAACTCCACACAGAAAGCACCCAAGCCAAGAATCAAACCAGAGAATCTCTTGCTGTGAGGCGACAACATTAACCACTGCACCACTGCACCGCCCATTTAAAAAAAAATTAAATCTACTTTTTTGCAGGGGGGCTTTCCCCTGCTCCCCCCATACCCCCTGCTAATTTTATACACCAATTCTGAGATCATACTACAGCGGGAAAAGGGAAAGTTTCCTTATTGCTACTGTACCATGATCTCACAATGAAAAAAAAGCAGTTACGTGCAATCAGCTGATTTTCTGATCAGTTGTAAAGTCTTTTTTTCCGTTTGGAAACCTGACACTTCAGTGGGTTGTAGGCATCCCGTATACATATGCAGATAGATTTATTTGTATCTATACAGATATATATATAGATATTTATGAAGAGATGTAGATGGTATGCATGGATTTGGTCGTACGGACAAATGTCGAACACAACATGTTCGACTGCAGAATGCCAGTTTGGCATAATTGTGAACGCAATTATGTCGAAACGCCAAATACCCCCCCCCTTTTTGACCCATGGTAGCACTTGTTTAGGTGATAGAGCGGTCAGAAATGTCGAATTCCGAATTTTATATGACATTCCGACCCTTCAACATCTAAATCTTCGACATTTAAGTTTGAAAAAAAAACTTTTCGACTATTGGTTGTATGACCAATTACATGTAAACTATGTAGATACAGATATATATATATATATATATATATATATATATATATATATATGTATATCTATATAGATATATAACGTGTGTGTATCTCACTCTCTCACATTATATATATATATATATATATATGTAAATACACACACACACACACACACACACACACACACACACACACATGCATGTACACACATATATATTGTACATTAGTGTTTCATCCATTTAACTTGTCCCAGAATTAACTTGCAGTGTTAAAAAGCCTTAACATGGATGCAAGGATTAGAGTGATGAAGGCAGACAAACATGGGGGTATAGTCATTACTGATATTGACTCTTTCCATCAGAAAATTGAGGTAATGTTAGCAAATCAGGACTTCTATCAACTGATGACCATTGAACATGTCATCCAAGTCTACAGACTACTGAACACAAGATTTGTTGCTGTTAACACATGTAATCTACTTGATGATGTAGTTAATTTCTGCACAGTCACCTACCCCAAGAATACTCCACTTTTGGCATCCCTAGGCACCATAGAAACCTGTCTGGCCCCCCCATATCATCCATTTGTTTTGACAGTGGGCTCTGTCACTGACTGCATCAGTTTATTTCGAATTTAAAATAAATTAAATTGCCAGAAATGATCCATCCTACATCTTGGACAGAAGTGACTTTGTGAAAAATGAAATTAAGATCAAGCCGAATACTGTATTAGTCACCATTGATGTGGAAGCACTTTAGACAGTACTTCCCCATTAGTTTTACATTTCGGCAGTCAAATAATTCATGAGCACAAGAACATTCACCAACCTTAGGGAAATACGTGCAATAGGTGAGCATCCTATTTACACCAGAATTTTTGTCAGATCTAACATTACTAATCCACCTACCTATATTCCACTTCCTCAGTTTTTGATATAATGATATACTATCCCTCCTTCTAATACTAGGACACATTATCTCTAGTACAGCAAATTAAAATGAGTGTCTTTCTCCTTTCTCATGTATGTTTGTAAAATGTGTTAGTGTTAATTCATAGGTTCATAGGAGATTACTAGGCTAATGGCTGTAGACCCCTTCCAAGTCTAGCCATTATTACCTGAATTTTACCCAGTTTTTGATCCCTACGAGCTAGAGGACAGCTTTGGTTGAAGCCTATGCTTTTGAGTATTTTACAGACTGCTCCTGTCCATAAGGGACAAGAGCACCCCCCCATGAGTAAATGTATGATTCCCCATACATTGATCCAAACTGCATTAGAAGAGAGTCAGGGAAGGGCTCTGCTTTACATGAATAGGAAGCCTGTTCCAGAGAAAGGGTAATCCCTGAGACACATATCTGTCTCTCCTGCATGTTTTGCTCATGTCACAGACCAGGTTTAGATCCTTAGCTCTGTCAGTTTGTCTTGCAAATGTTTAACAGTTCTGTCAGACCTGATTTTGAAATTGCCTTGTAGGTTAGGCACAGATCACCACTTAATAGTCGGTAGGAGACGGAGTTTAGGGATAGGGCTTTTAGTCAAGTGCAAAATTACTCTTCTTATCTCTGATACATGGTTACAGATTCTGTCTTTTAACCTTCTGTTTGAGTTTTCTATATGGTGGAAGCTGTTGGAAGCCTTGTAAATTTTAATTAATTTATTAATTTGTTAAAAAGTTTTATACTCATGGTTCTGGGTGTCATTTGTTTTCTTATTTCTTGGATTTGTGACGGACTCCAGATTTGACTGATTGGGCTACCACTTTCCTTTCCCTTCTGTTTGGCTTTTATTAATAGTTAAATACGTTGTTCATATTCTTTCATTGCATGCATAATGCATTTTTAACTAGAAATATATCTCCATAGCTTGACTACTATGGGACCATGAAGAAAATATTAGGTAAGTTAACATCACGGGTTTAGAAGCACCTGTTGCTTTATATGTAACATTGCCCTCTGAAAAAGCATTTTCTCAGTCTTATCGCTAGCGCATATGTCAGTAATAGTTATACTAGTAAGCATACATTTTAAAGCGTTCCTTCAATAAGTTATACTAGAATTTTATATTGGTTTAAATATACTAATTGTTTAATATTGCTAAATATGTTGTTTTGTTTTCTTCTGGTTTCAACATTAATTTGTCATGTACACTTGTTAGTTAGTGACGTTAACAATGTCATTTTACTCTTCTACACTGATATGGTGAGGCCCACTTACTGATAAATAGGAGAAAGTGTTTTAGACTTTTGAGTTTATTTTTTACTTTATTTACTTGCATCAGTTACTTGCTTCAGCTTTAATGACATCTGTAAAATGATGATTTTCCTCAAGGCCAAAATATATATTTTCTTGTATGTCAGCAATGCCATCTAATTAGACTCTTATCTCTAAGTTGTAATGAAATTCTCCAGGCTCAGGTTATGTGCCTGGGGCAATGGTGCCTTCCTGTCCTGGCTAGATTTAGTACTTCCTATAATTTAACCCTAGCTTCACACATTTAGATTGTCTCTTTTCACAAAGATTCTCACATTTGTCATTACCCTCCGAATACAGGCTGAGTTTATGTTAATTTTACAACTTGCGACATCTACACTGTTTTAGTATGCCTGACCTTTCACAATAGACATATATATATATATATATATATATATATATATATATAGACATATATTGCACCTAATTTCTCATAGTACTATATTAACAATCATTGAAGCAATATCTGCTTATCTCAGTTATAGGCAGACTAATATAATGTTTATACTTAATGAGCAAATAAGCTTCACTATATTAACAAGAAATCGACAGTCTGTACAGTCATATATTTTCTCCTTACCCTAAACAGCTCTGCAAACGTACCTCTCAACCTGCAGACATGGAAATTAGGTACAAAGGCCCTTGAAAAGTAGGTAAATTCAGCCAAAAATCTGGATATATAATTAGGATAAAATGTGAATATCAAATAGCACACAAATCTTCAGACTTTCCATAGGAACTGATACCAATCAGCAATACATTCAAAAAATAAAGAGAGACACAAATGATAGAAAATATAAGTACATTATCAAAGCGAGTGTAAAATCTGTGGAGCGTAAATGAACTCTGTTGCAAATTTCTATCACACAAGGTCATTATTCTTGTTTCAGAAAAAAGAATATGTAAGATGTGCATATTCTTTCCTTAAATTATTGGTTTGGCTAGTATGTTGATTATTGTAATGTAGTTTTCTGTCTACTAAACAGCTTCAAAAAAATCACGTCATGAGGAAGATTCAAAAAATTATGGTTCTTGATGATGATCATGCTTCATTTTATTTTATTTACTTTGTAACATCATGTTGCTCATTTTATGTTATGATCTTTTTTGCAGTGATTTTTTATTTTATATTTTTAGTTCTCTGTCTTTTTTCTAATTTGTTGTAGATTTTTTGTTGTATTTTTTCCGTATTGTTCATTTTTCTTGAATCGTTTTATTTGGTTTGTTTTTCAGTTTGTCAAATCTGGAGATCCATAATCGTGAGTGGTGCTACTATGAAACTTGTACACTGAAAGCAGTATCATAGCTAAGGTAGGGCGAGAAGGGCAACTGCCCTGGGTGCAAAGTGCTGGGACATGATCAGCCGATCCCGATCCATTTTTAATGCAATACTGGCTTTTAAAAGTCAGTATTGCATTTGTGATCTAACCTGAGTGCGGTAGCACTACAGGTGTGGTCAAAACTGTAGCAGCTACTTGCTATATTGTAGAAAGCAGTTTGTTATAGTTTTTTTTTTTTTTTTTTAACAAAAACATGAGTGCTGCAGTGCTTCATGTGGGGAGGGTATAAACTGTAGCAACTGTTTGCTACACATGTAGCTTGCAGAAATTTTTTTTGCTGTTGTTAAATAAAATATGAGCACCATAGGCCTCTTGTGCAAACAGGGTATAAACTGTAGTAACTGTTGATCAACTCCAACTGAGATATTTTGCCAAAATAAGCAAAACTTGACCATGAATCTTGTATGCAAACCTGAAAAAACTACCATTCCCCAACAAACTGAAACACTCCTGACATATGAATATTTCTGACGTAGATTTATACCTAACAAACGGTTTATCTTTTTCTACTGGAAATGGCTAATTAAGCAACACAGAAACTTGTTTGATAAAAAAATCCATTGTTTGTCAAATGCAGGCAAATGCATGCTGCATCTTATTTAACCCTACCCAGTTTGGATTTGTAAAAGGCAGATCCTGTCTCCTAAACCTGATTGACTTCTTTGAAGCAGTCACCAAAGCCATAGATGAGGGTAAAATGGTTCACACAGCTTATCTAGATCTCGCCAAGGCTTTTGACACCACCCCCCCACTCTGGAATTATAGATAAGCTCACTAAACTAGGTATAAATCCCTATGTCACAAGATGGGTTGCCATCTGGCTCACGGACAGAACCCACACTGTGAAAGTATCGGATTCCAAATCCGACTTCAGACCAGTGACAAGTGGAGTACCACAGGATTCAGTCCTGGGTTCTCTTCTGTTTGGTATCTACTTCTCTGAAGTGCAGGCTAACACAGAAGGTCTTTGGCTAACAAAGTTTGCAGATGACTGCAAACTAGGAGCCATAATCAAAACTCCTAACGATGTGGACAAACTACAAAAGGGCCTAACTGAGACAGATACCTGGTGTCAAAGCCATGGCCTGAAGCTCAATGCCAAACAGTGTATTGTCATCCCCTTTGGTAAAAACTCTATACCCATGAACGACCACATAGCTGGTAGTCTACTTAATGCTGAAAATGTGATAAAAGACCTTGGGACACAGGTGGACAGTAGTCTCTCCTTTGATAATCACATCACCACAGTGGTCAGGAAATCCTTCTACGTGACTCATCTCATCACAAAAGGATTCTCATCCAGAAAAAAAGAGGTAATTGTTCCCCTCTACTCATCACTCATTAGACCCATTATAGAGTACAATGCCCCTTTTGGTATGTACCTCACAAGACATCTACAACAACTGGAAAGACCACAGAAATACCTCACAGAGAGGATTACTGGCCTCAAACAGATGCCCTACGCAGACCGTCTCAAAAAACTAAAGCTTTACTCCATCGCATATCGCCTACTCAGGGGTGATCTCTGCCTAACATACAAAGCTATGTCAAACCCAGAGCTGTTGGACATGCTCCACTTAAAGAAATCCCAATCCCTCCGAGCTACACGCTCTAGGGACCTAAACCTTGTCACCACAATAAACATAACATGCTGGAGGGATAGATTCCTGTCCCAGAGACTTCCCATACTCTGGAACAAACTACCTGTCTATGTCAAACAGAGCTCCTCATTAGCACTCTTCAAGAAAAATCTTGATGATTGGATGGGAAATGGGAAATTCACCCAAGGGATCACTTCTGTGGCTCTGCTCAACAGGGGCACAAGAAAATAATTTTCTTGGGTGGTGAAAGCCAGGGTACATTTTTTGGCTAGGCTTATATAGGCCCTAGGGCCAATAGCCTAGTACCTACCTATGAACCTATAAATAATATTCACTCTGAGTATATCATTTATGGAGCATGAATTTCTGTGTTTACTCAGAAAGCTGTTCTGGCATGTAGTTACATCCCGTAAGAAGTGTTCTATGTGACTGAAATGACTTTACTTGTTTTCAAAAAGTGCTTTACACAGGATTGCTCAGTGAATATTGTGGAGGCAAGGCCCTGCAGAAAGTAAAACATGTTTTTATGAGGGAAAAAAGCTTTTTAAAATGTTTCCTTACCACTAAGTATGTTGCACAAAATATAATTAGTATTGTACACATGACAGAATATTCTGTGATGTGTGCAAAAGTCAAATGAGTTGGTGACATATTTAACTACAAATAAACAAAAGAGCAAATCTGAAAAAATTCTGAACACTTCTTTGGTGCACTGAACTCACAAGGCAATCTAAACTATACATGGCAAAATAAGTAATCACCGCGAGTATACCAACACTAAGTAAAGGAAACAGAACTACTAGGCCTATAGAACTTACATGGTAGTATAAGTAATCACCATGAGCATACCCAAACTAAGTAAAGGAAACAGAATTACTAGGCCTGGAGAACTTACATGGTAGTATAAGTAATCTCCGCGGGTGTACCAAAACTAAGTAAAGGAAACAGAACTACTAGGCCTGGAGAACTTACATGGTAGTATAAGTAATCTCCGCGGGTGTACCAAAACTAAGTAAAGGAAACAGAACTACTAGGCCTGGAGAACTTACATGGTAGTATAAGTACTCACCGCAAGCGTACCAAATCTAAGTAAAGGAAACAGAACTACTAGGCCCGCAGAACTTACATGGTAGTATAAGTACTCACCGTGAGTGTACCAAAACTAAGTAAAGGAAACAGAACTACTAGGCCTGGAGAACTCATAACACTGACTAGATGGCAATGCTTACAGTATACAGTAAATTGAAATGGATTATTAAGGTCAGTACATTCCAAGAACAAACGGAAACTATAAAAATTACAAATGACCACTTTAACTGGCAGTGGTGCTGGTTTGGGTAAGAAAACACTTTTCTGTAATATGCCAAAGAACTGCTTTATTGAAAGGTTTAGAATTCACTTTGGCATCACACTTTTTTATTTAAATTACAAAAAAGGTATCACAGAATATCCAGAAATTACACCCCAGCCCACTGGCATAAGGACAAAGAATATTTGCAATGGTGACCCAGAATCAACCAGCAACCTCAGAAGCAGGAGGACTGGAAAGTGGGTCTAAGTGGCCAGTGGAAAGCTCACCTACCTCACGGGAGGTTGTTGGATATCCAACAGTTATACCACTGTCTGGAAGAGACTGCTGTCTAGTACAACATCACATATACCAGTATGCTTGGGAGGGCAATGCAGGCATATCTGCTTATTGTGTAGAAACATGTATGTGCAAGTTTTACACACTATTGCACACTCTATCCCTCTGGAAAAACTAAAAATATCAAGAAAAAGTCCATGTGGCAAAACTGGACAACATTGTACTGGCATGCCTCAGTTTCATCCCCATCTCCCTCAAAAATGGATAACTGCACTACCAACACTCGTCCGAGGCTGTCAGCTCATGTCAGAGATCAACAGGAAGCACCATGTTTTTCAACAGAAAATCAAAATACACACACACACACACACACACACACACACACACACACACAATAAAAAAACATAGAAACATACACATAAACACACATATGTGCACAAAAACACACACACTTGTAAGTAGTGTCTTAAATATGTGGCCACTGGAGCTTAAGCAAACAATAAAAAAAAAAATAAAAAAACTCAAATAAAGCACAAATGAAGTATAGTATTTCCATATTCATCCATCCACAACCCCTTTTTCCCATTTTTACAC